>NC_089260.1:13765964-14076347 GCF_963930625.1 Muntiacus reevesi
GGATACTGAGATCCGCCTGACACACTGCTGTCCTCTGGGGCCTCAGTTTTGAGTGCAGGAGAGAAGTATGCTTGAACACTGTCTCTCAAGGAAGCATGTACCTATTAATAGTTAACAAGGGGAATATGAAGTCTTATGAGAAGCAGTATGTGAACAGAGAACTTCCAAATGTTCAAGCTGGATTTAGAAATGGCAGAGAAACCAGAGATCAAATTGCCAGCACCCACTGAATCATAGAAAAAGCAAGAGAATCCCAGAAAAACATCTACTTCTGCTTCATTGACTATGTTAAAGCCATTGATTGTGTGGATCACAAAAAAAACTGTGGAAAATTCTTAAAGAGATGGGAATACCAGACCACCTTACCTGCCTCCTGAGAAACCTGTATGCAGATCAAGAAGCAACAATTAGAACAGGACATGGAACAACAGACTGGTTCAAAATTGGGAAAGGAGTACATCAAGGCTGTATATTGTCACTCTGCTTATTTAACTTACATGCAGAGTACATCATGCAAAATGTCAGGCTGGATGAAGCACAAGCTGGAATCAAGATTGCCAGGAGAAATATCAATAACCTCAGATATGCAGATGACATCACCCTAATGGCAGAAAGAGAAGAGGAACTAAAGAACTCTTTGATCAAAATGAAAGAGGAGAGTGAAAAACTGGCTTAAAACTCAACATTCAAAAAACAAAGATCATGGCATCCGGTCCCATCACTTCATGGCAAATAGATGGGGAAACAATGGAAACAGTGACAGACTTTATTTTATTGGGCTCTAAAATCTCTGCAGATGGTGACCGCAGCCCTGAAATTAAAAGATGCTTGCTCCTTGGAAGAAAAGCTATGACAAATTTGGACAGCATATTAAAAAGCAGACACTACTTTGCAGACAAATGTCCATCTAGTCAAAGCTATGGTTTTTCCAATATGGATGTGAGAGCTGTACCATAAAGCAGGCTGAGTGCCCAAGAATTGGTGCATTTGAATTGTGGTGTTGGAGAAGACTCTTGAGGGTCCCTTGGACTGCAAGGAGATCAAACCTGTCAGTATTAAAGGAAATCAATCCTGAATATTCATTGGAAGGACTGATGCTGAAACTGAAGCTCCAGTACTTTGGCCACCTGCTGCCAAGAGCTGTCTCATTGGAAAAGACTCTGATGCTGGGAAAGCTTGAAAGCAGGAGGAGAAGGGGATGACAGAGGATGAGAGGGTTGGATGTTATCACCGACTCAATGTACATGAGTTTGAGCAAGCTCCGGGAGATGGTGAAGGATGAAGAAGCCTGGCGTGCTGTAGTCCATGGGGCTGCAAAGAGTTGGGCATGACTGAGAAACAGGGGAGATAGATGATAATCCTTTGTAGGTTAATCCCGGCCTTACTAGGGATCCTTCTGTAAATTTTCTGCCAGATTTTAATTCTGAGTATTTTTTGTGGATTTTCAGTTCTCTCTAAGTTGTGGCAGGCCATATCAAGACTGGTACGTGTGCCTATGTTCACTTTTATCAGATAATCTTCTATCTGTTTTGAGTTTATGCTTTGTTTTCACTTACTTAAATTTTGAGTTATTTACACAATAGTGTTAAATATCCTGAATGTTACTCTTCTTTTTCCCACCCAAATGAAAATTGCTAATGCAAAATTATATTAACAAAATGAGTATAACTGAAATCGCCATTCCTAGGGTAGTTAATGAGGTCTCCCACTCTTTCTGTCCTTCCACAGGGTTCTTTCCTTCTATCCTATCAAGGCAAATAGGTTACTGACTCACTAATTTTTTAGCTATTGTAAATGTTTAGTTTTGTGTTTAGCAATATTTTAAAATCAATTTATATAAACTACTAAATTGCTTTTATTTCATTTTCTCTTGTCATTTATGTTCTTCTAAGTCTTTGTATGCCTACTAATTTTTGTGCAAATACCATGCATTAAGGAAAAAAACACACAAAAACTATAGAGGCTTCATAGGCTTACCTTTCCTCTACTAGACAAACAGAGTTAAGGGACTGATCTTCTTAATTCAACTGCAGACTAAATTGCATCAGGATAGGTTGCAATTTTGTTATGACTCAGACTCTGTACCTTTCTCCCTGTTCTAAGCGTGGCCCTCTAGGGCTTTCCATTGAAAGCCTGGTATATCTCTGAATCCTTAGTCCCGAGAGAATGCAGAATTTCTGACATGCTTTTGAGAAGTTTTGAGTTAACTCTCTACTTTTATGCCATATGCAACTTCATAATCTGACAACTTGATGGGGAGACCAGCCTGTGGTCAAGTCCCTCACATGGCCAGCCTTGTCCCTGAAGTCCAAGTGGCTGCCAGCAGACCTGCTGCTTTCCCTGTCCCAGTGGGTGTCTGCTGCCTGCACCAACCCCGAGTCTGTCCTCTAGACCATCTGGCATGAGCCAGCTCACGAGTGGCAGATGTCCCCCGTGGGTAGTTGCTTATACTTAGGTCACCTCTGAAATCTTCCTCTCTGTCTGGAATTTTACTTTTCAGTCCTCTGCTTTGGTAATGCTCTCATATCTTAAATATACGATTTTTTGTCATTTATTTGATTTTTCTTATTGCTTATAGTGAGAAAGTTGACCTTCTATGAGTAACTCATTATACACATGGCGTCTATGAATAACTCATTATATCCAGAAGTAGAATTTCTCACTTCTTTTTTTTTTAACTCCTACAGATGATTTCATAGCATGATATACTATCTTCTATAGTTTACTTAGCCGTCTCCCTGTTTATGGACATGCTGATTATTTCCAGGTTTTCATTGTTGCAGTCTTGTAATTGACATTAAAGTACAGGCATCTTTGTGTACTTTAAGGTGTATGGCAATTACTAATATCTGGAACTTCTAGACTGACAAATGTGGATTTTTAATTTTGATAGTGATTACCAAATTGTTCTCTGAAACTATTTAAATTAGATTCTTGGAGGCTTCCCTTCAACTAGATCATTACTTTTTAGGTCTGCCTTTGACCTAGTACCAAATAATCCTACTAGGAACATGGAGAGGTCTGCAGACTCTGTTTCAGAGCCACAGGGCACACGGGGGGCCCCTGCCGCTCTGACCCTGAGGGTCTCCTGAGGGCACATCAGAACTTGTACAATGTGTTAGACGATCATGCAGTGGATCACAGCACTTGAACACATTCTCTAAGACCCCAGGGGAGTGGAACCAGCACTGAGGAGACAGAAGAAAAGAACCAATCACTGAGAGCAGCGTATTTCCAGCACAGGCAATACCCCACTTGGAAAGCTTAGCTGTTACTGCACTGAGAGATTGCTGGTGACTGCTTTAACCTTGTGGGACCTGCTTCTTATTCATGTCAGTGATTTTTTTCATGTGTTTGCTATAAAATCAATCTCATGGCTGGTTCACTCAGTGCATGTGAATACCTTTCAGATTCCCTCACGCTCCTTGGCCCAGTAGCGATTCCTTTTCTTGCCAGAGCTTGGGGAGTGAGAAGGTAGCTTTTTCTAAGCATTTATTGGTATTGAGCAGTGGGAAGCTTCAGAGCTGGTGAGCGCGGTGTGCACAAGTGTGCCTAGTCTGTAGGAGCTCCTCCAGTTCATAGGGTGGGTCTGCTGGGATAGTGACCTTCGGTCTCCTTTCACTCCAGGGTAGAATAGGTAGGAGGTAGGGATAAGTCTCAGGGCTCTGGACACTTAACCTAAAATTCTAAAGAAAAATTCCTTATTCCTTTTTCCTTTACTGTAGGTTAGCTTTAGGCAGTATTCATAAGCTCTCTGTTGTACTAAAATAAGAAACTGTAGTGCTTATTTTCAAAACTAGTAAATGGATTTTCAAATGTGAGTTTTTCTAGTAGTACATGCTGGTTTATTTTGAATTTAAAAATTTTGAATTTTGATTTAGTGGTATCATTTTAATTCTTTGAATATAGCAGAGGAAGGATCAGAAATAAAACAGCCTCTTTTCTGGACTCATTCATTTATTCACTCTTCATTAAGCAGTTATTTAACTTCCTCCTAAATATTAGACATTGGACTTTGCATCAGCAATAGACAAATGAGTAAGCCAGTGATACTTTTGTTGGTGGTGCGTCATGAAAATTGTCTGGATTGAATTCTAAGCCAGCATGAGCACTTTAGAATATAGAAAACAGAAATCAAAGAGAAATACTCCGTTTAGAATCAAAATTATACAGCCAGTTGTCTAAGAAAGTGCTCTGCTTCTTACCAGTGATTCAGAATCTTATGACTAACACTGAGCAGAAAATTGGGAAGACCAATGAAAGAGGCAAGAAGTTAATGGAATGGGGACAGAGTTGAGAGGACAGAATTTAAACAGAAGGAGGAAAAGCAACGAGGATTGAAGAAGGTAGCTTAGGTCACTCAGCTTACAAGATCCTCTATTTCCGAATCAGTACATTGTGATCCTGAAGACACAAGGACATGAATGCAGTATACTAACGCGCATATATGGAATTTAGAAAGATGGTAATGATGACCCTATATGCGAGACAGCAAAAGAGACACAGATGTATAGAACAGTCTTTTGGACTCTGTGGGAGAAGGCGAGGGTGGGATGATTTGAGAGAACAGCATTGAAACATGTTTATTAACATATGTGAAACAGATCGCCAGTCCAGGTTCGATGCATGAGGCAGGGTGCTCAGGGCTGGTGCACTGGGATGACCCTGAGGGATGGGATGGGGAGGGGGGGGGAGGGAGGGTCAGGATGGGGAACACGTGTACACCCATGACTGATTCATGTCAATGTATGGCAAAAACCACTACAATACTGTAAAGTAATTAGCCTCCAATTAAAGTAAATAACTTTTTTTAAAAAAGGACATGATGAGGATATCACTGGGCTGTGATACCTTCTTCACAGTCTCACTTCCCTTAGCTAATTCTGGCACCAGAGTTGATGTAGAGCACATGCTGAAGAGTGTATGGAGATACGTCTTAAACAGGCATGTTTGTTCTTAAGAAAACTTGAGGTTTAAATTCAGACTTATTTACTTTACAAAAATTAGATGATTACCCAGAAGGCCTGGCACCCAGTGCTACCAAATTGGGGATGTACAGGACAACACTGGTCCAACCTCTGAGACCAGGAAGCCACGAGGGAGGACAGGCTGTGATACAGTCAACCATGATATAAGATAGGATGTGATGAAGACTTTAAAAGAAACTCAAACAAACTATTGTGGGCATTCAGAGGAAAACGTACTTCTGGTTGTTGGATAATTGACTAGAGGGAGAATAAGGAAGGCAAAAAATCAGGGAAGCCTTCATGAAGGACAGAGTATTTTAACTTACCATGGAAGATGGCTTGAATGTTGACAAGTGATAGATCTCAACAGGGCTGGAGAATATGGACATTATGGGTGAGATAACAGCAGCTTTGGGTTTAGAACAAAGCTTTAGAAGGAGTATGATGACGATTGCTATATTATGGGATGGGATTGCGGATGGAGGATGCAGAGAAACAATATGCTTTGGGGTCACACAGATATGTCTTCAGATCTTTTCTGCTGATAAATATGGGACTATGCCCATGTTACTTAATCTTTCTGAATCTCAGTTCTCTCATCTTAAAAATGGGGACTGTAATATTTGTTTCTTGTGTATGTTTGATTTTTTTCCCCTGAAGATTTGTTATAATCTATGTAAACTCTTCGGCTGTCAGGAAATGGTAGCAAATATTATGGTAAGTAGTTAGGTTGTCTCAGTTTGGGGCCATGGTATTAGATAAGACCAGAAAAGTATTCTGTGATCAAATTTTGGTTGGTCTAAAGGAGCTAGTTTAGGAATATGGACTTTAATTTACTTATAGATATTGAAGAGCCATTGAAAATTTTTGACTAGGAAGTAGTTAAAGTTTAGAATTGGAAATTTTATTCTGACAGCAGTGCTGATGCCAGATTCATTGTAGAGATGAAATGTGAAAGATTAGAGCAATTAATGGAGAATGATGTCAGACCCTACTAGTCACACCTGAATGTCTGTTCTATCCCCTTTCAATTTTTAGCTGTAAAGATGGCAAAATTTTAGCTGTAAAATAAAGACTCTTTCCCAGTTTTCCTTGTGGTTATGAGGGCTGTAAGATTATGTTCTGGCCAGAAGTATCTATCACGCAGTAGCATGCTTAAAAGATTGCAAGCACACATCCTTTGCTTCTGTTGCTTCTTTGATTCTGCTACTGAGATAACCTGCCTTCTTGGTACGTCTAGATGTTCATTTGGATCCTAGGAATAGTGGAAAGGTGAAATAGCAGGAGTCTGAGTCCCAGAAGACTTCATGGACCTCAACTGTCATGTAAGTGGTCAACTAAATTCCGCCAGGCTTCCACATGAGAGAGGGTTCAGCTATCTTATTGAAGTCACTGAAAATTTGGCATTCTGTTACTTGCAATAGCATGTAATCCTAGCCAACTCAGAGTTGGAGGGGAAGGTGAATAGGAGTTTGCTTTCTAGGAATCTGAGCAAATGGTGATTATAGGAATATAAGGGGGGCATATTTGGAGCCAGGGGAAGGATGAGGCTTTTGGTTTGGGGTTCAGTCCAGATGGAGATGTCAGATGATTACCATATGTAAAATAGACAGCCAATGGGAATTTGCTGTATGACGCAGGGAACTCAAACCCGGGCTCGGTTACAACCTAGAGGGGTGGGATGGGGAGGGAGGTGGGAGGGATGTTCAAATGGGAGGGACATGGGTACACCTATGGCTGACTCATGTTGATATTTGGTAGAAACCAACATAATACTGTAAAGCAATTATCCTTCAAGTAAAGTTAAATAAATTTTTTTAAAAAGAAAAAAACAAAACAAAACAAAAAACCACATAATGTTCGGAGCCTGGAAGAGTGGTCAGAGTTGGAGAAATTGACTTGAACTGGGAAGCAGGCCTCTAAATAGTTCTGATAATTGATTATATGGGAGGGGATGAAATTTCCAAGGGAAAAGAGTGTAGGAAAAGTGTAAAATGAGTGCAAAAAACTGAAGGTTGACACTGGATGAAATCTCTGTTCATAGACGGTGGGGGAAAGGCAATAGAGATAGGGGAGTTAGGTAGAAGAAGCATACTGAGGTTGAAGGTTAAAGGAAGAAGAATTGAGATTAGATTGGTAAAGTTTATTTCTTTTGCAGATGGCAAGAAATGTGGGAGAGGAATAGGAATTCCCAGGTTCCTCATAGTCAAGAATGTACTGATTAGATGTGTTTATTTGTTAATGAATAAAATGCTATTTTGTTGAATGTTTCAGGAGGGCCTTTCATTGCAGTCCACCAAGTTATTTTCTGTTTTTAAGACTTGGTTACAACTTTGGTAAGCTCTTCTCAGGTGGGCAACTGCATCCCAAAGTGTCTCAGTGACAGAATTGCCAAGGAATTCCGTGGAGAATGGATCGTCTTGGTTGGAAAGTTACTTAATGGCTTTTAAAGCAGTGAGCAGATGATCATACTGCGTAAGCAACAAACCATGAACACTGAGAACTTATGAATGTCTTGGTTTTGGCATCAAATGAAATGAATGACAAATTGTATTTCACACATTGTAATAATATGCATTATTGTTATTGGTCTCCAGGATAACAGGTCATGTAGTAATTGGTTGTAACTGGTGGTAGCCAGTATTACTTTTGTCTGGACATACCAGGCATTTATGGGAATAGCTGAAAGTGGGATAATGTTGAGCAATGTGAGGGACAGGATGGCTTGTGCCAAGAGGAAACGTGAGAAGTGGGTGCCTTTCCCCTTCTACTTTTGTAATCAGTTTGTTCTAGAGCTGGGGACCTAGAGTGTCTTGCTCCTAGTCAAGCCCACCAAAGGACCTAGTGGGTCTACCTGTACTGGCCATGTTCTCTCAGTTGGAGAAGATGGAAGATACTGCCATCTGTGCCTGCATGATTTCCTACAAGTTCTTTGAGACTTTATGTATAACCCTACCTGAAGCTTTTCTTCCTCTCAGCAGGAGAGAAGGAGATTTCGGACCGTAGAAACTTCAGAAATTATGATTATATGCACTCATCCAGACTCTAAAGGGGAAGGTCTGTGTCTGTAAATGTTGTAGGACTCTTTGTGAGACAGAGTTTAGGTTCAAAGAGCAATATACAAAGTAGCAAAATAGCTAGTGTTCTGTGACATGGAAGACAAAACTTTGCAGAGTTAACCATAAGAACCCCAAAGGGTCACAAGCCATGATAACAAAATATCACATTTTCTTGCTATATCATCCAAATTCAGAGGAATGCCTCAATAAATATTTGTTAAATGAATTTTGGGTAAATATTCTTATTTCAGGAATATTTTAAAATTGCATCCTAGATCTATGTGTCCTCCGTGTTTTCACCTATAAGGAAATGAACACCAGTAGCTAATTGGAGTGGTAGGGTGAGGGATGAGGCATAGAATGGCACAGCATTGAGAGGCAGCATGTCTTCCCCATAAAACATAGGTATTGGCAAAATTGTGGTTCAAATTTCAGTTCATTTAATTACTAGTTGTGTGCTATTGAGCCAGAGTTTGACCAGAAGTTTCTCCGTTTAAAAAATGTAACAATACTGGTTCCAAATCGGGAAAGGAGTACATCAAGGCTGTATATTATCACCCTGCTTATTTAACTTATATGCAGAGTACATCATGAGAAATACCGGGTTGGAATCAAGACTGCCAGGAGAAATATCAATAACCTTAGATATGCAGATGACACCACATTTATGGCAGAAAGCAAAGAACCAAAGGGGCTCTTGATGAAAGTGAAAGAGGAGAGGGAAAAACTTGGCTTTAAACTCAACGTTCAGAAAACTAAGATCATGGCATCTGGTCCCATCACTTCATGGCAGATAGATGGGGAAATAGTGGAAACAGTGAGAGCCGTTATTTTGGGGGGCTCCAAAATCACTGCAGATGGTGACTGCAGACATGAAATTAAAAGACACTTGCTCCTTGGAAGAAAAGTTATGACGACCTAGAGAGCATATTACAAAGCAGGGACATTACTTTGCCAGCAAAACTCCATCTAGTCAAAGCTCTGGTTTTCCTAGTAGTCATGTGTGGATATGAGAGTTGGACTGTAAAGAAAGGTGAGTGCCAAAGAATTGCTGCTTTTGAACTGTGGTGTCGGAGAAGACTCTTGAGAGTCCCTTGGCCTGCAGAGAGATCCAACCAGTCCATCCTAAAGTAACTCAGTCCTGAATATTCATTGGAAGGACTGATGCTGAAGTTGAAACTCCAATACTTTGACCACCGGATTCAAAGAACTGACTCAGTTGAAAAGACCCTGATGCTGGGAAAGATTGAAGGTGGGAGGAGAAGGGGACGACAGAGGACAAGATGGTTGGATGGCATCACCGACTCTATGGACACACATTTGAGTCAACTCCAGGAGTTGGTGGTGGACAGGGAGGCCTGGCGTGCTGCAGTCCTTGCGGTCACAGAGAGTTGGACACGACTTAGCAACTGAACTGAACTGAATTGAGCAATACTTGCCTTACAAGATTGTTGTGAGAAGTAAATAAGAGTTATGAGGACCTGCTTTGTAAGTTCTAAGTGACAGTACAAATGTTAGATGTTATTACTGATATGAACAACAATGTAATAAAATACTAATAATTGGAGCACTGCCAGGGAGTAGGATCCATGGAGGAAGGCATGAGTGCAAAGCTTGGGTGGAATGTGTGGGTTTTGGGCCTCTGGATATGTAGGAAGGCAAGTGGCTCCAAAAAGTAGAATAATAATGATGGTTGCAATTTTAAATTACAGTGGGAGACTCAGGGATCGAACCTGGGTCTTCTGCATTGCAGAATGCTTTAACCTCTGAGCCACCAGGGAAGCCCAGAAACTTTGTATAAGCTGTTCTGAAGACTCACCAACACTCTGAGCTAGATATTACCTGCATTTTACAGATGAGAAGTCTGAGGCTGAGCCTGCTTGTGCAAGCTACTCTCGGTTATCCTGTTAGTGTCAGAGGTGGATTTGACCCTGGTTGCTCTGGTTCATACGTCAACTCTGCCTCTCCAGGATTCACCGTGGAATCATCAGCTCCCTGAATGATAGCTGAGCTCTGTCCAGTCTGAATGCTTTCAAAGGCTAGCTCTCACTCAGCAAGACTGTGAGTCTGTCTGGAGCAGAGAGGCAGGTATTGACAGTAAGCCACCGGGGCAAGCTAGGTCTGTCTTTGCAGAAAGGAACAGAGAAAGAGGCTCTGCTAGATCTGACTTAGCTTTGAGCAGCACATAGATGATGTGCTGAGATATTCAGGTATCCCTTTCATTAACAAGTGCATGTGAGAGGAGCCCAGCAGGACCCTTCTTGGCGTGTGCAGTCGATATGCTGCCCTGTGGAGGGTGGCCATTTATTGGATTCCTATTCCACTCAACTTCAGTTCATTTACCTTTGGAGGGCTTACAACATGCCTTTGCCTCCTAAACTGCACTTTCTCTAGAGTTGTTGTGTGACGGATGTTTGTCAGACTTAGTTAAAAATTCAGATGATATTGATTTTAAGTATACCCATAGGGTTTGAGAACAGTTAGAGAGAGTACAGATGAGGAGAGGTTAAGTATTTCCAAAACTCAAGTTGTCGATATTAGGCTCATCATCCTCTAGTAAGGGACATAATCATGGATACAATAATGTGTATTTTTTTTCATAGATCCATCAAACATTTATTTAAAATGTACTGTGCATTATGGTGCATGCTAAATACTGTACATACAGAGATGAAGATATAAACAATGCTTGTCCTAGAGAGTGAAATAGAGAGACTGAGGGTGGCATTCAGGTTAGTCTCAGAAATAAATGCTCAATAAGCTCTTGCAAAAATGTAGAATTTCTTTTTTCCTTAGAGGACAAGAATTGCATTTGTTTTGTTCAAAGATGTAACCTATCTCCATTGCCTTAGCACAGAATTTGGTTTAGCTGAGTACCCAAGACATTTTATGAAATGACTTACTATTTTAGATATAGTATTATTATAATATAATTTATTATTGTACTATTAATATTTCTAATTATATGATCAAGTGGCCAGAATGAGTTAATTTAACCCATGAGTTCTTATTACTCCCTTTAGTGAGCTGGAAACTTTCAATTGTCAAAGTCAACCTGGTAGCCAAATGTTTAAATTCTGGTAATTAATGATTGTGCTTAGTCACAGGTTTGGTGAATGATTTATTTTTAATAAAAGCAGAAGACTCATGACAAGCTCAGCAACTCTGTTGGCAGTTTTAAGACATTGTACCAGATTGCTTAGGAAAATTTCTCAGTAAATGAGACATATTAGATTATATAATTTTCTTGTAAAACAACTAGGAAAATAACTAAAAATTACATCTATCTTGGTATTTAACAGCAGAAATTACATGAAAAGGGGGGGACGATTTGGGAAATTTATATATGACTTGATGACTTTTTATGATTTGAAATAATAATAGATATTATTATAATTTCTCATAGAAGTTTAATTGTAGTTCTAAAGTAGAAATAATAGTTTCTGTTTGATTACTGTTTTTTGGAGTTAACTTCCATCTATTTTTGGATGATTTTACTTACCCCTGCCTTTAAAATTAAAACTATAAATTTAAGGCTAAATACCTCAAAATAGTGTTTATGAAATGGATTAAATCATATGGAATGTTCCAGTGCAATCTGAAACCACAGCAAGAACCAGAGATTTGATGTTTGAAAAGTGTTTCAATCAGTGATGGATTTGGAATTATTGGGGACTGATTCCTGAATCTTTAGGCCTAGGCCTTAGGAATGCATTATCCAGATGTTTATAAAATGCCATTTTACTAATGTCCTGTTTATACTTTGACTTTGTGGTTAAATGTGTGTGTATATATATATATATATATATATAATATATGTTTGCCTACTTCAAAGTGCCAGATGAAAGTATTTTACATCAACTGAATACACTAGAGTTGCTCTACAGCCCTTCACTCCCACCCTTCTGCCTTAAAGGGGCTTATTCCATATCATCACCTATTTTTTCCATGACATTTGATAAGAATTCAACTTGTTTGGTGGAATTTTGTGTGAGTGCTAAGCCCTTGGTAATGCTTCCTGTACCTGCCTTAGTTTTTCTAGTTTACTGAAAATATACTCTATGAAAGAAAATTTTAATTTCTCAATTTCTTAAGCCAGATTATTAATTGAAACTATGTAAAATGAACAGAAGAACATGCATTACTTCCTCAAAACTCAGCAGCAGATTCTAATCCTTTGCAAAAGTCTGTCTGCTAAACTCATAATTATTATTAATCAGTTTGAGACAACTTAGAAAGATACATTGGAAAAAAGAAGTAGAAAAAAAAAAAAAAGAGGAGAATAAGGCAATGTTAAAGGCTTCCCTGGTGGTCCAGTGGTAGAGTCCACCTGCCATCTCAGGAGACGCAGTTTCGATACCTGGATTGGGAAGATTCCCTGGAGAAGGAAATGGCAACTCAGTCTAATATTCTTGCCTGTGAAATCCCACAGACAAAGGAGCCTGGTGGGCTCTAGTCCGTGGGGTCACAAAAGAGTCAGAAACGATTTAGTGACTAAACAACAATAACAAGGACATATTAAAGCTTATATTTTATATTCAGGGTCAGAGGATAAAAAACTTTTATCTTTGCATCTATTTTTGAGTCATAACTTGCTGCATAAATTTATATATATACTATTGTGGTTAGAGTATATGCACGCTATTGAAATATGTCTTAACCATTTTCTTGTGTCATTAAAGATTCATCAAAATATGGTGTTTAATGGCTGTATAGTTGTTTGTGATGATTTCACCACCCTTTATTTGATCTTTCCTACCTTTTAAGGCGGTTTCCCAGGTGGTGCTGGTGGTAAAGAACCTTTTCATGGTGCCAGTCTTAGTCTCCTGGTGATTCACATCTACTTTTGTCTTCCCTGAATCCCTCTTAGCTCACGATGGTATTTGTAGAGTTGAAAACAGTGGTCACAAAGACCCTCGTTGAGGTCAGGAGAGAATGTATGAATAAAGTGAGAATGTCTACAGAGATAGAAAATTTAAGAAAATACCAAACAGAACTCACAGAGCTGAAGAATATGAGGTGTGCTCAGCTGCTTCAGTTATGTCTGACTCTTCACGGCTCTGTGGACTGTAGCTTGCCAGGCTCCTTGGCCCATGGGATTTTTCCAGCAGGAATATTGGTGTAGGTTGCCATGCCCTCCGCCAGGGGATTGTCCTGACCCAGGGATCGAACCTGTGTCTCCTGCATCTCCTGCAGGGCAGGTGGATTCTTTACTGCTGAGCCACCGTGGAAGCTCTGAAGAATACAGTAACTGCACTAAAAATTTCTAAGAGAGATTTAATAGCCAATACCAGATCAAACAGAAAAAGAGATCAGTGAACTTGAAGACAGGGCATTGGAATTTATCCAGTCAGAGCAGCAAAAAAAGAATGAAAAAGAGTGAAGACAGCTTAAGGGATTTATGGGACGCTATCAAGAGGACTCTTGATGGTGGACCTATGATGCAAATATTGCACCAGAAAGAGAAGGAAGAGAGAAAAGGGCAGAAAGCTTATTCAAACAAATAATGATCAAAAACCTCTCTAGCCTGGAGAAAGATACCAACATCCAGATACAAGAATCCCAGAGACCTGCTCTGTAAAAGAATCTAAAAAGACCCACACTGGGACACATTATTATTATTATGCTATCAAAAGTTAACACCAAAGTGAGAACCTTAAAAGCAGCAAGAGAAAAAACAGCTTATTATGCACAAGGGAAACCCTATAAGAGACTAAAGGCAGATTTTTCAGCAGAAACTTTGCAGACCACAAGGCCTAGCATGATATATTCAATATTTGGGGAGAAAAAGTCTGTCAGCCAAGGTTACACTCGCTGGCAAGGTTATCCTTCATAACTGAAGCAGAGAGAGAGTTTTAAGACAAGCAAAAGCGGAAGGATTCATCACCACTAGACCAGCCTTACTAGAAGTATTGAAGAGAATTCTCCAAGATGAAATTAAAGGATGCTAATTAGTGACAGGAAAACATAAGAAAATATAAATCTCACTGGTAAAGGTAAACACACAGTTAAATTCAGAATACTGTAATGTTGTAATGGTGGTAGGCAAATCACTTATAAATACTTCATAAAGGTTAAAAGACCAAAGTTGTAGAATAACTATAATTACAACAATTGGCTAATATATGTGCATGCTAAGTCACTTCAGTTGCGTCTGACTCTTTGAGACCCATGTAGCCCGCCAGGCTCCTCTATGCGTGGGATTCTCCAGGCAAGAATACTGGAGTCGGTTGCCATGCCCTCCACCAGGGGATCTTCCCGACCCACAGATCATCTCTTTCATCTCCTGCATTTGCAGCTGGTTCTTTACCACTAATGCCACCTGGGAAGCCCTGGTTAATGTATACACAAGGAAAAGAGATGTGAATTGTGACATAAAACATAAAATGTTAGGGAGAGAGTAAAAGTGTAGAACTTTAGTATGTGTTTGAAGTGAAGATTTAAAATAGGCTGTTGTAAAGCATATAACATATAAGATGCTTTATGTAAGCCTCATGGTACCCCCCAAAGCTGAAACCTATAGTAGATACATAGAAAATAAAGAAAATGATTCTAACCATACCATTAATAAAAATCATCAAATCAAAAAGGAAGAGAACAAAAGAAGAAGAAAGAAACAAAAGAATTACTAAACAGCCAGAAAATAATCCTCAAAGTAGCAAATAATAAGTGTACTTGTAAATAATTACTTTAAATGTAAATAGACTAAGCTCTCTAATTAAATTAAAATTATTCAGTGACTGAATGGATAAAAAACAAAACAAAGCAAAAAAGATCCAACTATATACTGCCTAAAAAAGATTCACTTTAGCTTTAATAGAGTGAAGATGAAGGAGTAGAAAAATATATCCCATGTAAATGTAAACCAAAAGAAAGCAAAGGTAGCAACAGATATCAGACAATATAAACTTTAAGCCAAGGACTATAATAAGAGACAAATAGATAAAAATCAATTACATCTCTATACACTAATGAGACACTATCAGAAAAAAGAAAATAAGAAAATAATTCCATTTAAAATTGCATAGAAAATTATAAAATATCTAGAAATATATATAACCAAGGAGGTAATACCTGTTCTTGGAAAACTATAAGACATTGATGAAAGAAATTAAAGACACAAATGAAAAGATATTCTGTTCTTATAGACTAAAGGAATTAATATTGTTAAAATGCTCATTCTTTGCAAAGCAGTCCCTCAGAATTTCAAAGGAAATTTTCATGTAAATAGAAAAAAAATAATTCCTTGAATGGAGGCAGCAAGGACCCTTAAATGCCAAAGCAATCCTGGGGAATAATATAATATAGATAATAATAATATACCCTATAATAGGATAATTTAATATACAAAAGGGTAATTTTTTCAATAAATGATATTGGGAAAACTGGATAGCCATATGCAAAAGAATGAAGCTGAGTCCCTATCTTACACCACATATATAAAATCAACTAAAATGGATTAAAGGATTGACCACAAGACCTAAGTCCATAAAACTCTTACTTGTAAACACAGGCAGTAAGCTCCTTGGACTTGGGAATGTTTTTTTTGGATTTGATTTTTTAAAAAAAGCAAAAATAAGTAAGCTGGACTATATCAAACTAAAAATCTTCTACACAGTAAAGGATACCATCAGCAAAATGAAAAGGCACCTTACTGAATGGGAGAAAATACTTGCAAATTGTATATCTGTTAAGGATTAATACTCAAAGTATATATAGTATATATAGCTGATACAACTCATAGTCAAAAAAATTTGATTAAAAAATGAGCATAGAAACTGAATAGTCATCTTTCTGAAGAAGACATACATATGGTCAACAGGGAAATGCAAATCAAAACCACAATGAGGTATTGCTGGAGTATCGTCAAACAGAATAAAGATAATGAGTGTTGGTGAGTATGTGAAGAAAAAGGAACCCTTATTCACTGTTGGTAGCAATGTAAATTGGTGCAACCACTATGGAAAGCAGTATGGATGTTCCTTAAAAAATTAAAAATAGAACTACCATATGATCCAGCAAATCCACTTCTAAGTATAAATAAAAACAATATCAAAGAGATACCTGCAACCCCATGTTCAATGCAGTAATATTCACAGTAGACAAAATATATAAGCATTATATGAATCTGTGAACAGATAAACAGATAAAGATGCTGATACATGTGTGTGTGTGTGTGTGTGTCTGTATGAAAAACGTGAAAGTTGCTCAGTCATGTCCAGCTCTTTGCAACTGCATGAACTATAGAGTTCATGGAATTCTCCAGGCCAGAATACTGAAGTGGGTAGCCATTCCCTTCTTCAGGGGATCTTCCCAACCCAGGGATCAAACCCGGGTCTCCCCATTGCAGGCAGATTCTTTACCAACTGAGCCACCAGGGAAGCCCAAGAATACTAGAGTGGGTAGCCTATCTCTTCTCCAGGTGATCTTCCTGACCCAGGAATCAAAACGGGGTCTCCTGAATTGCAGGCGGATTCTTTACCAGCTGAGCTACCAGGGAAGCCCGTGTATGAATATACATATGCAGTAGAATCCTATTTGGCCATGAAAGAGAAAAATCATGCCATTTGTTACAACACAAATGGATGTTGAGGGTTTTATGCTAAATGAAGTAAGCTAGACAGAAAAATGCAAATACCGCATGGCATGGCATCACTCACATATGGAATCTTAAGAAAGATCTAACTGATAGAAACAGAGAGTAGAAAATTGATTACTAGGGCTTGGGTGTGTAGGGGTGAAGGAGGATAGGGAAAGGTTGGGAAACGTCTTCAGATTTTCAGCTGTAAGATGGATAAGGTCTGAGGACCTAATGTAAAACATGGAGACTATAATTGATAGCACTGTACAGTTGACCCTTCAGGGGCTCTGGGGTTAGCGGCCCTGACTCTATGTGCTGTTGAAAGTCTGCATGTAAGTTTATAGCTGGCCCTCTGTATCTGTAGTTCCCCATTTGAGGAGTCAACCAACCCCAGATTGTGTAGTATGGTAGGACATGTTTATTGAAAAATAATCCATGATATAAGTGGACCTGAACATTCCAACCCATATTGTTCAAGGGCCAATGATATTATATAGTTGAAATTTGCTAAGAAAGCAAAAATTAAAATGCTGTCACCAAAAAGGGGGAAAAAAAAGTTAAATATGTGAGTTGACAAGTGTTTGAATTAACTCAAGGGGGAAATCCTTTCACGATGTATACATATATCAATCATTCTGTACAATTTAAATATCTTGCAATTTCGTATGTCAATTGTATCTCAAAGAGGCTGAAATTTTAAATAAAACTATCATTTTTAAAATTTATTTTTTGCTGAAGTATACTTAAATCACAGTGTTGTGTTAATTACTGCTCTATAGCAAATTGACTCAGTTATACTAAATACACACACACATATACATATATTGCATATATTCTTTTTCATCTTCTTTTTCATTGTGGCTTATCACAGGATGGTGAATATAGTTCCCTGTGCTATGCAGTAGGATGTTGTTTATCCATTCTGTATATACCAGTTTGCATCTACTAATCCCAAACTCCAAATTATACTCTCTCCCACTGCCCTTTTCCTTGGCAACCGCCAGTCTATTTTCTATGTCCCTGATTGTTAAAATTGTCATTTTAATTAATGGAATTGTCAGGGCTGTTTGTTTTCATAGTATAATTTAGCCTATTGTGACTGGTACACTGATCATGCGTATTCAGACTTGGAATCTGGTTTAGACCTTGTGATCACCTAATGGATCCATATTTACCTTCATTTTATTGAATTATGTGCCAGATCACTGTATACACCTTCAGATTCTCAAACAGTTGGGGGATATCTCTTCCTACACTTCCGTTTTTAAAGTGTTCCTTTGACTGACTTCAGGTGTATTTAATAACTCATGTCACATACAAATACAAACATTCATGCTTTTTATTCTCACAATATTTATGTTAAGCTTTGCCCATATTTTTCTGTTACTCTGGCAAATAACAATAGCAAATTTAAGATAAAAATTTGTTTTTTAAGTCTAAATTTTGTAGTTGTATAAAAATGAGAAAGTTCACAAGCAAAAAGTGTCCCCTGCCATCTAAACTTATTTCTCTTATCCTCTATTTTCTCCTATTCCTTGGGTATAACTTTTATATTACTTATCATAGTTTATATAGAACTTAGCATTTTCTCTATATCAACAATTTTCATGTGGTTTTATATGTCTCATAATTAACATTTTAATGGCTGCAAAAGACTCCATTGAAATTGAACACTATAATTTATATTGCAATTTCCTTATTACTGAACTTTTAGGTTGCTCTCATTTTAAAAAAGAAATACTGTTGGTAAGTCATTTTCTACAAGTACACTAGGATATATACATCTAATTAGCATTATTGTGTAAATACCTTTTAAGACTAACCACGAATTCTAACATCGTTGTCATTGGTGCAAATATTCCTGATACCTATCTTGAAATTCTTTAGAACCAATTAGTTAGCCATGCATTAACAGTATTTTAATTACTTTGTAACATTCATGCATTTTGCTCATAATATTATTTCATAATATTTTGACTATTCCAAAAAATAAAAAATTTTAAATGTCAAATTTTGCCTCCATTTTTAGACCATTCAGAAGACTCCCAAATTCCCTGAAGGTGGTTTTGGAAGAAAGCGTTCCAAAAAAATGTCTAGAGCAATGGGCAGTTACTGCATTCATTGTGCAGCCAGCCTCCCATAGTGACAGCGTTTAACAGGCCTTTTGATACATGAGTGTCAGTAAGTTTCTCACTATATCCATTAAGTCCATAATGCTATAGTCACACTCTGTAGAAAACTAACGTTGTTACAAATGTCAGATCTTTGGGAGTAAGGACTGATTTTTTCACAGCACTTCTGTTACTATCTTGTATATGTACCTGTGTATATTTGCACAGATTCTCTGCAAATGAATACTGTTAAAAAGTTACTTTTTCAATTGCTCCGTGCTATCTTTGAATATATTCTTTTTTCTAGTGAAGTCTCAAACTCTTCAACACTATCCACATCATTTGGAATTTATTAGAAATGCATATGCTGCAGCTTCACCCTGGACCTATTAGAAATTTGGGTTCTTGGGTCCAACAGTTTGTGTTTCAGCAAGTTCTCTATGTAATTCTGATGCAGATTCATGATAAATAAATAGTAAAGTTGCCTGGCGAAAACTGAAAATAAAGTTCAAGAATATAGTACTGTGATGAGAGAAAGCTGATGTCAGAGGCCACAGGTTAATAAAATTCAATAAGTGTTTTCTGAGCACATATTATGGACTGAAATTTGAAAATTGTGCTGTAACATCAAGTGAAAGTGAAGTGTTTATCGCTCCATCATGTCTGACTCTTTGTAACTCCGTGGACTGTAGCTCACCAGGCTCTTCTGTCCATGAAATTCTCTAGGCAAGAATTCTGGAGTGGGTAGCCATTCCCTTCTTCAAGGATCTTTCTGACCCAGGGATCGAACCTGGATCTCCCGCATTGCAGGCAGATTCTTAACTGTCTATACCACCAGGGAAGCCCTAACATTGAGTATGTTGCAGAGAAGAAGCCAGTTCTGATTCCATGTCAGAAACTGTTTCTTTGACTTGCTTTTTGTTGCTTTTGTTATTAGTCATGCATAAGGGCCTGGCTCTAAGGACCCTGTACCTCTGCCTGACCGTAAAGGGCCTTTGTTCAGCTCATAGAGAGATAATCTCACTCTGCCCACCTGTGAATAACTACAGAAAGAAGAGATTACAATAGAAAATACAATACAAAAAGAAGAGATTAATACACCCCTTCCAAAGACTGGCCATTTCTGGAGATATTTTGCAAGACAGAAGACACTTTTCACTTTACTTCCCTCTCCCTCTCTCTTCTGCCTTTTGACTTTAGTTCCTCATTGCTTCTGTCCCTGACTCTATGAAAGAAACTGTTATCCAGACCCTAACAATATAGTTACTCTGAGACATAGTCTGCCATCTTCTCGGTTAGCTGGCTTTCTGAATAAAGTCTTATTCCTCGCCTCAACACGTCGTCTCTCTGATTCACTGGCCTGTCGTGGTGAACAGAGTGAGCTTGGACTTGGTAGCAAGTACCCAAAAGCAAAACTGATCTTGTCTTTGTTTTCATGGAGCTGATGGTCTAAAAGAGATAAAATGTATAATGGATATAAAATGTGTAAATAAATACAATGATCTCTGATCCTTTAATGTAGAAATATATGCAGTATATGGGTGGTGATGAGAAGTATTGTTTATAAGCTACATATTACCAGCGAGGCCCAGTACAAGTGTGTAATCACAATGTATAATCTCTTTTGGTCTTCCCATCAGAAGGAATATAAAAGTTTAAAAGGTGCTGTATGGCTTGAATAGGTTCCCTTGAATCTGGAAAAAAAAAAAATTTGTCTCAAAGTTCACTGTTTCTTACCCAGAGAACTTGAGCTATTCATGAAATCTGTATTTATCAGTTCATTTCAGAAATGGATATATGGGCACCTATCTCAGAATTGAGATTAAAAATAAGGCAATACATGAAATTGTTTAGCTCAGTATATGTCTCACTAAACAATGCTGCTGCTAAGTCACTTCAGTCGTGTCCGACTACTATATAGATAGTAATTATTGCTGTTAACTAATTAGCATCATCTAGATGATCGTCATTGTTACTAGCGTGGTGTATGGCAGATTCTGGTGTATACAGATTCTATATAGTTTAAGAGGATGGACTTGAGGCAGAATTGCCAGGGTTCGGTTCTGGCTTTGTCAGCTTCTGCCTGTGAGACTGTGGACGTTGCCCCTCTGTGCTTCAATTTTGTCATCTCTGAAGCAGGGACAGTGCAAGTCCTTACTTCATAGGGTTGCGGTGGTGTGTGGTTTAATCTCTAAGTCGTGCCCGACTCTTGCAACCCAATGGACTGTGTCCACCAGGTTCCTCTGTTCATGGGCTTTCCCAGGCAAGAATACTAGAGTGGGTTGCCATTTCCTTCTCCAGAGGATCTTCCCAGCCCAGGGACTGAACTCGCAGCTCTTGCATTACAGGCAAATTCTTTACTGACTGAGCTACCAGGGAAGCCCTCAGGGGGTTGTAGTGACTGGTAAATGAATTAATGCATATAAAACCCTCAGCACACAGCCAGCCCCATAGCAAGTGCTATTATTATCATTAACATCTTTGGAACATTCCATGAACCACTCTGTTGGAGAATTTGACTTCTGTTCATGGTATTTGTGGTTTTGATAGAAGGATTTATGTTTTAAGGATCCATGGAAGAGAAAGATCACCTTTCCTTAAAACTGTAGAGTTCAGAGCTCCACTGCTTATTTGAGTAAAGGTCTTTTCATGATGCCTTAAATAAGGGGAAACATGTAGATACCAAAGTAAAGCTTTAAAAAAGGCCAAGAGAACGAAAACTTTAAATCTAAGGGCAAGACATCCATTTATATTTCATGGAAATGTACTATTTAAGCACACTTACTGATAATGATGCACAGATGCTGTTTGTAGACATAATTTTCCTCTTTTGAAGTGACTAAGTGCTGACTTTCTGTCTGTGCCAGAATCCTTTTCAGAATTAATTCTATGCCCCTCTGTATCGTTGTGGGATGGAGACCTCATGAATGACTTTGCTAAAGTTAGAAGACTAAAAACATGTACCCGTTGACTCCGAGGCTGAGAAGACATACACAAGCGGGAATAAGCAGTTGAAACACGACCAGATGTATAGGAAGAGCCCTTGAACGCAGATGCGACTGACACCAAGAAAATATTACCTTTGTAGTTCTGCCTAGATGGCGTGTCGATGGACTGGCACTGCAGCAGGATTCGGCTGCAAGGATTTCATGTAATTGCTGGTGGGAGAAAACATTTCAACACATATTTTTCTATTAATTTGCCACAGGTGCTGAAATGCCCATGACCTAGAATTTCAAGGATTCAAATTGCTACTGTGATAGCTTCAGATTTTGCTTCCAGGTTTTTTTCCTTAACAGACTGTGACACAAACTTCTAAGGATTTAATTCCGTTTATTGCTAATACTGCAGTTCACATGATTTCAGTCTAACAAGATGACTAATTTCTCAAAGAATCAAGTGACTATTAGCTCAGCTGACGTCACTCCAAATTCATATTCGATCTTTATCGTACCTTTATTTAACATTATTTTATCTACATGTTTCCATGTTTTTGGCCATTTATTTGCAGTGTAGCTCATTCATTTTCTCGCCACCTCTCCTGAAATTCCTCTGCTGGACTGTTTCTAGATTTTCACACTTACACACAGAGACATAGAGAACACATTATTATAATTTTTTTGTTTTATAATATTTCCATGGAGTTTGTTCTCCATAGCAGAATAACTGAAAAAAATAAGAATTTTTTAAGTTATTGTTGCATATTGGAATATCACACTATAGAAATATCAAACTCATTTGCAGTACCATCAGCGTGGGATATATGCATACTTTCCCCCCTGTTTATACAATATTGGGTTTTATTTTAATTTATGTATGCAGTGGCTTTAAAAATAGAAGTAACAAATTTCACCATCTCAACCATTTTAAGCATGCAATTCAGTGGTATTAAATACATTCATAATGTTCTGCAGCCATCAAATCACTCATCTCCAAAACTCGTTTCATCTTGTAAAACTGAAACTCAGTACCAACTATACAATAGCTCCCCATTGTGCCCCTCCCCCAGCCACTGGAAACCACCATTCTACTCTCTGTCTCTGTGATTTTGACTACTTTCAGTACCTCATAGAAGTGGATTTGCATGGTATTTGCCTCTTTTTGATTGCCTTACTTCACTTAGCATAATGCTCTCAATATTCATCCACATTGTAGCATATGTTAGAATCACCTTCCTTTTTAAGGCAGAATAGTATTCCATTGTATATAACCACCACATTTTGTTTATCCTTTCAACTGAGTTGGTAACACATTTTAGCTGTTGAGATAATGCTGCTATGAACATGTGTGTACAAATATCTATCTGAGACCCTGCTTTTAATTATTTGGGAAATATGGCCAGAAGTGGAATTGCCAGTAATATGGTTTCTATTTTTAATTTTTCAAGGGACAATCATACAGTTTTTCAAGGAGTCTGTACCCTTGTACATTCCCACCAATGGCATACAAGCATTCCAATGTCTCCACATCTTCACCAATATCTGCTATTATCTGCTTTTTGATAGGAGATATTCTAATGGGTGTGAGGAGATATCTCACTGTAGTTTTGATTTGCCTTTCCCTAGTGATTACTAATGTTAAGCATCATCTCTTGTTTATGTTGGAATATAGCTGATTAATGGACTTCTCTGGTGTCTCAAACAGTAAAGAATCTACTTGCAATGCAGGAGGCCCGGGCTTGATCCATGGGTGGGGAAGATCCCCTGGAGTAGGAAATGGCAACCCATGCCAGTGTTCTTGCCTGGAGAATCCCACAGATAGAGGAGCCTGGTGTGCTATGTTGCATGGGATTGCAAAGAGTCGGGCAGACTGAGATAATGAACTAACACACATAGCTGATTAACAATGTTGTGATGATTTCAGGGAAAAAGCAGGGTGACTCAGCCATATATATATGTATCCTTTCTTCCTCAAACTCCCCTCCCACCCAAGCTGCCACATAACATTGAGAGAGAGTTCCCTGTGCTATACAGTAGGTCCTTGTTGGTTATCCATTTTAATTACAGTAGTGTATACATTTTTATCTCAAACTCCGCAACTATCCCTCCCTTCCCCCTTCCCCGTGGTAATGGTAAGTCCTTCTCTAAGTCTGTGAGCCTGTTTCTATTTTGTAAATAAGCTCATTTGTATCATTTCTTTTTAGATTCCACATATAAGACACACTATATGATATTTCTCTTTCTCTGTCTGACTTACTTCACATTCAGTGTGACCATCTCTAGGTTCATTCATATTGCTGCAAATGACCCTATTTCATTCTTTTTAATGGCCAAGTAATATTTCATTGTATATATGTACCACATCTTCCTTATCCATTCCTCTGTTGATGGACATTTAGGTTGCTTCCATGTCCTAGCTATTGTAAACTATACTGCAAAGAACACTGGGGTACATGCATCCTTTTGGACCATGTTTTTCAGGATATTTTCTCAGAAGTGGGATTGCATGGTCATATGATAGTTCTATTAGTTTTTTAAGAAACCTCCACTCTAGTCTCCATAGTGGCCATACCAATTTATGTTCCCACCAACAGTGAAGGAGGGTTCTATCTCTCCACACCCTCTCCAGTATTTATTGTTTGTAGATTTTTTGATGATAGACATTTTGGTTGGTATGTGATGATATTTCATTGTATTTTTGACTTGCATTTCTCTAATGATTAGTGATGTTGAACGTCTTTTTATGTGTCTCTTGGCCATCTGTGTGTCTTCTTTGGAGAAATGTCTATTTAGGTCTTCTTCCCAATTTTTTGGTTGGATTGTTTGTTTTGATGATATTAACCTCATGAGCTGTTTGTAAATTTTAGAGACTAGTCCCCTGTCAGTCCCGTCATTTGCAGATATCTTCTCCCTATCTGTGGGTTGTCTTTTGTATGTTTAGGGCTTCCTTTGCTGTGCAAAAGCTTTTGAGTTTAATTAGGTCCCATTTATTTATTTCCATCATTCTGGGAGATGGATCAAAAAAGGTACTGGTGTGACTTATGTCAGAGAGTGTTCTGCCTATGTGTTCCTCTAGGAGTTGTAGAGTATCCGGTCTCACATTTAGGCTTTTAACCTACTTTGAGCTTATTTTTGTATATGGTGTTAAAGAATGACCTAATTTCACATTTTTACATGTAGCTGTCCAGTTTTTCCAGCACCATTTGTCAAAGAAACTATCTTTCCACCATTTTGTAGTCATGCCACCTCTGTCATAGATTAATTGACCATAGGTGTGTGAGTTTATTTCTGGGTTTTCTGACCTGTTTCATTGATCTCTATTTTTATTTTTGCACCAGTGCCATATTGTTTTGATTACTGTAACTTTGTAGTATAGTCTGAAGTCAGGGAGCCTGATTCCTCCAGCTCTGTTTTTCTCCCTCAAGATTGCTTTGGCTATTTGGGGGTTTTTGTGTTTCCATAGAAATTTTAAGATTTTTTTTTTCTAATTCCATGAAAAATGCTTTTGGTGATTTGACAGGGAATGCATTGAATCTGTAGAAGAATATATAATTTCTTATGCTTATTGACCATTTCTATATCTTTGTTGAAATGTGTGTTCAAATCCTTAGCCCATTTTGAAATTATGTTGTTTGGTTTTTTGTGTTTGAATTTTCAGAGTTCTCTATTTATTCTAGATATTAATCTCTTATCAGAGATATGATTTGTAAACATTTTCTCTCATTCTGTAGATTGTCTTTTTAACCTGTTGATACTGTCTTCTGATGCAAAATTTTCTAATATGCATGAAATCTAATTTGTCTATTTTTGTTCTCGTTTTTTGTACCTTCAGTGTCATAGCCAAGAAATCACTGCCAAATCCAGTGTCAAGAAACTTTTGCCATGTTTTCTCCTTCGAGTTTTATAGCTTTAGGCATTACATTTAAATTTTTGATCCATTTTGAGTTAGTTTTTATGTGTGATGTTAAGTAAGAGTCTAACTTCTTTCTTTGCAAGTGGATATTCAGTCTTCCCAGCACCATTTATTGTAAAGTCTGCCCTTTCTTCATTGAATGGTCTTTCCACACTTATCCAAAACCCCATATATGCAAAGGTTTATTGGTGGCCTCTCTATTCTGTTTCATTGGTCTACATGCCTGTCTTTATGCAAGTATAACACTGTTTTGATTGTGTTGGTTTTGAAGTAAGTTTTAAAATCAGGAAACATGAGTCCTTCAGCTTTGATCTTATTTTTCAGGATTGTTTTGGCTATTAGGGCTCGTTGAGATTCCATATAAACTTTTGGATGAATTTTTCTATTTCTTCCCAAAACGTCCTTGGAATTTTGATAGGGATTGCATTGAATCTGCTGATGACTTTTGGTAGTATTGACATATTAACAATGTTAAGTCTTCTAACTCATGAACAAGGTTCGCCCTGGTGGCTCAGTGGTAAAGAATCCCACTGCCAATGCAAGAGATGCAGGCTCAATCCCTGGGTTGTGAAGGTCTCCTGGAGAAGGAAATGACAACCCACTCCAGTATTCTTGCCTGGGAAATCCTGAGAACAAAGGAGCCTGGCGGGCTACAGTCCATGGAGTCCCTAAAGAGTTGGATACAGCTTAACGACTGAACAGTTCATGAACATAGAATGTGTTTCCATTTATTTGTGTGTTCTTTAATTGCTTTCAGCATTGTTTTCATTGTATAAGTCTTTCACCTCCTTGGTTAGTTAACTCCTAAGTCTTCTATTTTTTTATGTTATTGTAAATGCAATTGCTTTTAAATTTCTTTTTCAGCTTGCTCATTGTTTATGTACAGAAATGCAACAGACTTTTGCGTGTTGGCTTTGTATCCTGCTACTTTTCTGAATTCATTATTACTTCCAATAGTTCTGTGTGTATGTGTGGGGGGGATCTTTAGGGTTTTCTACATATAATATTATCAGTGGACAGAAATAATTTTACTTCTTTCTTTCTGACTTAGATGCCTTTTATTTATTTATTTTTTCTTGCCTGGTTGCTTTCACCATTGCACATGTTCTTTTGCCTTGTTCCTGATCTTAGTGAAAAAACTTTGTCTTTCACCATCGAGTATGATGTTTGCTGTGGGTTTTTCATATATGGCTTTAGTTATGCTGAAATTGTTTCCTTCTATTCTAATTTACTACGTGTTTTTATCATCAAAGGGTTTTGACATTTCTTACATGTTTTCTTCTTTATCAAATGAGATGATCAGGTGAGTTTTTTCCTTCATTCTGTTAATGTGGTATGTTACACTGATCAAATTTGTTTGCCATACCATCCTTGCATTCTAGAAATAAACTGCACTTGGTCATGGCGTGTATCCCTTTTATTATGCTGCTGAGTTTTGTTTGCTAGTATTTTGTTGAGAGTTTTTGCGTCAAATATTAAGGGATATTTGTGGTAGCTTTCTTTCCTTGTAGTGTCTTCACCTGGCTTTAGTATCAGGGTAACGCTGGCTTCATAGAATGAACTAGGAAGCTTTCTCTCTTCTTAAATTGTATTGGAAATAGTTTGAGAAGTATTGGTATTAGTTCTTTAAATGGTTGGTAGAATTCACTGTTGAAGCTATCAGGCAGGAGATATTTTTGATTACTGATTTAATTTCCTTACTAGTTATAGATTTATTCAAATTTTCTATTTTTTCATGATCCAGTTTTGGTTAGTTTCATGTCTGTAGCAATTTGTCTATTTCATCTAGGTTACCCAATTTGTTAACATATAACTCTCTTAAAATTCTTTTTATTTTTGTGCAATTGATAGGAATGTCTCCATTTTCATTTTGTGTGTTGTATTTATTTTTTCAGTCATCTCTAAATATTTTATAGTTTCCCTTGTGAGTTCTTTGAGCCAATGTTTGGTTAAGAGTCTGTCATGTACTTTTCAGAAATATGTAAATTTTCAAGTTTTCCATCTGATATTTGTTTCTAATTTTATTTTGTTGTGGTCAGGGAACATACTTTGCATCTGTATCTTTTTAGATACATTGAGAATTAGATTTTGGCCTAACATTTGGTCTATCCTGGAAAACATTTCACGTAGATTTGAGAAGAATGTGTATGCTGTTTTTGTTAGGAAGGGTAGTCTATATATGTCTGTTAGATCTGGTTGGTTTATCTCATTGTTTAAGTCCTCTGTTTTCTTACTCATTTTGTGACTGGTTGTTCACCATTACTGAGAGTTGAGTATTGAAGTCTATGACTATTATTCTAGAACCATCTATTTCTACTTTCCAATTCTAATTCTGTCAGTGTTTGTTTCATATACATTTATAGTCTGTTATTAGATGCATAAATGTTTATAATTCTTATGTCTTCTTCCTGTATCAAACCTTTTATTAATAAACAATATCCTTATTTTTTTCTCTTGTAAAGTTTTTTGATTCAAAGTATATTTTTTGTGATGCTAGTATAGCCACTACTGTTCCCTTCTGGTTACTATTCATATGGAATATCTTTGTCCATTCTTTAGCTTTCAGTATGTTTGCATCTTTGACTTCAAAGCAAGTCTCAAGCAGATAGCAGATGGCTGGATCACTTAAAAGAATCAGTTTTGCCAATATTTGTCTTCTGATTAGAAAGTTTAATCCATTTACTTTTAAAGTAATTATTGATAATTAGTAACTTCTGTCATTTTGCTACTTGCTTTCTTTTTACCTTTTAGCATTTTTGTTCCTCATTTCCTGTATTGCTATCTTCTTTTGTGTTTAGATAATTATTTTCTAGTCAAATGTTTACATTTCTTTCTCATTTCCTTTTGTTTATATTCTAGAGCTATTTTCTTTGTGGTTACCATGGGGATCACATTTAACATCCTAAAGTTATAACACTCTAATTTGAATTTAGAATAGCTTAACTTCAGTAACATACAAAAACTCTGTTCCTTTATAGCTCCTTCCCCAACCCTTTTGGTTGTTGATGTTACAGGATTACATCTCCATATATTATGTGCCCCAATACATAAACTAATTATTTTCGATGAATTACTCTCTTAAATCATGTAGAAAACTAAAAGTGGAGCTACAGTCTGTTTTACAATAAAAAATAGCTCTTATAATTGCCCATTTATCTTTACTGAGATCTTCATTTCTTTATATAGCTTCAAGTTATTGTGTCCTTTCATTTTAACCTGTGGGATTCTTTTGATCAGTTCTTGAACAGCAAGTTTATTCTATCATCTTCCAAGAATCTTCTGCAATGGCTTATTTCAGTAATTTTAATTTGAACTTATTTATTTGATATGGAGCTTATGTTTTTAAAAGGGAAGCTTTAATACTTATAATTTTAAAATATTCAATGTACTGATTTTTCAACCTTGGTTGTTGCAAGTTTTCAGAATATATTTGGCTGCAAATAAAAATAAATCTGACTTTTAGTCAGGATTCTTTGGAAAAAAGAGGCCCGATAAGATATATATATATAAACTGCTCAACAAATATATAGAGCACATATGTATTTGTTGAGCACTTTAAAATATGGTTGGAAATATAAATATTTAAAATATGGTAGAAGCTACAAGTTCTTGCTGTATAAAGAATTATTAGACATGGTCTAGACTCTTGAGTAGCTGGTTTCTAACTGAATTGATCATTGAAGGAAAATACCCAGGCATTTTCTTAATCCTTCTTTAAGGAGAGTGAATCAACTTTTTTGCTCAGACAAGACTGAGATGATAAAAGTGTTACACAAAAAAAGGATCCTTATGTCAGTTAAGTTTGGGAATGCTTACTCAAACATTTTTCCTTGCTATGTTGCTTTTCAGAGCTATCAATAAACTAAAGTGCTTTGTAACTCCCCAAAGCAGGGAAATAATGCTCAATGTTTCATGACTGTATTTCACCATGGGATCTTTTGCCTCTTACAAGGTTTCTTTGGCCTGGTATTCTGTAGAAAACACCCTGAGAACATGGCTCTAGTGTTTCCTTTGGTACTTAGCTGATACTTTGTTTTTGTTTTTGTCTTTGTTTTAACTTTTAAATTTAAAAATTAGTTTACTTACAATATAGTGTTAGTTTCAGATGTACAGCATAGTAATTCAGATTCATAGTAATTCAGATTTTTTGTTTGTTCGTTTTGCAGATTCTATTCTATGTTATTTCAAGATATTGGGTATAATTCCCTGTGCTATATAATAAATTATTTGTTGCATATCTGTTTTATATGTAGTAGCTTGAATCTGTTAATCCCATATCCCTAATTTGTCCCTCCCTCCCTCTATTTTGGTATCCATAAGCTTGTTTTCTGTGTCTCTGTGAATCTGTTTCTGTTTTGTATATGTATATTCAATCTTGTATTACTTTTTACATTCCATATATGAATGATATCATACAGTACCTGTCTTTCTCTGTTTATTTTGCTAGGTATAATAGTCTCTAGGTCCACCTGTGTTGGTACAAATGGCAGTATTTCATTCTTTTTTATGACTGAGTGATATTCCACTACACACACACACCCCACATTTCCTCAAGCCAGGGGTCTGTTGGTGAGCACTTGGGTTACTTCCATGTGTTAGCTATTGCAAATATTGCTGCTGTGAACATTGGGTACTTGTATCTTTTCAGAGTAGTGTTTTGTTTTTTCTGGATATATACGTAGGAGTGGTGTTGCGAATCATATGGTAGTTCTATTTTTAGTTTTTTAGGGAACCGGCATGCTGTTTTCTGTGGTGGGTGCACCAATTTTACATTTCCACCAACAGTGTATGATGATTTCCCTTTCTCCACATCCTCCCCAGAGTTTGTTATTTGTAAACTTTTTGATGACAGCTATTCTGACCTGTGTGTGGTTTTGATTTGCATTTCTCTAATAATTAGTGATTTCTTTCCTCTTTTCTTCTTGCTGAGCCTGGCTAAAGATGTGTTCATTTTATTTATCTTTAAAAAACAAAACCAAAAAAACAGCTCTCTGTTAATTTAGGAGAAACAGTTACCTATTGTGGTCTTGAAGGGGTATTTTTATGTGGGAGTGTCACTGTGTAGACTGTGTTTTATCCAGTGTCTTTGGCGTGAGGGCTGATTTTGATGTAGACACCAGCGACATCTTTGCTCAGGGTGTGCTGGCCACTATCACCTTGATAGGGAGCGTGGTTAGTGTTGGAGGGTGTAAAACCTGTGCAATGTGTGAGGTGGAACTTTCTCTGAGCTGTAGCTCTCCCTGGCCTGTCAGGGGTGGGGTGTGCTCCCCATCTGCTACAGCGGAAGTCCTGAGGGTTGGGCTTAAGTCACCTGTTCCCTTCCAGTGTATGTTTTGCCTCAAAGGACAGGGGTGCTGAAGTAAGTGAGGCTCTGTGCTCACAGAGATCTGGTGTGCTGCCCGTGAGGCGTGTGCAGCACCACTCAGACACAGCCCAAGTTGCATTCCTCCCCTTGTTGCAATCTCTCACATAAGGGCATCTAGTGTTGTGTGATCTAGGGTGAGGCTGTGGTGTGGAGTGGGCAGGGGCAGAGCATTCACTAGGCTGGAGCTGGGAGTTGGGGCACCCGGCTGGAGGAACTGAAGGGGTTGTACTGCTGTCAGCGATCTGGGCTGCCTCTGTAGTGCAGATTGAGTTAGCACCAACACTGGAGCTGCTGCTCCACCTGGGGACCGTACCCCAGACCCCGCACCCCAGAGCCTCCTATGCGTCCCTGGACTGAGTCTTCTCCCAGGGCCTGTCTGCTCCAGATCCAGTGCCAAGATGTGGTGTGGAGTGGGCAGAGCCGGGGTGTTGCCCCACTTGGATTCTGCAGCGCGGTGAGGTGGCAGCCACGGTGCAGGGCTCTCTCTCCCCTGTTCGTTGGTAAGCCAGCACCTGCACACTCTTTGTGAGTGCAGTCTGGACTTCTCCAGCCTTTCTCCAGCTCCTGTGGTTCTCCCTGAAGCCAAGAGGGCCTGTCTCCTCCATGTAGGACTCCAAAACTGAGATGCTCAGCTGTGGCTCAACCTAATCCATCACCAGGTCAAGGATCTGCCCGTGCAGACCCTTTTTTCTTTCACATTCTAAAGGTGAACGTCCTGACCCTATGTCCTTTTTCCATCCTGCCCAGATAAGTGGAAATCTTCCCTACAGCTTCTGCTGTAGAGTTCTGCCAGTCTCCAACTAGTTTTCCGTGAGAATTGTTCCACATGTAGATGTGTTTGTGGGGGGAGATGAGCTCCACGTCCTCCACTCTGTCATCTTGCTCTGACCTTGTATGACTATCTGATGCTTTGTTTTGAAAACATTTTCTTCATGTCAAGAAAGAAATCAACCATTCCTTACCCCCCGACCCCAGAGTTTTAATCAAGAATGGATAATAAATAATTCAAATGTCTTTATCTTGTTTCCCTTATGACAAAATGTGCTATCTAGTTTGTTTTGGCTTTTATAACAAAAATACCATAGACTGGATGGCTTATACACAACCAAGTTATTTCTTACAGTTTTGTAGGCTGGAAAGTCCAAGATCATGGTGCTAGCAGATTCAGTGTCTGGCGAGCACCCACTTCCTAGACAGGTGTTTTTTCACTACAACCTCATGTGATGGAAGGAGTGACGGATCTTTCTGGAGCCTCTTTTCTAAGTGTACTAATCCCTCTAAGGTGGGCTATATCCTCATGACCCAATCACTTGCCAAAGGCCCCACTTCCTAAAACCATCACCATGCAGGTTAGAATTCCAACATACAAATTTTGCAGGGACATAAACATTCAGTTTATGTGCTATGAGTTATATCTTCAGTTCTATTCTAATAGGAGGATATTTGGGCTCTGAGGGTAATGAGAGATTGGCATAGTTTAACAGAGTTAATAATAGAAACGGCATATTTCTTACTGAGAAGACAGCGATCTTGGGTTAGATGATCTTTAAATACTTTCCAGTCCAGTTAATCAAAACTGTTTCCCATTGAGACTTAAACTAAAAGCAACATTTAATTAGTAAAATGGACAGAACATTTCATTGGTTAAGGTTACCATCTTCATTTATAAAATGATTCTTATGTTGCCTCATATCTTTATCATTATTATTTTTATTGAAGGAATTATCTGTTGTAATATTTTTGTTATTCTAAGGTAGATTTTCATCTTAATACAGAAGTGGGTCTTTCTTTTAGAAATTGTAAAGATTCAAGGAGAAAATAAGAAAACAAATTAAGATGATGAAATGACTAAATATTAGCAGAAAATTATAACTTACATAGAAGAACAAGATCAAAAAGGAAAAGGAACAAATACATGTTTTGATGTTTAGGTTGCAAAATATCTAAAAATAACAAAACTAGTATTTATATAGTGCTCTCTAGATGACACAATCTTATGTAAATTTTTTAGATATCTTGAATTCTCTTTTATATTTATTTTACAGGCAGTACCTCCTTATATCTTTAATCTTCTTCATTTTTTTTGTCTTGGAAATAAGCCAAAACCTTCATATATGCTGTGGATGTTAAAAAATCGCATGGTCTTGTTCCACTAAGCACTTTGACCATTTTCCTTCTGTCTCACACTTGTGGAGCTGGCTGGGTTCCTTTGTTTTTGAAGAAGGCACAGCTCTCTGATAATGTGTTACAGCATCTCTGCTGATGTCTGCTACAGTCTCCTTACTGAGATCTTTCAGTGAATATAATATTAATAGGTTGGTTGAGTTTTGCTCATGTGGAGTCTGTCATCAGTACGGACTAGAATTCAAGAATTTGACTTTCTCTTCTCTTTTTTTCTGCCGTTTCAAATGACCTGTAAAAAAATTAGAAATGAAATTTAGCCCTACTTTCTCTCTCTTGATCAAGATTTTCTTTTGCTTTCCTTTTTTAACCTGTGGGAGTTGGAACTCTTTCAGTGCTTCAGAAATTATGGTGTAGATGAATCCTTTTGCTTTTGTATTCTTAATGATGGTATAAATGCCTGAGATCAATTTACTCTTATTGTTGTTAATGACAGTAGAAAAGTCTGAGATGAATTTACTGGTAAAGTGCTAAATCTAAAAAAAAAATTAGTGAAGTCAATTGTTTTCAAGCTGATTTTTGAAACAAACAAGCAGAATTTGTTGTTTAATCACTAAGTCGTGTTTGATTATGTGACCCCATGGACTGTAGCTTGCCAGGCTTCTCTGTCCATGGGATTTTCCAGGCAAGGATACTGGAGTGGGTTGCCATTTCCTCCAGGGGATCTTTCTGACCCAGGGATTAAACCTGCATCTCTGGCATTAACAACCGAATTCTTTACTACTGAGCCACCAGCGAGGCAAATAAACAGAATAGATGCTCTATTAATCTTCCTAATAAGGAAGTTTAAAAAACACTCTCACAAAAACAAAAGATGATAGCTTCAAAAGCTCCCAGTCCTCATAATCATTCCCACCTCTTTTTTCAGGAAACATTCCAAGACTTCACTGTGTTGTGAATGAGTTTTACTTTAGTCAATGTCCCGGTGCCCCTGTGGAAATCTACCTGTTCCTCAGTAAGGATACATAATTTTCCTTTTGTAGGATATTTAACATCACAAGATGACACCCACTTTCAACGGTTGATTTGAACTTTGCAGATTTTGAAGTACTTGGAAACAAAGTGTACCTTGTATCTTCTATAAAGAGCTAGTCAAAACTGACTAGCTTAAGGGAGTTTGACTGATGCATGGCAATGGGTGGGAAATATCAAACCTACTTGTTTAAACCTCGCACTTATTTTATGTAGATAAAAGACAATATTCAACCTACTTCAAATTATATCACTTTACACCACATACACAAGAAATTTAGTAGAATTTGAAAAGCTGATTTAAAACTTAGTTTCCATATTCATCTTATATTTTGGGATTACTCTCTTGCAAGCACAGAGAGCAGCAGGCTTTGTTTTCATACATCTCATAAACCAGAGTCATGAAAGCAAGGTTTTTGAATGAACTTTTTCCCTTGAAGAGAAATCTGGAAACTTAGATTTTTATTTTGATATTTTATATTAAAAGTTTTATTAGGATACATTCACAAACCGTATAATTTACTTTTTAACACATACAGTTTTTTTAGTACATTCAAAGATTTTGCAAGCACTGTCACTGTCTAATTTTAGAACATATTTATCATCCTGATAAGAAATCCCCATATTGGCATTCACTCCCCATTTCCCTCTCCTTTCCAACAGCACAAGACAACCTAAAATTTACTTCCTACCTCTATGAATTTGCCTTTTCTGAACATTTCTTGCATATGGAATTTTATGATACAGTAAGTCTCCTACATGTAAACAAGTTTTGTCCCGAGAGCACATTTATAAGTCTAATTTGTTTATAAGTCCAACAAAGTTAGTCATAGGTACCCAAAGTTAGTAGGTACCCAACTACATAAACTGATAAACAGTATGTAAGATTGCCGGAAGAAATATCAATAACCTCAGATATGCAGATGACACCACCCTTATGGCAGAGAGTGAAGAGGAACTAAAAAGCCTCTTGATGAAAGTGAAAGAGGAGAGTGAAAAAGTTGGCTTAAAGCTCAACATTCAGAAAACTAAGATCATGGCATCTGGTCCCATCACCTCATGGGAAATAGATGGGGAGACAGTGGAAACAGTGTCAGACTTTATTTTTTGGGGCTCCAAAATCACTGCAGATGGTGATTGCAGCCATGAAATTGAAAGTCGCTTACTCCTTGGAAGGAAAGTTATGACCAGCCTACATAGCATATTAAAAATCAGAGACATTGCTTTGCCAACAAAGGTCTGTCTGGTCAAGGCTATGGCTTTTCCAGTGGTCATGTATGGATGTGAGAGTTGGACTGTGGGGAAAGCTGAGCACCGAAAAATTGATGCTTCTGAACTGTGATGTTGGAGAAGACTCTTGAGAGTCCCTTGGACTGCAAGGAGATCCAACCAGTCCATCCTAAAGGAGATCAGTCCTTGGTGTTCATTGGACGGACTGATGCTGAAGCTGAAACTCCAATACTTTGGCCACCTCATGCAAAGAGTTGACTCATTGGAAAAGACCCTGATGCTGGAAAGGATTGGAGGCAGGAGGAGAAGGGGATGACAGAGGATGAGATGGCTGGATGGCATCACCGACTCGATGGGCATGAGTTTGAGTGAACTCTGGGAACTGGTGATGGACAGGGAGGCGTGGCGTGCTGCGGTTCATGGGGTTCCAAAGAGTTGGACATGACTGAGCGACTGAACTGAACTGAACTGAATAGACTTTACAATACTTTTCACACAGATAACACATAAAAAACAAATACAGAAAATAAAGAAAGCACTTCTAATCTTACAGTATAGTACCTTGGAAAGTACGGTGGTACGGTATAACAGCCGCATACAGAGGCTGGCATCCAGGGGAGGCTGGCATCCAGGGAGCAGTTACTGACTGGAGAAGAAAGAAGAGGTGGAAGATGATGGACCTGAAAAGTCATCAGCAATAGGAGACAGGGCAGCCTGCAGTTTCACTCACATCCTGGGCTTGAAATGAAGATACTGTACTACACAGTAAAGTACTCAAAAGCACACCACTTATAGAGAATGCATGCACATGACAATGTATGCCAGACATATGAACGAACTTGTGTGATTAGACATGCAAACACATGTTCGCGTCTTTGAAAGTTTGCCACTTGAAGGTTCGCATGTAGGGGACTAACTGTCTGTGGTGTTGTTTGACTGGCCTCTTTCACTTAGGATAATGTTTTCAAGGTTCATTCATGTTGTAGCACACTTCAGAACAATTGTCTTTTATTGCTGAATAGTATTTCATAGTATAGATATACTGTATTTGAATATCCACTCATCAGTTGATGAACATTAGGTTTGTTTCCATCTTTGGCCTCTTCTGAATAATACTGTAAGCATTTGTGTGTTCATTTTTGTGTGAACACATGCTTTCATTTCTTTTGAGTTTATACCTAGTAGTAAAACTGTGGGTTGTATGGTAACTAAATGTTTAACTTTTTGAGGAACTGTCAAATTGACTGCCGTTTTATATTTGTACCAGCTATGGACAAGGGCTCAGAGTCTTCCACATTATTGCCAGCGTTTGTTTTTACCTTTCTTTTTGTCCATAGCCATCCTATGCAAAGTGGCACTTCACTGTAGTTCTGACCTGCATTTCCCTTATAGCTAGTGGTGTGCTGCATCTTTTCACGTGCTTTTTATACATTTGTGTATCTTATGTGTTAAAGTGTCTATTCAAATTCTTCATGCATTTTTAAATTGGGTTGTCTTTTATTATTGAGCTTTTAAGAGTGAGTAATATATTTTAGACACGAGTGCCTTCTCAGATATTTGATTCGTAAAAGTTTTTCTCCCGTTCTGTGGTTTGTTTTCTTCAGTTTTTGGCGGTGCCACTTGAAGTACAAAAGTTTAATGTTTTGATGATTCAATTTATTCCTTTTTTCTTTTGTTGCTTATGACTTCAATGTTGTATCTAAGAAACAATTTCCTTACCTGAGATTGTGAAGTTTTATAGTTTTAGCTCTTACATTTGGGTCTATGATTCCTTCATATTTTATGTGATATAGGGGTGCAATTTCATTATTTTTCATGCAGGTATCTGGATGGCTCCAGCACCGTTTGTGGAAATACTTTTCATCCCCACTGAATTATTTCGACCCTCTTGTTGAAAATGAATTGACCATTCTTATAAAGTTTATTTCTCAGTTCTCAATTCTGTTTTATTGATCATTATATCTATCTTTATACCAGTACTATCCTTTTAATTACTATAGATTTGTAGTGTGTTTTTAAATGTGGAAGTGTGACTCCACCAATTTTGTTCCACTTTTTCAACTTGTGCTGGTTATTTTGAGTCCCTCGCTTTTCCATATGAGTTTTGGAATCAGCTTGTAAATTTCTTCAAAAAAGGCAGCTAGAATTTGATAGGGATTGCGTTGAATCTGTAAATAAATTGGGGGACTATTTCCATCTTAAGAGGGCTTCCCTCATGACTCAGTCAGTAAAGAATCTGCCTGCAATGCAGGAGATGGAGGTTCAATCCCTGGTTCAGGAAGGTCCCCTGGAGGAGGGCGTGGCAACCCACTCCAGTATTCCTGCCTGGAGAATCCCATGGACTGAGGATCCTGACAGGCTGCATTCCATAGGGTCGAAAAGATTTGTACACAGCTGAAGCGGCTCAGCACAGCACACACACACCATCTTAAGAATATGAAGTCTTCTGATCCATAAACATAGGGCACTTTTCATTTGGATCTTCTTTATTTCAACATTTTGCAGTTTTCATTGTGCAAATCTCGCACCTCTTTTGTTAAATTTATTTGTAGTATTTTATTCCTTTTGTTGCTAGTGAAAAAGCGATTGTTCATTTTCAGATTGTTCATTGCCGTGCTGTGCTTAGTCACTTAGTCTTGTCCAACTCTTTGTGACCCCATGGACTGTAGCCCGCCAGGCTCCTCTGTCCATGGGATTCTCCAGGCAAGAACACTGGGGTGGTTTGCCATGCAACTCCAGGGGATCTTCCCAACCCAGGGATCGAACTCAGGAGTCCCTCATTTCTACTGTATTGCTACTATACTGTATTGCTTATTACTACTGTACAATTGATTTTTGTATATTGATATTACATCCTGCAACTTGCTGTACTTGCTCATTAGTTCTAGTAGTTTTTGTGTGTGTGTGATTCCTTATGATTTTCTATATATTTGACCATCTGTAAACAGTTTTACTTCTTTTTTCCAATCTAGATTTCTTTTATTTCTCTTTCTTGTCTGATTTTTCTAGCTAGAACCTCTAGTTCGGTGTTGAATAGAAGTGGTCAGAACAGACATCTTAGTCTTGTTTTTTGATCTCAGGGGGAAAGTATTTAGTCTTCTCCCACTAATTAAGATGTTTGTTATGGGTTTTTTATAGATAGTTTTTATTGAGTTGAGGAAGTTCCCTTCCATTTTTAGTTTGTTGAGTGTTTTTATTATGAAAGAGGATTAGACTTTTTCCAAGGCTTAGTCAGTATCTATTGAGATGATCATGTGATTTTTATCTTTTATTACATTGTTATAATGTACTACATTGATTGACTTTTTGATATTAAATCAATTGCATTCCTGAATAAATTCCTTTGGTCGTGGTGTTTTCATATGTTGCTGTATCAGTTTGTTTTAGTTTCTTTCTTTTTTTTTTTTTTTTTTTTGCATTTATACTTATAAGCGATTTTGGACTGTAGTTTTCTTTCCTAGCTGTCTATGTCTGGTTTTGTTACTAGTAGTAGTAGCCTTGTAGAATGAGCTGGGAAGCATTCCCTCCCCTTGTATCTTTTGAAGACTTTGCAAGGGATTGGTATTAATCTGTAAATGTTCTTATTTTGATTTTTTTTAACAGTTTCCTTTGTCATTTATGCTTTGTTATTGTTAAATTGCACATGGGGCTTGTAAATGGGGTCAGGGAGCTGATGTTTACGCTGATCATCTCCTGTAGGACAATTGACAGTGACAATACAGAACTTTAACCAAAATTATTGAGTCTTCTTTCTGTCTACTTCTACTAAACAGTGCTGAATACTCCACCATGAGAGCACATGCTTAATTATAGAAATAAATTAGAAGCATTTTATATCTTAAATTCAGTACCACAGTTGGAAAATGCCGTTTTCCTCAATAGAGCTATGGGTGTATGCCCAGTTCACTGTACCTGGATTAAGAACTCTTACCTGCAACTTATTAGTGCCAATTTGTTTGGAAACATTATTTAAAAGAGCCTATTAAGAAGTGTTACACTGACCTCCTTTCGAGTCAGAGAGCCTGAGAACAAGGAGAGCTTGTTGGATCCTAGACATCACGTAAGGTAATATGAATAATAAATATTTAGATTGTCTTCCTACATGTTTCAAAATACTTTTGGTCATTAATCACTCTACCAAATCAGTGGGGAAAATTAACACTGAAGAAATAATAATAATAACAACTAATGTTTACTAAGTAATTCCTATGTGCCAAGCACTTTTAAATCCTTTACATATGCTATCTCTTTTATTCCTCATAGCAATCTTATGAAGTCAGTGCTAATATTATTCTCCACGTTTCAGGTGTGGAAGCTCAGAAACAGAGAGATGATCCAAGCTGCTTGGTATCAGTCAGGCAGAGAGTGGCAGAGCCAGGATCTGACCTGGGTTATGTGACTCCATAGCCTTCCCTAAATCAGAAGTCAGAGTGGATCAGACATATTCTGGAACAGGGATTCAGATTCAGGCTTTGTTTTATAAGTTTTAGATTTAAAAGTAATTTGTCTCTTTCTTATGAAGGATAAAATTTCCAGCCAACACTTAAGAAACGTCTATAAAGAATGTGCTTAGATGGTCCTAAGGACTTGAGCTGACACAGTCTCTCTCAGCAAAATTAATGTAATAGATAAATTAGTATGATAAATATTTAACATTTATCAAGTGCTTACTATATTCTAGGGTAAGTGATATGTTTGTATAAATTAACTAAATTTGCAAAATAACTATGAAGTGGATATTATAATTACCATCTTCAATCACAGATGAAACCAGTGAAGCAAAGATGTATAACTTGAGTGCATGCATCCTCAGTCACTTCAGTCATGTCCGACTCTTTGTGACCCTAGGGACCATCACCCACCAGGCTCCTCTATCCATGGGATTCTCCAAGTGAGAATACTGGAGTGGGTTGTCATGCCCTTCTCCAGAGGATCTTCCTGACCCAGGAATCCAACCTGGGTCTCCTGCATTGCAGGCAGATTCTTTACCCGCTGAGCCACCAGAGAAGTTTGATGTATAATTTGCCCAAGGCCAATTAGTAATAAGTGGCACAGTCCAGATTTGAATCCAGAATCTCTATCCTTAATCACTGTGCCATGCAGTTTCTCTAAGTCAGTAAGTCATCACCTAATACATGGTCACGAGAATATAGTCACACCAAGAAAGCAGTGGTAAGAATACATCATTATGTCTGTGCATGTGAAGATTGAAGTCACTTCTCCAGGAGAGAAATGTGTTATGGCTAAAAGGAGGAGAAACACTTTTCTCTGAATATGAGACAACTTGAAGCAAGTATGGAAATATTAAAAAAAATTTTAATTTGGATAAGGAGGCTCTTAGCTTGTGCTTCCACAGAAGACAGGAATAGACTGATGGGATACGGGGAGCATTCATAAGCCTTTTTCTTGTAGTGGTGACATCACCAGACCTGAGTTTATTTGGCACTTTTCCTCATGGAAACACAAACATTTCCTCCGACATTGTTCTATGGTTTTCCTGCAGGGCATTCTACACTTATGCAGGGCTACATTGCCGACCTCTGTGTTCGGGTGGGAAGACAGCAGCACTCGAGCCAGACCAGAGAGCCAGGTGTGTCTCCGACAGTTTGTAGGTCCTCTGGTCTGTAGCTGCGATAGTTTTGTCTCCTCGAACACATGTGTTCACCTCTTGGTCTTGAAGACACTGAGTTTGAAGCAATTTGCAACTTTTTAAAGGATTATTCAAATTATCAAAATACATTATATGGAATGTTTTCAATGAAATTATTATTAAACTGAAGTTTCTAAGTTATTTTTATTAAAAAAAAACCCTTCACATCAAAAGCAAGTAAACCAATATTGCCCACCCTTTCCATTCCTCACATGCAAACAAAGACCAGTGAAAATCAAATGTCAAATACAGGGGCTTTTAAAACATACGTTTGGTCCATTTCCACTATCAAGGTAACCTGGTGACTTCTTTTCTCAAGTCCTCACACAGGTATTCAGGAATACCAGAATGGTGTGCCAAAGATCCCAACAGCTTGTATTACGGTGGAAGACGCAGAGATGATGTCAAGAATGGCTTCTCGAGGGAACAAAATTGTCATTCAGCTGAAGATGGGGGCAAAGAGCTATCCAGATGCTGATTCCTTCAACACGGTGGCAGAGATCACTGGGAGCAAGTATCCGGAGCAGGTGAGTGAAGACAAAGGAAAGGGATGGACTGTTTGGGAACAGGATGTTGCAGTCAAGTTTCAGTTTTTAGAAACAGTTTAGGAAAGAGAGCAGGGATCTTCAGAGCTAATCCTCATAGACTCATGAAAGGCAGACACTGCATACACACACACACACACACACACACACACACACACACACACACACACAAGGCGACTCCGGTTCAATCCCTGGGTGGGGAAGATCTCCTGGAGAAGGAAATGGCAACCCACTCCAGTATTCTTGCTGGGAAATCCCATGGACCAAGGAGCCTGGAGGACTACAGTCTATGGGGTTGCAAAGAACAACTGAGCAGCTCATACACACACACACACACACACACACACACACACACATTTTCCCTATTAAAAGTTTACTATACTGAATGAACAAGGGCAGGACTAACCGAAGGGCAAAACATGACCTGCTGTGTGGAAGTTCAACTCTGAATAGCTGAGGGCGGTATTTGCCCATTTGTGTTGTATTTCTTCCATTTGGAACCAGCTTGGCATTTGAGATCATGCCAGTAGTTGATAGTATGCTTATTGTGTGACTTGTCTTACTTCATCTTTTCAAAGCTCTGTGAAGTAGGTCCATTTTCTTCTTTTTACAGATGAGGAAAAATAATCTAGAAGGAAACTCACTTGCCTAAGGTCCATACAGCTAGTAAATGGCTGAGCAGGGACTCAGACCCAGGACCTTGTGAATATTAAACCAAACTGTAGGCCACAGTTTATGTGAAATCTTTAGAAGTGTTTTTTTGTTTATTTGTTTGTTTTTGTTTTGTTTTAAAAAATCAAATAGTCCTAGATGTATATTCAAACTCTATACTAGCTGAAGATTAAATAACTTCATTGAGTTACTTATTCTCTAAGAGAATTTATCTACAAAGAAGGGGAAGAACAGAACTGTTGTGAGGACTAGATTAGATAATGCACATCCGGTACCTCCTAATACAGTGTTCGTCATGTAACAGGCACTCACTGAATGTTAGGTTTTCTTCCTATGACATCAAGTGTACAAAAAAAAAACAGCTTTTATAAGCTTTCTGGTATGAATCTTATTTATTAGTAGGTATCGGAATTCTGAAAGTAGTCCCTAAAATAAAGCTGTTTGGAAAGTTTAGATTTGTATTTTGTTTAAGGAGATCAATGAAATGAAAGAACAAGTGCACGGTGTTGGAGAAACTTCTGCATGTGTCCTAGCTTGGGGCCTCTCTCAGACTTAAGGGCTGTGCTGCAGTCCAGATTCATATTAAGTTCAGAACCCCTTTTCTCTCTTCCTAAATGAACTGTTCCCAGGGCCGGGGCATGCCTCAACGCTGGGGTTATAAGCCACAGATATAGTGGAAAAGCAAGATCTCAGTAGGACCAGGGAAGTCAGACAGCCATAGCGAAATTGTAGTTTTAAGTGTTGAGAAAAGAAACAAGCCCCTTATCTCTTCAGGAAACAGAGGCAATAGAAGAGGCAAGAGTCCAGTTTCCAGGAACTGAGTAGTCAAGACCCCTTGGAGTGTAATCCTTACTGTCAGTGCCTCCAGGACAAAACATTTTTACGTTAAGGTTACTAATCCAGGTGCGAAGGGTGTACGATTATATTTTATCAGCTGTCCAGATGTGCCGCTGGTTCTAGCCTAAGGACAGGAGGCAAGGTGAGAGTGAGTTATCAGAACCATAGTCTGAAATGGCCAGTGGGTGTCAGGGTCTGTGGCTAAAGCATTAGAACAGAGGCATTCTCAGGCAGCAGCAGCTGGAAGGTTGAGGTGGTGCTGGCTCAGAGCTTCCCAGAAGCCACTGGCATCTCCCCACTGCGCATGCTCAGCCTACTCCTGAGGTATAGTTCACATAAAATAAGCTTACCAAATTAAAGTGTACAATTCCATGAGTGTTGAAAAATGCACCCAGTAATATAACACCAACCATAATGGAGAATATTTTCCTCACCCCAAATGCTCCCTTGGGACTCCTTGCAGTTCATCTCTTCTACTCCCCTGTTCCCGAGGGACATGATCTGCTTCCTGGAACTATAGCTCTTTCTTCTCTAGAATTTCATGTAGATAGACTCATGTACATAGGGTCTTTCACACTGGTTTCACTCACTCAGCATAATGCTTTTGAGGTTTATCCATGTTGTATCTGCTTCTCATTCCTTTATTCTGCTGAGTAATATTTCATTGTGAGGCTAGGCCACAATGTGTTTATCCATTCACCAAAGATGATGGACATTTTGGTGGTTTCTGGTTTTTGACTGTTATGAATAAAGCTTTTGTGAACATTCTTGCATAAATCTTCTCCTGACCATATGTTTTCCTTCTTTATAAACAACAAGTGCCTCGGAGTGGAATTGCAAGGCTTGCCTGAATCTTAGCACCCTAATCTCTGTAAAGATGCTTCAGTCTGTATTCTGTGGGTAGCACCTTCTCCAGGTGGGTGATGGACCATTGCAGAGAGGTCCTGGGAATCAGGATTTCACCTCAGTCACAATGTTGCATAGCATTCCAAGAGCTAGTTATAAATACTTTGTTACCTAGATGTAAAAGATGGAAGATTAGCAAAAGTTCTCCCACAGAGAAGTCACAGCATTTCCTCCCCGGAAGGAGCGTGGGTGAGTGCTGTGGAGTGAAGTCCACGAGGCTGTGTGTGAGGGGGGTGTCTGCCTTACAGTCTGCCTGGAACCACAGAGGGTGTCTAGGCTGTGAAGGGAAGCCGAAAGCGTGTGTTTTCCCCCTAGGGGTTAGGCAACGTAATGAACCTGAGTAAGCACAGTGCATCCCTGACAAAGCCTCCTCGGGGACCCGCCCCTCATTCCACCACTTTATGCCGTTGCTGGACCTCCATCTCCCACCAGAGCTTGTTGCAGATGCCACAAGCCTTCCGTTTACTTTCTGCCTTTTTCTCCCTAACGCCGATTCCAGAATTTGGTAGGCAGTGGCTTCTCCATACATATTTTATTTCAGTGAAATGAGAGAAGTTTAAAAAAAGAGAAGAAAATGAATGGATGATTTTCTTAATCTCTATTCTTTTTAAATCCAGAAGTTTTCCTGCCTATTTAGAACATTGGTTGTCCATCGGCATATTGGACATCACCCCTAAATGCATTTCTATGTGGCTAAACTCGAGTTCGTCAACTCCCTCACACCTGACACCTCATCTTAATTTCTTGTCTCTTTTAAAGGAACCGTATTTACTTATGAGCACAGTTCAGAGACTTCAAATTATTTTTCATTCTCTCCTCTCTATTACTGTCCTACATTTAAGAACCATATCCTATTCAGTCTACTTTCAACCTATTAAAAAAAAAAATCTATTCCTGCTTTGTCTTTATGTTGTTATTGTTCTAATTCAGGCCCTTGAAATTTCCCTCCTGACTTTCTTTTCTTCTGTTCTTTTTCTGCTTCTGCATTTTTGCAATGCAATTCAGTTATCTTTTAAAATGCCAATCTCAAAGTGGAGTTTCCAAGCTGTCAAGTCCCTCCCCTGTCCCCTATAAGATAAGTTATGGCTGACTCATGTCAATGTATGACAAAAACCACTACAATATTGTAAAGTAATTAACCTCCAACTAATAAAAAAAATGGAAAAAAAAAAAGAAAAAAAAATATCTAAAAAAAAAAAGTTATGATAAAGGTAAATGCTGGGCCTTCCATGGCAGTCCAGTGGTTGAGACTTCACCTTTCCATGCAGGAGGTGCAGGTACTATCCCTGGTTGGGGAGGGATGCCTCACAGTCAAAAAACCAAAACATAAAACAGAAGCAGTATTGTAATAAATTCAATACAGATTTGGAATCGAACTGGGATCTCCTGCATTGCAAGTGGATTCTTTACCAACTAGGCTGCAGGTAAGCCCCCCCCCAAAAAAATAATAAAAGTAAAGTAAAGGTAAATGATGAAGTGAGTGATCAGAGGTGAGGAAGAGAGAGGAAAAGAGATCACATTGGGAAAAGTTTAGGGAAGTTAAGTAGGAGGCAGTTATGGTTAAATTATATGGTGGTATTCATAATAGAAAATTAGAATGAAGAAAGGGGAAAAAGAGATGTATGTATGGTGGAGATCCCATACCACCTAAGACCCACTCTTTCATTGGCTAGTGAGGGAGTTCAGCTCTCCTAAATTCTGACAAACTTTTCTAAAATCATTTAGCTTTCTTTTTAATTTGAATTTTAGTAAAATTTTAATTTTAAATTCGTATGTTGACGATGACATAAATGTTGGTCTTGACAGTTTACGTTGACCTGTTTACCCCTGACATGTCCTTGCTACCTTGCTGCTTATTAATGACTGAGGAACAATGCTAAATAGTGTTGAACAAACCAGTTGCAGCGGATATTATTGCTAAAAATGAAGAGGATATGGTTTGAAACTATCATTACTCTGCCTGCAGCTAAGCATCGTGGGTGACCTGAAAGTGGTCTAACACCCAGGCAGTGGCCGATACTCTTTGGCGCTGACACCCACCTTATATCTCAGGCAGGCACAGCACCTTGATGAAAGCATTTAACACATAAAGAATCCTTCTGATTTGGCCCAAGATCTATGGACAACATGTTGTGAATCTTGGCTCTAGAAAAGTGTGTATATGATTAACGAAGCCTTAGTTACAGAACCCTGTTACATAGTGCAGACATAAGCCTTGACTGAATTAACCACAGGCTTTAAAAAATGCCAGTTATACAAATACTTTATTGGAATTCAATATATGAAAAGGCAGAATAAGGGTATTATAGACACAAATCCTACCCGCTTCCTAAAAACCCCACAAGATGGTTCCTCCAGGCCTGGAATTCTCTCTCCACTCTTCCCTCTTCTGAAACTGCTCCTCTGTGATTTGGGTGTGTTGTGCAGGGTTCAGCAGACCTGAACACTTTGAGGGTGTGCATTTCACTGGCGAAAAGCAAGTCGCAGGAAGCTCTGACATTAGGCCATTTTTTTAAATATTAATTTTTATTGAAACATAGTTGTTTTACAATGTTGTGTTAGTTTCTGCTGTACAACAGTGTATTAGTATATAGATAATTTCCTTTTATGAATTTCCTTTCCATTTCAGTTCAGTTCAGTTGCTCAGTCATCTCTGACTCTTTGTGACCCCATAGACTGCAACATGCCAGGCCTCCCTGTCCATCACCAATTCCCAGAGCTTGCTCAAACTCATGTCCATCAAGTCAGTGATGCCACCCAATCATCTCATCCTCTGTCATCCCCTTTTCCTCCCACCTTCAATCTTTCCCAGCATCAGGGTCTTTTCCAATGAGTCACTTCTTCGCATTAGGTAGTCACAGTATTGGAGTTTCAACTTCAGCATCAGTCCTTCCAATGAATATTCAGGGTTGATTTGCTTTAGGATTGACTAGTTGGATCCCCTTGCAGCACAAGGGACTTTTAAGAGTCTTCTCCAATACCACAGTGCAAAAGCATCAGTTCTTCAGCTCTCAGCTTTCTTTATCAGAGAAGGCAATGGCAACCCACTCCAGTACTCTTGCCTGGAAAATCCCATGGATGGAGGAGCCATGGGATACAGTCCCATGGACTGTAGGCTGCAGTCCATGAGGTTGCTAAGAGTCGGACACAACTGAGTGACTTCACTTTCACTTTTCATTTTCATGCATTGGAGAAGGAAATGGCAACCCACTCCAGTGTTCTTGCCTGGAGAATCCCAGGGACGGGGGATCCTGGTGGGCTGCCGTCTATGGGGTCGCACAGAGTTGGACACGACTGAAGTGACTTAGCAGCAGCAGCAGCAGCAGCAGCTTTCTTTATAGTCATACATCCATACATGACTACTGGAAAAACCATAGCTTTGACTAGACAGACCTTTATTGGCAAAGTAATGTCTCTGTTTTTTAATATGCTGTCTAGTTTGATCATAGCTTTTCTTCCAAGGAGCAAGAGTCTTTTAATTTCATGGCTGCAGTCACCATCTGCAGTAATTTTGGAGTCCCTCCCCCAAAATAAAGTCTCTTTATTTTTTGGAACTCCAAAAAATAAGGTCTGTCACTCTTTCCATTGTTTCCCCATCTATTTGCCATGAAGTTTCCCCATATACATGCCATTGTTTCCCCATCTACATGCCATAAATGTAAATGCCTTTCCATTTAGGTTACCACAGAGCATTGAGTAGAATTTCCTGTGCTACACAGTAGGTTCTCATGAGTTATCTATTTTAAATATAGTAGTGTACACATGTCAATCCCAATCTAATAATTTTACGTTTGTTCTCTATGTCTGTGTCTCTATTTCTGCTCTTCAAATAAGCCTATCTGTATCATCCTTCTAAATTCTGCATATACATGGTATTATATGATATTTGCTTTTCTCTTTCTGACTTACTTCAGTCTGTTTGACAGTCTCTAGGTGTCCATCTGTGTCTCTGCAAATGGCACAATTTTATTCCTTTTTATGGCTGAGTAATATTCCATTGTATATTTGTATTACATCTTCCTTATCTATGCCTCTACTGATAGACACTTATGTTGCTTCCATATCCTAGCTACTGTATTAATAAATAGTGCTGCAGTGAACATTGGGGTGCATGTTTCTTTTGGAATTATGATTTTCTCCCAGTGTATGCCCAGGAGTGGGATTGCTGGGTCACATGGTAGTTCTATTTATAGTTTTTTAAAGAATCTGAATACTGTTCTCCAATTTACATTCCCACCAACCATGTAGGAGGGTTCCCTTTTCTCCACATCTTCTCCAACATATATTTTTTGTAAATTTTTTGTTGATGGCCATTCTGACTGGTGTGAGATGATACCTCATGGTAGTTTTGTTTTGCATTTCTATAATAATTAGTGATGTTGAACATTTCTTTCATATGTTTTTTGGCCATCTGTGTGACATTAGGCCTTGGAACTCCTTTCTCTCAGACACCTTTACCTCTGGGAAATCACTGTATTTGTGAGGCCCATCCATGGTTGAGAATGAATCTGCAAGGGTGGGAATGAGAGCTCCTTGACTTCTGAGCTGATCCTCCCTGGCCCTAAATAGCAAGGTTATTCTACTCCCATTTATTAAAGAGCAAATGTGCATTGGGGAATTCATAGGAAACGTATTGCCATTCATGAATAGGTTTTATTTGTTAGTAAGTCAATAGAGGGTATTGCACCTATCAGAGGAGTCTTACATAAGTGAGACAGACAGGTAAGGCTCTTAGCACTCAGCACCCATTCCCTGACCTGCAGACGGGGAAAGTGAATCTAAGCGACTTTGTCCAAGGAAACACAACAAATGTGTGATAGGTCACATCTGGAAGGTGACTACAGGTTTCCCGACTCCCATTTCTTTCTACCTCAAAGAAACTCCATTGTGCCTGGGTGCATTTTAGCTGGACAGATAGTGTGTAAATCTGTGGGGTTTTGTTGATTCACGATTCAGGTCATGCTATGCCTGCTAAGTCATTATTTGTGTCTTTCTCTCATGCTTTTTCTTCTGATATCACTTTCCTGGGCATGAAGAACTCTCAGATATACTGGCCCTTGTTGCCTTGCAGTTTCCTTAGAGCACCCATGAGGATTGTTACCTAGGGAACCCACCTGTGCTTGGTCCATTCTTGCTACTCATCCTCTCTCTATTGAGTCTGATCTGGGTCTCAGTCTCTTTAGCTCCCTGCCCCTTTGGAGGAGGAGCTGATGGATGCAGCACTTCTTTGGTGTCGGTTTATACACCGTGCCCCTGTTTATATACCTTTATCCTCACCAATCAGGTAATCCAGTGTTTCTGTTTTAGCAAAAGACCAGAGACAAAGACAAGATAGATCTACTACAAATCTCATCATCTAAAAAACACTTTTTTTTGGAAAAAAATTTAAGCTCCCAAGAATTTGCAAAAATAGTGCAGGAAGCTTGGGTGTATCCTTTGTTCAGCTTCCCCAGTGATGACATCTTAGAGAACGGTGGCACAAAAACCCAGTGAGGAGACCCTCTGAAGACACTCCCGAGAGTGAGCCTGTTTCCTGGAAAGCAGAGGCTGCCTGTGAGCAACCTCTGTGGAGCCCCCAGTGTAGGTGGGTCCCCGTGCTAGCATCACCCCACACGGTCCTTTCCCAGGCTTCGTTTATGATCCTTCCAGGGCCTCCCACTCAAACAGGCAAACACAGAAGGAGGGTGCTCAAACTGACATGACTGGGACCTGGGACCAGGGCCATGGGGCCGCTGTGGGGGAGACTCACCGAGAGCAGGGTCTCTTGCGCTGGCCTAAGGCTGGCCGGTTGCTCTTGCTCCTCAGTGATCCCCTAGGCCTTATTCTGAGGTCTTGCTTAGTAAATGCAGTATTTTAAAAAGTTAAGACATTCAAGAATTCTTCCAAAGGAATTGTATGTAAAGAAGAGTGGGTTGTTTTTTTTTTTTTTTTTGGTTGATAATATCCAAACCCATTTCAGTGAAGCCTTGATGGGGGAGCAGGGGTTTTCTTTTGTTTTTTTTTTAATCTAAGCCTTTTTCCAACAGCAGTTATTTTCAGGGATTGAAAGGACAATTTCATTTTCATATGCCGGTATTATTTCAAATATAATGCAGCACTATGCAGGCTAGCGGGAAATGTTGAAAGGAAAGCTCTAGTCTGTTCACTGGACAGTTTGCTTTTTCTTTTGTTTAGTGTGGGGCAGAGTTTCTCAGCGTCATCACTATTGATATTTGAGGCCAGATAGTTCTTTGTTGTGGGAAGCCGTGGTTGACATTATGGAATATTTAGCAGCGTTCTCCGTCTGTCCCCTACTCCCCAGCCGAGACCATCAAAGATGTCTCTAGGCGCTGCTAGATGTCCCCTGAGGGACAGAGGTCACTGCACATGGAGAGTCACTGGTGTGGACTCATGCGAAGGACTCACTGGGTGGGAGTTGCCAGACCTTGTCTCTGGTTTTATTTCTGCCACAAATAACCTGAGCGACTTTGGGCCACTTAATCCTTCAAAGACAGAATGGGGGACTTTGTCTGGAAAAGCTCAAAGGTCATTTCCAGCCTTAAAATTCCATTCTTAAAAAAAAAAAGAAAAACCTGGAGATTATCAGGAGCTTGACAGTGCAGACTGTGTGCCCTCGGATGCTCAGATACAGCGGGAGCCCTTTCAGTCTTTCACAGGGTAGGGGTGTTGGTAGGTGTTCTTTTCTTCTTTTAAAGAAAACATTCTGTGTTCAAATACAGTCAGGAACTCTTCTATTGAGAAAAGTTAAACAAACACCCCACTTTTTTTTTTTTTTAAGAATTTCTTAAGCCTTTAATGTGCTGATGTGCACTGGAAATCTCTAAGAGGTTGTTTTGCAATAATCCCCAAACTTTCTGAGAAACAGGAGAAACGAGGAGTAAGATCTATCGGATAGTTTGTATTTTGGTGTGTTTTATATTCTTCCCATTTTCAACCATTCATTCATTCAACACACATCTATGGGATATTCGGTGTGTGTCAGGCACTAGGGTTACAGCACTAGCATTGGGTGGGTAACATAGCACTGTGGTTAGAAATGTAGCTTGTGGAATTCACATCCTGCCTCTGACATTCTGTTGGTAGGTTACTATGCCTCTCTGCCCCTCCATAAATGTTCGCCTTCTTTGGAGAGGGGAGAGCTTATGCAGAAGTAAGGAACTGAGAATTAGGAGGGACTAACCACAGAAGACTGGCATGCCCCTCGAAGGGCTGGGCTTTGGCTTGTTAGTAGCAGGGAGAGACTGAAAGGTGTGGTCAGCAGTAGATTTTTCATTTTGACTCACTCTACCCACTGTATGTATTTGAGAGACGAAGACTGAAATTCAGCCAGGAGATTAGCTGGATTTGAAGAGAGACAGTTGAAATAGTGTTGGAAAAGAGGAGATGGATTCAGGAAATATTTAAGAAATAAAATTGGCAAGAGTTGTTAAAGTTTGGAGAGAAGAAAAAGTGCAGTTTGGGTGACTTGGAGAGTTTACTCACTAATTCTGCAGGAATTTACTGAGGAATTCTGCATAGAATTTACTCTATGTTGATATATTAATTTGCCCTCCGTAATTTGTGAGGTTTCTTGGTAGAGACAGCGATTTAAACGAGTAACTGCAGTAACAGGTGCTAAGCGCTATAATATGGTAGCCAAGCGGTATGATGGGGCGAACCATCCTGGTCAAGGAGGCCAAGGAAGACTTTCTGGTGAGATCCAACTTATTCCTACAGCAGAATAGTTAACCGTGAAGGGTTAACCACGCAAAAGGTTGTGGGGATGGAGTTGGGATGGGGAATATTCCAAGCAGAAGTAGTGTATGTGAAAGTCCAAAGAGTAATGTTATTCTTTTTTAAGGAGTGTAATGCGACCTCCTGTAAGTTCCCAATCAATTTGATAATGAACTTTGTATTCATGGAGCTAAGGCATAAAATAACCTAAAGAAAAAGGCATGGCCTATTTCCTGTATATGTGTTTTTAAAAATACATGATTGAAAAGCTTAGCAATCCCTTTGGAAACTGCCTTAACACTGATGCTGTCAAGACCCCTGCTGAAGGAATAAACAAACTGATTGACCTGATGGACAAACTCATTCCATACATAATTGAATAGTTAGAGGCTGTGCAGCAAAAGCAGCTTTCCTTTCATCTGAATACATAGTCTGGTGATTTGTAAAACCTTCTTAATGGGTACAGCAAGTTATTCTGCCTGGGTGGGAGCCTTTTTACTCACTTAAGCAGCTGTTTAAACTTTCATAAGCAAAGTAATTATTAAATCTTTCATGAACATATTGGTTGGAACATTTGTTCGCATCTTAACCTTGAGTTGGAAAGTTTTGAGGGCTGGGGTTAAAGAGTTTTTTAAACTGGGAAATTTCATTCTTTTTTTCTTTCTTATTATAAACTTTTTATGGCTTAGAACCAGCCAACCTAAATCATGGTAGGAAAAAATGCATGTGTGGCAAGCGTAAGACATTTCATTGTTTATTTTTCAAATTTCTGAAATGTGCTCATAGCTGTGCATGCCTCCAGGCTCATAAAGACAGCAAATGGAAATAGCTCAAGCCAGACAGGCTGTTTTAGATAGATAGCCACCCAGGTAGACAAGGTAAGCCTGGAAGAGCTCTTTTTCCTGGACCCAATAAGTCATCCTGGAGTGCAAAATGGGACTGGAAAGCAGGGAGGTGCCATCTGTCATGGGTCTGAATACCTTTCCCTTGTTAATAATGGAGCCATTTCATAATAATCATATGATGAATAATAATACACATTAATGGAGTACTTAAAATGTGACAGGCAGTATTCTAGATGTTTCTCATGTATTATTGCCTTTGATCTTCATTATGACCTTGTCAAATAATCAGCGCTGTTATCCCCATGTTACATATGAAGAAACTGAGGCTTAGGGAGTTCACAGAGTTCAGAAGTTTCTGAGTGGCAGACATAAATTTAACCCAAGTCTGTCCCCAGTCTGTTCCCAGAACCTGTGCTCTGAGCAATTCATGGTCCTGTACTTCTTAATAACTTTCTGTTCTAGTTTGTGCCATACAGCTGTTTAAAAAGTTTCCTCTGTTTAACCTGAAATGAAAAGAAAATCAGGACAACTGTCAGTATCAAAGTGAACAACAGCAAATGTTTATGGATTACCTTCTATGTGCAAAACTCTGTGTTACAAGCTTGGAGATATTCTGAGGCCGAGAGGAGGGGAAAGGTGATGAAGGGGCTCTGGTGTGGTGACTGATAAGCAAACAAGGCAGGCAGTTCTGGAAGCCAGACTCTGCTCACACAGGGCTTGCAGTACTGACTGCATCCTGCCTGGTTCAGTAATCACACAGTACCTCACAGTTTGCAGTGGACTCTCCCCCTGTATTATTCCACTTCATCCTACCGACAAGGCTGGTGGTTACAATTCCTGCTTTAAAGATCAGGAAGCTGAGATTCAGAATAACTAACTTGACTAAAGTCAGACACATATCTACTTAAGTGGGAGATGAGATTCCTCTATAACTTAATTTTAAGTTTGATTCCTCTGTAACTTAACTGTAATCAGTGCCCAGATATTTAGTTTTATATAGGGTAAAATAAATGCCTTAAGGATGTCCTAAAAAAAAAAAAGCAACCTAGAAATGAAAGTGTTTAAATAAATAATTAGAATGCAGTTAAGAGCTGTCTTGGTGGCTTTAAAATATGCCCGCAAATTCTTTGATCTCCTTTTAAAAGACGGAGCTGGACTCTGTTCTCTTACATGTAGGCTAAACTTAAAGTCTTACTTTATCTTAAACTGGAGGATAGCTGCTTTACGGTGTTGTGGTGGTTTCCGCTGTACAGCGGTGTGAGTCAGTCATCATGATATATATGTCCCGTCCCTCTTAAGCCTCCCTCCCCTCTCCCATCCCACCCCTCTAGGTTGTCAAAGAGCACCAGGCTGGGCTCCCTGTTTTATATAGCAACTTCTCACTGGTTACCTATTTTACACATGGTAGTGTATATATGTCAGGGCTACTGTCTTCATTTATCCTACCCTCTCTTTCTCCCACTGTGTCCACAAGACTGTGCTCTACATCTGCTTCTTCACTCCTTCCCCACAGATAGGTTCTTCAGTACCACTTTTCTAGATTCCATATATATGATACTTGTTTTTATTGTTCTGACTTCACTCTATGGTACAGGCTCTAGGTTCATCCACCTCACTACAACTGACTCAAATCCATTCCTTTTATGGCTGAGTAATATTCCTTTGTGTATATGTACCACATCTTCTTTATCCATTCATCTGTCGATGGACATCTAGGTTGCTTCCATGTGCTAGCTACTGTAAATAGTGCTGCAATGAACATTAGGGTAGAGGTATCTTTTTGAATTGTGGTTTTCTCAGGGTATATACACCTAACAGAGACAGAAGAGATTAAGAAGACGTGGCAAGAATACACAGAAGAACTATACAAAAAAGGTCTTTATGCCAGATAACCATGATGGTATGGTCATGCACCAGAACCAGACATCCTGGAGTATTAAGTGAAGTAGGCCTTAGGAAGCATCACTATGAACAAAGCGTGTGGAGATGAAGGAATTCCAGCTGAGCTATTTAAAATCCTAAAAGATGATACTGTTAAAGTACTGTACTCAATATGTCAGCAAATTTGGAAAACTCAGCAATGGCCACAGGACTAAAAAAGGTTACTTTTCATCCCAATCCCAAAGAAGGGCAGTGCCAAAAATGTTCAAACTACCACATGATTGTACTCGTTTCAAATGCTAGCAAGTTTATACTCCAAATCCTTCAAACAGTACATGTACTGAGAATGTCCAGATGTTCAAGATGGGTTTCAAAGAGGCAGCAGAACTAGAAATCAAGTTGCCAACATTCACCGGATCATGGAGCTAGCCAGGGAATACCAGAAAAACATCTACTTATGCTTCATTGACTATGCTAAAGCCTTTAATTGTGTGGATCATAAAAATCTGTGGAAAATTCTTAAAGAGATTGGAGTACCAGACTGTGTTACTTGTCTCCTGAGAAACCTGTATGTGGGTCAAGAAGCAGTAGTTAGAACTGGACGTGGAACAACGGACTTGTTCAGACTTGGGAAAGTAGCATGACAAAGCTGTATATTGTCACCCTGCTTATTTAACTTTTATGTAGAGTACATCATGACGGGCTGGATGAATCACAAGCTGGAATCAAGTTTTCCAGGATAAATATCAACAACATCAGATATGCAGGTGATACCACACTAATGGCAGAAAGTGAAAAGGAACTAAAGAGCCTCTTGATGAAGGTGAAAGAGGAGAATGAAAAAGCTAGCTTGAAATTTAATATTCAGAAAACTAAGATCCTGGCATCCAGTTTCATCACTTCATGGCAAATAGAAGGGGAAAACATGAAAGCAGTAACAGATTTTGTTTTCTGGGGCTCCAAAATCCCTGTGAACAGTGACTGCAACCATGAAATTGAAAGAATCCTGCTCACCAGAAAGAAAGCTATGACATATCTGGACAGCATATTAAAAAGCAGAGACATCACTTTGCCAGCTGAGGTCCATATAGTCAAAATTATGGTTTTTCCAGTAGTCATGTCTGGATATGAGAATTGGATCATAAAGAAGGCTGAGCACCAAAGAATTGATGCTTCTGAACTGTGGTGCTAGAGAAGACTCTTGAGAGTTTCTTGGACTGCAAGGAGATCAAACCAGTCAATTCTAAAGGGAATCAACCCTGAATATTCATTGTAAAAACTGGTGCTGAAGCTGAAGCTCCAGTTCTCAAACCACCTGATGCAAAGAGCCAACTCATTGGAAAAGACTCTGATGCTGGAAAAGATTGAAGGCAACAAGAAAGGAGCATCATAGGATGAGATGGTTAGGTAGCATCACTGACTCAGTGGACATGAATTTGAATGAACTCTTGGTGAAAGTGGAAGACAGAGAAACCTGGCATGCTGCAGTTCATGGGACACAAAGAGTCAGACACGACTTTGAGACTGAAAAACAACAATGGTAGTTTTATTTCTACAATCTTCATACTGTCTCCCTAAAGGTTGTATCAGTGTACATTCCTACCAACAGTGCAAGAACATGCCCTCTTCTCCACATCCTCTTCAGCATTTATTGTTTGTAGATTTTTTTTTATGACAGTCATTCCAACTGGTGTGAGGTGATACTTCATTGTAGTTTTGATTTACATTTTTCCAATAATAAGCAATGTTGAACATCTCTTCATGCATTTATTGGACATCTTTCTTTGGAGAAATGTCTGTTTTTGATTTTTTTTTTTTTGATTGGGTTGTTTGTTTTTCTGATATTGAGCTGTATGCGCTGCATATATTTTTTGGAGATTAATCGTTTGTCAGTTGCTTCTTTTGCAATGATTTTCTCCATTCTGAGACCTGTCTTTTCATCTTGTTTATTGTTTCTGTTGCTGTGCTAAAATTTTTAAGTTTGATTAGGTCCACTTTATTTATTTTGTTTTTATTTCCATTACTCTAGGAGGTGGGTCAATGAAGATCTTGCTGTGATTTATAAAATGTCAGAGTGTGCTACCTATGTTTTCCTTTAAGAGCTTTATAGTTTCTGGCCTTACATTTATGTCTTCAAACCATTTAGAGTTTATGTTTGTATATATTGTTAGGAAGTATTAGAATTTTCCATGTAGCTGTACAGTTTTCCCAGCACCACTTATTGAAGAGGTTGTCTTTTCTCCATTGTATATTGTTGCCTCCTTTGTCAAAGGTAAGTTGTCCATAGGTGCTTGGATTTACTTCTGGGTTTTCTATCTTGTTCCATTGGTCTATATTTCTGTTTTTGTGCCAGTACCATACTGTCTTGATGACTGCAGTTTTGTAGTATAGTCTGAGGTCAGGAAGGTTGATTCCTCCAGCTCTATTTTTCTTTCTCAAGGTTGTCTTGGCTTTTTGGGATCTTTTGTGTTTCCATACAAATTATGAAATTTTTTGTCGTAGTTCTGTGGAAAAATGCCACTGGCAGTTTAATAGGGATTGCATTGAATCTGTAGATTGTTTTTGGTAGTATAATCATTTTCACAATATTGATTCTTCCAATCGAAGAACATGGTATATCTCTCCTTCTGTTTGTGTGATCTTTGATTTCTTTCATCAGTGTCTTATAGTTTTCTGCATACAGGTCTTTTGTCTCTTTAGGTAGGTTTATTCCTTGGTATTTTATTCTTTTTGTTGCTATAGTGACTGGGATTTTTTTCCTTAATTTCTCTCTCTGGTTTTTCATTGTTAGTGTATAAGAATACAAGAAATTTGTGTATATTAATTTTATATCCTGTGACTTTACTACATTTATTGAATAGCTCTACTAACTATAAAGAAAGCTGAGCACCTAATAATTGGTGGTTTTGAACTGTTGTGTTGGAGAAGACTCTTGAGAGTCCCTTGGACTGCAAGGAGATCCAACCAGTCCATCCTAAAGGAGATAAGTCCTGGGTATTCATTGGAAGGACTGATGTTGAAGCTGAAACTCCCATACTTTGGCCACCTGATGCAAAGAGCTGATTCATTTGAAAAGACCCTGGTGCTGGGAAAGATTGAGGGCAGGAGGAGAAGAGGACGACAGAGGATGAGATGGTTGAATGGCATCACTGACTCGATGGACATGGGTTTGGGTGAACTCCGGGAGTTGGTGATGGACAGGGAGGCCTGGCGTGCTGTGGTTCATGGGGTCGCAAAAGTTGGACATGACTGAGCAACTGAACTGAACTGAACTAATTTTCTGGGGACATCTTTAGACTTTTCTATGTATAGTATCATGTCATCTACAAACATTGAGATTTTACTTCTTTTTTTCCAATCTGTATTCCTTTTATTTGCTTTTCTTCTCTGATTGCTGTAGCTACAACTTCCAAAACTATGTTGAATAATAGTGTTAAGGGTGGGCACCCTTGTCTTGTTCCTGATCTTAGAGGAAACACTTTGAGCTTTTCACCTTTGAGAATAATGTTTTCTGTAGGTTTTTTGTATATGGCCTTTATTATGGTGAGGTAGGTTCCTTCTATGTTGATTTTTCTGGAGAGTATTCATCATAAATGGGTGTTGAATTTTGTCAAAAGCTTTCTCTGCATCTATTGAGATAACTTTTATCTTTCAGTTTGTTAATATGGTATATCATATTGACTGATAAGTGTATATTGAAGAATGTTTGCCTTCTTTGGATAAACCCTACTTGAATGATGTATGATCCTTTTAATGTGTTGTTGGATTCTCTTTGCTAGAATTTGTTGAGGATTTTTGCATCTATGTTCATCATTGATATTAGCCTGTAATTTTCTTTTTTTGTGCTATCTTTGTTTTTCGTATTAGGAATATACTTGTAATGAATAGAGTATGGCAGAAATGATTGGTGTGATGTCTGAGATTAGACCATAGAAAGCAATGTGGCTTTCTCCTTGTTATTTCTCATGAATCACTCACTCTGGGAGAAGCCAGCTGCCATGTTGTAAGGATACTCAAGCAGCCCTGGGGATAGATCCACTTAGTGAGGAATTGTGGCTTTCTGTACCAGCCAACACAGATTAGCCAGCAAGTAGATCCAGCAGCTGTAGTCAAGCCATCAGATGACTGCAGCCCCAGCCAACATCTTGATCGCAGTGTCATAAGAGACTCTGAGCCAGAACCACCCACTAAGGCACTTCCAAAGTTTTGACCCACAAAAGTTGTATGATATAATAAATATCAATTGTTTTAAGCCCTGAGGTTTTGGAGTAAGCTAATATAGCAATCAAAGAATATAAGAAACACAGAGAACAGTAACTCAGTCTGAGATATCAGCAAAACTAACTACTGAAAGATAAGAGTGATGAGTAGGAATTTAATAGGTGGAGCAAGAATTTATTGGGAAGCATTCTGTGCAAAGAGAAAATGTGTGTAAAAAAGTTTAAACACTGCAAGGCACATTTTAGAAACTGCAAATGAAGAACAAAACAAAACTCACAACTCAAAAATCATAGCATTTGGAGTATAAGAATCTCACTAAGAACTTATTATAGTGTATGATAATTCAGTAATTAATGTTCCTAAAGTTACTTGAGTCTACAAGAAAGTATCAAATGTAATATTTAATAAGATAAGAAAGTAATTAAAACATTGAAGTATTTACTTCAAAAAATTAAAACAAAAAGTACTGCATAAATCCTAAATGAATGGGATAGTTTAGGCTATCCAAAATAGTCATCTCCCTATGTTATAGCTTCACTAGTGTCTGGGTCTGTGTTTTGAAAACTTTAGGCTTAAATGTAGGGCCAAGAAATAGCTAATGAAGAACACCTGGATTTTCTCCAGGATTTCACTCTACCAGTTCTGCTAAAACAATCAGGTGGAAATTAACATTTTATAACCAATTACGTGTTTTGCTTGGCATCATGCTAATGAACTGAAATTTTATAAAAGGGAATAGCTCAAATTGACTTGTTATTCTATGCTATGTCTTATTCATTGGCTATTTATTGAGTGCTATCCATGTGTTACCCACTCTGACAGGCTCATAAAACAAACCTTTATGTTTGTGTTGCAGAAATCTCTTTGAATCCCAGGTCCAGTTCCACTGTTTTCTAGAGTTAATAGCAACTCCTGGTAGAAAGACTCCATTTATTGTTTAAGTTGGACTTTAATATAAAATTAATACCTACTTATTTGAAAAAATAGAGAAAAATTAGAAGAATTTCACTCAGAAGCCCATTAACTCAGAAAAATTCTCTCAACATCTTGCCGCTTTTACTTCCCTGTATTTTCTTCTCTGAACATTTTAATAGTTATATTTTATAGACATGTCAGATCAAATTTTTGTTTGACATCAGACAAAATATCCCTTGAAATAGAAATGTTAGTATCCCGGTTATTCAGACAAATGGTACTTTATAATTAACCTGTTATAAGATGTTTTGGTTATACATGAATGTTTCAGTGAAAATGATGTTCTAGCTAAATAAATATTCAGCTAGGGAATATTGAAGTTGTCTTTTGAACTGTTCATGGGCTTTGATAAAATGGAATAATTTTAAATAATAACCAATGGGAAGCTTAGCAAGGGGTTAACAGAATTTCTGTCTCTGCCAAAAGAACTACCTTTGGAAAGTTCTAAGATGACTATGCAGCCATATGCCAAAAGTGCCATCATAGTTATACCATTAGTTAAATTAAACATGGATGATTGGAGGAAGAATGTTATTATTCTGTGCACATTCTTGACTCTTAATTTAAGGTTAAAGTAACTTAATTTAATGTCATGTGAATTTTTAGCAGCAATTATGGCCAGTTAATGCATGTTCTTCCTTAGTCATGCTTCATCTCTTTGCAAAATTATAATATTTCATTACAGAGTTATTCTGACCAGATTTGTAAGTAGCACTTCCTCCCATTTTCCCTCAGTGTTTATATCAGAAGACTTTTGAGTTTATACTATAAACCACCATTTGAGTATTTTCATAATAAGCCTCCAAGAAGTGGAGTTGGATTTGAGAGCACAAGACACAATGTAAAACACGGTACAGGGCCCAGTCTTTCTTTTTTATCCTTCAGGGGATATTGGGTAGACAATATTGATGCCATCTTAACATCTCTGTTCTGGTCTTTCTCATCTCCATCTGTCTGGTACACCACCAACCAACCAATGTCCCTCAAGTATGCCTTTATGCTTATTCCTTAAGTATGCCTCTGTGTACCATCGATTTTAAAAAGTCAATGAGTCCCTACTTCCTGTAAGATAATAGGCAAAACTTCTTAAACCTTTCACTTAAAGCTTTGTGTCTGCAAGCTATTATACTGGTCATACCTTTTCTCTCAGGTGATCTGTGTTCTGGAAGTCCAGAAAATTCTCTGTTCCCTGTGTTCTGTGTCACTTCCAAGTCCCTTTGCCTTCCCCATACCAACTTCCTTTTCTGTATCCACCTGCTGAAATCTTACCTGCTCTTTCTAATTCACTATTTAATGGATTGATTGAATAACATTAATTTATTTAATAAATATTTACAGAACACCAGTTGCATATCAAACACTGTTCAAGGACCAGCTCAAGTGCCAGAGTGCCTTTCTGCTTAGGATGTGCTGTGTGTTGCGCTCAGTCGCTTCAGTCAACCCCATGGACTGCAGTCCAACAGGCTTCTCTGTCCATGGAATTCTCCAGGCAAGCATACTGGAGTGGGTTGCTGTGCCCTCCTCCAGGGAATCTTCCCAGCCCAGGAGTAGAATCCATATCTCTGGGGTCTCCTGCATTGCAGGCAGTTTCTTTACCAACTGAGCCATCTGGGAAGCCCTTCTAATCAGGATCAGTTCAGTTCAGTTCAGTCGCTCAGTTGTGTCCAACTCTTTGAGACTCCATAGACTGCAGCACGCCGGGCCTCCCTGCCCAACACCAACTCCTGGAGTTTACTCAAACTCATGTCCATTGAGTCGGTGATGCCATCCAACCATCTCATCCTCTGTCGTCCCCTTCTGCTCCCGTATTTAATCTTTCCCAGCATCAGGGTCTTTTCAAATGAGTCAGTTCTTCGCATCAGGTGGACAAAGTATGGGAGTTTCAGCTTCAGCATCAGTCCTTCCAATGAATATTCAGGACCGATTTCCTTTAGGATGGACTGGTTGGATCTCCTTGCAGTCCAAGGGACTCTCAAGAGTCTTCTCCAACATCACAGTTCAAAAGCATCAATTCTTTGGTGTTCAGCTTTCTTTATAGTCCAACTCTCACATCCATACATGACCACTGGGAAAACCATAGCCTTGACTAGATGGACCTTTGTTGACAAAATAATGTCTCTGCTTTTTAACATGCTGTCTGCTGCTGCTGCTGCTGCTGCTGCTGCTAAGTCTCTTCAGTCGTATCCGACTCTGTGTGACACCACAGAGGGCAGCCCACCAAGCTCCTCTGTCCCTGGGCTTCTCCAGGCAAGAATACTGGAGTGGGTTGCCATTTCTTTCTCCAAATATGCCGTCTAGGTTGGTCGTAACTTTTCTTCCAAGGAGCAAATGTCTTTTAATTTCGTGGTTGTAGTCACCATCTGCAGTGATTTTTGAGCCCCCCAAAATAAAGTCTGTCACTGTTTCCATTGTTTCACTATCTATTTGCCATGAAGTGATGGGACCAGATGCGATGATCTTAGTTTTCTGAATGTTGAGCTTTAAGCCAACTTTTTCACTTTGCTCTTTCACTTTCATCAAGAGGTTCTTTAGTTTTTCTTTGCTTTCTGCCTTAAGTGTGGTGTCATCTGCATATCTGAGGTTATTAATATTTCTCCCGGCAATCTTGATTCCAGCTTGTGCTTCATCCAGCCCAGCATTTCTCATGATGTACTCTGCATAGAGGTTAAATAAGCAGGGTGACAATATACAGCCTTGATGTACTCCTTTCCCTATTTGGAACCAGTCTGTTGTTTCATGTCCAGTTCTAACTGTTACTTCTTGACCTGCAGCAGATTTCTCAGGAGGCAGGTCAGGTGGTCTGGTATTCCCATCTCTTGAAGAATTTTCCACAGTTTGTGGTGATCCACACAGTCAAAGACTTTGGCATAGTCAATAAAGCAAAAGTAGATGCTTTTCTAGAACTCTTGCTTTTTCAGTGATCTAGCAGATGTTGGCAATTTGATCTCTGGTTCCTCTGGCTTTTCTAAATCCAGCTCAAACATCTGGAAGTCCACGGTTCACATACTGTTGAAGTCTGCTTGGAGAATTTTGAACATTACTTTGCTAGCTAATTAGGATAGTTACTCTCAAAAAAGCCCAAAGAAGCCTTTCCAGTTAGGATAGTTATTCTCAGCCATACACAGTGTTTCTCTCTTTTGAACTTTTATTGTTTTTTTTTAATGCTTCTCTTTTGTCACAAATCTGTATCTCATTGCTATGTATATAGCAGGCTCTCAAAAATTCTTTTTGAATTAAGAAAATGAATGGGTAGATGAATTAACTAATGAACAAAGAAAAGTTTTGCCTTCTTTAGTAGGAGAAGCTAACAGCTAAAATAAAATGGTTAAACTAGGATAGAAATTTAAGATTGTTATGGGTTTCACGTCTATGAAACTCTCCTATGTGGTTTCCACGTTGGATCATTTCAACAGAGAAAGGAATGCCTGGAATCCTTATCTTCTGGTTTCTAGATCAATCCTTTTTTTCCAGCATGTTACCACATTCTACACTATATTCTAGAAGTCAAAAGTAGTCTTACACTTTGTGATTGCTTTTCATTATAAGACATGGTTTTTTAGGAACATCACTAAATAGGAAGCGGGCTTCCCTGATAGCCCAGTTGACTAAGGATCTGCCTGCAGTGCAGGAGATCCCAGTTGAATTCCTGGGTCAGGAAGGTCCATTGGAGAAGGGATAGGCTACCCACTCCAGTATTCTTGGGCTTCCCTGATGACTCAGCTGGTAGAGAATCAGCCTGCAATGCCGGAGTCCTGGGTTCGATCCCTGGATTGGGAAGATCTCCTGGAGAAGGGAGAGGTTACCCACTCCAGTATTCTGGTCTGGAAAATTCCATGGACTGTATAGTCATGGGGGTCGCAAAGAGTTGGACATGACTGAGACATTTTCACTTTCACTAAATAGGTAAATTCTACTTTCAGAGGGTCAGTAACCTATTTTAGCTTTAAAAAAGGCAATATGTTAACCCGAGTCATAAGAAAAACATAGAAGATTAAGTAATATGGAAAAACTGTTTATTTTGAGTAATGAGTAAGAACTAAGTGGCTTGGTTAGTTCCTGATAGAAGTGAGACATCAAAAGAATCATTATAACAATCAGTTCGTGTTTACCAGGCATCTAGTTCCTCATTACCTGTCCAGTTCTTCATTCCTCCCCTAGAGAAGTCTATGAATCAGATGCTTTTCTCCTCTGATCTTTGTTCTAGTCTTTTTCCTCTCCACCTGTCCAGTATACCACCACTCAAACAATTTTCCTCAAGTATGCCTTTAGGCTTTAAAGAGATTCGGCAACTTGTCCATGCCCACTAGATTAATAACTATGATGGGGAGGCAGATTAAACCTTAGCTCTGTGAATGATGGATGAGACTCTGGGATTTTTTTTTTTTTTTTTTTTTTTTTTTTTTTTGCTGGAAGCTATTGAAATCACAGAAAGGTGAAATCTTGAACAGTTGTGCTGTTTCTAGTAGTTGGTGGTTTCATTTTAGTCTGTACACCATACCAAAGCAGAGTAGGTGAGACTATCCTTAAGATGATCATTCTGTCATAATCTACAGTTACTCTGAATTCTGTTTTCTTATATTTCAGTTAAAGAAACAAGAAGTAAATAGTGGACTTCCAATTAAAGAACTAGAACTTGAGAAAGGTGTGTCTGCCCAGGATGTCTCCCTTTGGGAATGTTCCCTCTCCCAAAACTTGTGCTTCCAGTAGACCACCAGCTTCTACTATAACACAAGGAACTGCAAACCTGAGCAGAGACACAGAGGGACAGAGGAGACTGGGGCTGAATCATCCATGACTTGCCCTACACAGTTCAGGATCTCTGGGCCTCAAGTTTTCCTTCTGCAAAATGGGGTTCATATGCCTCACTGAGTTGTTTGAGTAGTCAGTGAGATACTGTCCATGAAAGCTTTGGCACAGAGTTATTATTCAATGAATGCTGTTTACGCACTTTGAGATTAGTAGCCTTAGGAATAATTCTTTTTCCCTCAAAGGAAGAAAAGCAAAAGTAGATTCTTTCTCCTTAGGAGATAGCATACACGGAATTATTAATGGTGCTTGTGAAGAACATCCAACCATTCACGTGATGAGTTAGCAAATGATGCTCAGGGTGATTGTGAACTATGGGATGATACACTGCTGCTTTGTTAGAGTACTGCTGTTAAAACTCACAGTGCTCCACTCTTACAAAATCAATGGTCTCTTGGGAGGTGGAGGTTTGGTGGGGAACATGGAGGGAGTAAGAAGGATGATAGTCTGTAAAGAAGTAGCCATCTAGGCATCCATTTGCCAAGCCTCACCATTTTAATGAATGAGGAGGCTCCAGCATATTAATCAACGTTCAGCTATGGGTGGTAGGAACTTCAAAAGTGAAACAGTGCAGATTGGATTTGATAATAAGAATATAGAGAATTATAAATGAGATGTCCAGCAGGCATTTGTGTTAAGGAAACCTAGGATCAAGACTTTGTTAAATCAGCTGATGAACGGTTCTGGGCAATTTTAGGGTGCTGTGATGGAAAAAGAAAGGATCCTGCTGGCTGGTGGAACACTGATGTGAAATGTTGGGGGAGTTTTGATCAAATGTGTACCTTTGATCTTTAGTATAGGGGCCTGGAGAGAGTATTAGAAGCCATAGGTACAGCTACATAACTATTTAAAGTGACCTTTTGTTATATTATTTAAGTTTGAACAGTTGCCAATTTACCAGCCATTGTACAAAAAGTAGGTCACTTGGAATTTTGAGCATATTTGCAATAGATATGAGGCTGAAAATGATTGTTTAATTTGTATTCCAGCATTTAGATATACCAGAACAAGGTTCTAGAGTAACAGAAAGTGTGAATGAACAGGATGATAGAGAAGGAGACTTTCCTCTCTCTTCTAGAAACTTTGGGCCAATTCTTGGCAAAAACAGGAAAAAAAGAAAATGGTGTCCTCTTTTTTGTCCTCTTCTTCCAGTTCCTAGTAACTTTTCTCCCTCATAGGGTCCCCTTGTTGCAAGACAACCCGATGAAATAGGTATTATCCCAATGATGTAACTAAGAAATATGAGACTCAGAAGAGTTTATGTAACTTGCTGATGTCCATATAATAATGGAAAAAGTCAGTTTCATAAATCAAGTCTGTCTGGCTCTGAAACCCACAAACTCTAACATTTTTGGCTTGGAATGTTTGAGCTAATAGACCACCATTAACAAAATAAAGGATTATAGAAGAAATATGAGATGGAGTGTGGTATGGACAAAGGAAAGGTGAGCTTGGTTTTAGATATGTACATTTTGAACTGCCTTAGGATAGCTATGCCCTGCTGTCTGGTCCCAAGAGAAATCTTGGTTTCTTGCCCAGTGGTGGCAATGGGTGTACTTGGAATGATTCATTTACTGCAGAAGAGCAAAGGATAAATAGGTGGATATGTTGACAGAGACAGCTAGGTAGATATGTAGGTAGATGTTTATTGATGAGGTGAGTGTTTGGAAGTTGGGAAGTGTTTGCAGTCACTAGTCAGAATGCCTATTGCTTAGCAACTTTATTTCCCATGGAGCTATGACAAATAGAACTTTCATATTTATTTCTTGTGCCTAAGGGCTGATAGTGCCGCCTATGAATGATGCATAAGTGACAGTTTTGTATTATGAACATTGCTCTGACTCTTGGAATCAGAGAATCTCAAGGTTGGAAAGAAACTTGATATTCTCTCTTGGGTTTGCTCCATATGCAGACTTTGTTTTACATCTGCGTAAGATGCTTACTGACACATCCCAGTTCTTTAGATAGCTCTCCCTACACCTTACTGTTGAAGTGAAATCTTCCTACCCATGAGCAGATATTCACCAGTTGTTTCTAGTTTTATCCACAGTATCTCTTCCACACAAGAGCTCATCATATATCTGGAAACAGCCTCCCTGTCTCTCCTGATTTTCTCTTTGCTGGGCTGAGGTTCTCCTCCAGCTCTTCAGTGGTTCTTTGGGGGACATGTTTCTTCAGGGAAGATGTTGGCCCAGGATCTGGGCATGCACTCCACAGATGGCCTCCAGTATCACCCCATTCAGGGATTGTTTCATGGGCAGAGAGCCATTCATCCAGGGTCACTCCCTGTCCTGGAGTGGTCCACGTTCAATGACTGATTCATACGAAGGTATGAAAGTCCAGTTATTTCAGTCCAACACGTGACAATTCTGGCAAGCCAGTTTAGTCTTAGGCTTCCAGTGGGGTCAGAGGAGGCCATTGTTGGGCTGCATTACAACTTGACTTCTCCACCCATTCCTTCCTGTATCCTTCCTCTGTTGTCCTCAGGTGTGCCTCCCAGGGATGTCTGGGAGTGTGCAGTCTGCCTTCTGGGACACCCCATCTGCGATGGGTAGTTTCATGAACCATGGTTCCCATGAACTAGTTCACTTTGTTTACAGACCTAGATACTTTGGTAGGGCTTCCAGAATGGATGGGTACCTAGGATAATCTCCTATGTGACCATTATGCTTTTGACTCTGAAGAATATTTTAAATTAAGTTTCATTGCTATGAATCCAATGTGTAGCGCTGATATAGTAGAAAAAAATTTTTCAGTCGAGGTACCCCGCTCAAACACAGGGCTGGAGACAGGGCTGACTTGTGAGTAGTTCATCCTGAGAAATTATCTCAAGCAGTAGTGTGGAAGACTGGAAACAGCAAAGGAGGGAAAGCCTATCCAGTGGTTCATCACTGAGCTACTCACCACCAAGGGCACCTGGGGTACACTCTCTCTGTGACCCTCCGAGAAGCAGCGCAGAGTTTTCTGCCAGAAGATGAAAGGAGAGCATTTCTCCACCTGTTCCTGATCCCCACTGGTCAAGACTTTCCCCGTGAGGTGTCCACTCGCTTGCCGGTCCAGGCTTGCACAGGCCCCGGGGCTTCTGAGAGAGGGCCTGTGACCTTCCCAGGAGGCACGCGCTGAAGCCCTGGGCAGAAAGCGAGAGGTGCCCGGTGCAGCTGAGGCAAAATTCTGTCCAATTACACCTGCACAGAACTGGCCGCTGCAGCAATCATGGGCCTGAAAAGTTGAGCTGAGATGTGAGACACAGCTCAAGAGGGGACCAATCTATGGTGGCAGTCACAAACACAGGATTTTTGTGACTATAGGATTTTCTGGGATTTTCTTTGTGTGTGGATTTTACGAAGGACAGAGTGCACACTGGACTGGATTTACTCCTAACAAGTTCATAGAATGATTGTCAAGCTTTTTTTTCCTCTGATCATAAGAGGTAGAGAAACTTTCTAATGAATTGGAAGTAGTGAAGTGGTTGCTGATTCATGAGTAGAATACTGAACTTGGCTAGATGTGTTGATAGCTAACTATCACAAAGAGAGTTTACAGAAACCCCCATTTAAAGGTCCATATACTTGGCATGCTTGTTTACCAATAGCAGACATGTATTGCTAAGTATTTTGACAGTGGTTTTCTAAGAGTTCCTTTGATGTCTTTGATTTAACTACCATGTCCACTATATTTTGAATGTCGCAGCATTTTGACTCCGATGATGTTAAGCCAGGTAATGTTTTATTATTAAATCGGGATGATGAGTGAGGGTTTTGGGAGGTAGCTTGGGATCCAAATGAAGCCCGTCTTTCACTGTGTGAACTGAGGCCCTGTTTCAGCATCATTTCCTGTGGAGGTGCTGCTGTCCCTTATGAGTGACTCAGCTCTGAACCGGTTAGTCACAGTGACTGCCATCATTTCATCGCTGAGGTTTTCATCAGCTGCTTCCTAATGAGCTCATCTTTGGGGTGTCAAGTAGCAGAGCTATGGGCTTTTTTCAGGAGATTTGAGAGATGTAGTCAGACAGCCAATTAGCATTTTTATTTACTTTGGGAGAGCTGTGAGTCCCAGGACCTGCCTAAGATGGTCCTGGTAATACTTGCACTGTCTGAAAAACCATGTCAAAGATTTCATACTTGTCATCCCAGGAACCTGGCGGTAACAGGACTGAGCAGACCGGGACTGAGCCTGGTGACAAAGGAGAGGCTGATGAGAGCTACACATCCACAACCTGAGATACCCAAGAGCGGTGAAGAGCAGCAAAAGCGCAGAGAGACAGCCTGGGTTAAGTTCACGAAGCTCATTGCAGAACCGAGAAGCTAGTCAGGACTCTGAGTGGAAAGAGAGAGATGGGCCCCCTAGCCAGAGCGCCTAGGAAATCAGATGTCAGACTGTGGAACAGATGTCCAGTGATGGCAAATATTTTTTCTGTGTCCCTTATTACATACATGTCAGGTGCTGTTCTATTCATTTTGTGTGTGTCTGTAATTTCATTCCCGAAATAAGTCTAGAGGTAGGTATTATGGTATGAGGAAGGGATGATCATTCAAACCTATTTAGCAGATGAGACAACTGAGGCACAAAGTGGTCCAAAAGCTTCTCCAGTGTCACATAGCTCTTAAGCAGCTGAGCCTGGCTTCAAACCCAGGTTTTCCCCCAAATTTATGCTCTTCTGAATATTGCTCATTGTTTACATAGCTGCTTCTGAGGCAGAAGCTTCTTGTATATTATAACCTTCCCTGATGAAAAGCCAAGAGTGAGTATGTGGGAGGGGAGGAGATGGGCATACCAGACACGTGTTCTCTATGCCTTTTCTGATCCATCTGGCCCAATCACCTCACGCACTCACAGCCCAGGGAATCGTCCAGCCATCCACTGGATTCTGGGTTCTTGCCCTTGCATGTCTCTGTGCTGCTGGCCAGCTAGTCTGAGAGTTTCTGGCTCTTTCTTGTTGCCACTTCAGAACCTGGGTGAGATACCAAACCGCGGGCCCTGGAATGCAGCCCTAAGAGCTTCAGAAGAACCTAGGGGATACGATCCAGACATTCAGGAGGGTTCACTCCCTGTGGGGTGAGACTTGACCACAGCAAAGCAACGATCAGGGGGCAGGTGGCCAGTGTATCCCGTCACCTGCTGTCCCATCAATGAGGCATAGGTTTTTCCTGCTAGAACATCCAGAGAAGTCCCTTGTGTCAAGTGGATTCACCTGCCTGAGGACTTGTGTCTCTCTGCAGCTTATCTCGAAGCAATAGTCTGACCTGACTTGGCATTGCTTGGCATCCTTCCTGGTCCCCCTTTCCTTCTTTATAACTCCTGCTCTTCTGGGTTTACTGCCTTCCCAGCCCCCTGCCCACCCCCCCCCCCACCCCCCCACCTTGTACTTGTGAACAAGTACAAAGGAGGAGGGGCTCTTAGGAGTGAAGAACATCTCCAGGTATGCTGTCCCTGATTAGGCTAATTGCAGATCACATTTGTTTTACCGCCTCTTATACCTGTCTCCTGCTCCTCTTCGTGTTACTGACAGTAGAAATAGCCACCATTTTCTAAACTCCTGTGTGGATACATGCTCAGTCGTGTCCGACTCTCTGTGGCTCCATGCACTGTAGCCTGCCAGGCTCCTCTGTCCATGGAATTTTCCAGGCAAGAATAATGGAGTGGATTGCCATTTCCTTCTCCAGGGGATCTTTCTGACCCAGGAATTGAACCTGAGTCTCTTGTGTCTTCTGCATTATCAGGTGGAGTTTTTACCAATCTAAACTCCTGACACCATGCTAAATGGTGAAGAATGTTTCATTTATTCCTTTGAGGTAGAAAATTAGAGAAGTGACTATGGAGCTGCTAATGAATGCTGAAGCCCCTAGGGCTGCCAGACTGCGAAGCCTGTACTCAAAACTGATATCTTCCACTGCCTTCTGCGAAGTTCCTTATCAAAGGAAGTTCTTTGCAGCAGGGAAAAGCCACATGGAGAGAAAATACGGCATGAGAGCATCTTATTCCCTTTGTTCTAATTTGCTCCAGAAGCAACTTTTGATGGAGCCAGCTGCTTGTGTTTGGAGTGTCCTTGCCTCCCAGGAAGAAGTGCCTGTTCCTGGGTAGCAGACTGTTGATAACATCTCAAGCCAAGAAGAGCTCCTATTGTAAAATAGTAAATGGGCCCTCTGGCTCCTGGACCATGCTTTTAAGATTTGGATTGGCATGAACCTGTCCTCTAAGTCTGCCTGGCAGAGCCAAACCCTGAATGTGGTGATCTTTTGAAGGTCACCCAGCCCAGAGCAGCCAGCAAAATTCCTCCTTAATAAATGTCTTGATAGGTGTCCTTAGGGGAACCAAGTTTTCTTTAAACTTATTCCTTTGACTTGAAAGTCCTTACCTCTCAGCTTTCCCTCCTTGCTACATCCCCAGAGTTTTGTGTTTGTGCACAAATAGGACCACGTTCACCATGGAAGCAAGTCGTGGTACAGGCCATCCATCCAAATGGAAACACAAATCGCGTTTCATATTTGACTTTGAGATGTCTTGCCACTTTTTACCCTTCTAGTAATGTTTCTGTTGTTGTTGCTTAGTTTTCCTTTGTTTGTGTCAGTTACACAGTTTTGTTGTGTAAACAATATTTGTTGTTTAAATAATGGAGACAAAGGCCCTTGTTGAAAGTCTTGAGATCTGGGACCTAATTGCAGTTTGGCCTCACCAGCTGGTTGTGACTCTCATCTCGTCCTTAAGGGACCCCGTTCATTCACCTGCAGAATGGGTGAGTTGGGTGAGATTATTTATTCCCAAACCATGCTGATCATAGACTCACCACTAATACTTTTTAAAAAGGACCCCATCTTAGGCCTATTCACACTCTGGTAGAGGGAAGAGAAAGCAGAGTGGAGAAGAAGCAGAGGCCCAGAATCCATAATTGCAACACGCTCCCGAGACCATTCAGATGCAGTTTAGGAGCCACTTTATGCAGCGCTGCCAGCAGCACAGCTCCAGGGCTGCCATCTGCCTGTGCCGCTCCATGGGCCTGTTCCCAGGGAGTAGAACGTGACTGCTGCCCCTTGGAGCTGTGCGACACAGCAACCCCAGGGGCGCTGGTGACTGCAGATGGTCATTTCCAAGCATGGATTTTCTCTGATTTTATGGTAACGGAGTGGAGTGAGGCGTTGAATAGACAGTAACTCAGAAGCATATTGTTAAGCACAGAGACACAGCAGCTATGACACTAGGATAGGAAAGTGGAAGGCAGCTTAAGAACAGCTAATGAACATCGCCTCACAGGAAACTGGTTATCAGAGTATCTCCCTCATTACATCTGGTACCCATCTGAGGTGAGGAATAGATCCGTGAAGAAAGCAGGGCATCGAAGGCAGCCTGGGTCAGGGTTCATCACACAGAGTTGAGTTGAGGAAGAGAAGTAAGACTTTCTCCCACCTAAGACAAGCTTGTCATTGCCAATTTCTCCTCTTTGCAGGTTATTTGGCTTGGTTTTCTCTTTCAGTTCAGTCACTCAGTCATGTCCAACTCATTGCACGCCAGGCTTCCCTGTTCATCACCCACCCCCGGAGCTTGCTCAAATTCATGTCCATCAAGTCGGTGCTGCCATCCATCCATCTCATCCTCTGTCATCCCCTTCTCCTCCCACCTTCAATCTTTCGCACCATCAGGGTCTTTTCCAATGAGTCAGTTCTTCGCATTAAGGTGGCCAAAATATTGGAGTTTCAGCTTCAGCATCAGTCCTTCAATGAATATTCAAGACCGATTTCCTTTAGGACAGACTGGTTGGATCTCCTTACAGTCCAAGAGACGCTCAAGAGTCTTTTCCAAAACCGCAGTCCAAAAGCATCAAGTCTTTGGTGCTCAGCCGTCTTTACAGTCCAACTCTCATAACCATACATGACTACTGGGAAAACCATAGCTTTGACTAGATGGACCTTTGTCGGCAAAGTAATGTCTCTGCTTTTTAATATGCTGTCTAGGTTGGTCATAGCTTTTCTTCCAAGGAGCAAGCGTCTTTTAATTTCATGGCTGTAGTCACCATCTGCAGTAATTTTGGAATCCAAGAAGATAAAATCTGTCACTGTTTCCATTGTTTCCCCATCTATTTGCCATGAAGTGATGGGACTGGATGCCATGATCTTAGTTTTTTGAATGTTCAGTTTTAAGCCAGCTTTTTCACTCTCCTCTTTCATTTTCATCAAGAGGCTCTTTAGTTCCTCTTCACTTTCTGCCATAAGGGTGGTGTCATGTGCTTACCTGAAGTTATTGATATTTCTCCCTTTAATCCTGATTCCAGCTTGTGCTTAATCCAGCCCAGCATTTGCATTATGTACTCTGCATATAAGTTAAATAAGCGGGGTGACAATATACAGCCTTGATGTACTCCTTTCCCAATTTGGAACCAGACTGAAGTTCCATGTCTGGTTCTAACTGTTGCTTCTTGACCATACAGATTTCTTAGGAGGCAGGTAGAGTGGTCTGGTATTCCCATCTCTTGAAGAATTTTCCAGTTTGTTGTGATTCACACAGTCAAACGCTTTGACCTAGTCAATAAAGCAGAAGTAGATGTTTTTCTAGAACTCTCTTGCTTTTTCGATGATCCAGTAGATGTTGGCAATTTGATCTCTGATTCCTCTGGCTTTTCTAAATTCAGCTTGAACATCTGAAAGTTCATGGTTCATATACTGTTGAAGCCTGGCTTGGAGAATTTTGAGCATTATTTTGCTAGTGTGTGAGATGAGTGCAACTGTGTGGTAGTTTGAACATTCTTTGGCATTGCCTTTCTTTGGGATTAGAATGAAAACTGACCTTTTCCAGTCCTGTGGCCACTGCTGAGTTTTCCAAATTTGCTGGCATATTGAGTGCAGCACTTTCACAGCATCATCTTTAGGATTTGAAATAACTCAATTGGAATTCCATCACTTCCACTAGCTTTGTTCATAGTGAGACTTCCTAGGCCCACTTGACTTCGCATTCCAGGATGTCTGACTCTAGGTGAGTGATCACACTATCGTGATTATCTGGGTCGTGAAAATCTTTTTCGTATAGTTCTTCTGTGTATTCTTGCCATTTCTTAATATCTCTGCTTCTGTTAGTTCCATACTGTTTCTGTCCTTTATTGTGCCCATCTTTGTATGAAATGTTCCCTTCATATCTCTAACTTTCTTGAAGAGAGCTCTAGTCTTTCCCACTCTGTTGTTTTCCCCTATTTCTTTGCATTGCTTTCCCTTTACATATTTTAAAGTCCCTTTTGAAAAAATGATCCAGCCATTTCTTAACCAAGTTTAAAAAAAAAAAAGAGAGAGATCTTTTCACCCTTAAGCCTGTATAAAGATATCACAGTAGCTGCCAGATGTCAGGTTACATTGGTAAATAGTTGAGTACTCTAGTTTAAGGTTAAAAGTCTGGGGGGGAAATGTTGAGATTCAGTTTTGATTAGATTAAATGCTATAAATGATTTTTTTCCCCTCACAAACCAGTAAAGTGTTTCTGAGATGGCTTGAGTTATGTCCATTGTCTAGAATATTTTGCTTAATTTGCATGAGGCACTTGGCTACAATGCTGATTTCTGCCAAACCTCTGGCCACTTCTGATTCAGTGGGAATGAGGAGACACCTGGACTCTGCATTTATCATGAACCTCCAGGGACCATATTTTGAGGTTGCTCTCCTGACAATGAGAGGAAGGATGATGACCTCTGTCCGAGAATAAAGCCTTGCGTTTCAGGGGAATTATACTAACTCCTCTGAGCCTCAGTTTTCTTTTATGGAATATAAATAGATACTTTCTCCTACTAAAATCACAGGTCTCAGAAAAATATTTCAAAATAAACTGTGTAGGTAAAAGAGATGATGATGCTAATTACTTAGAAAAGAAATCTACATGAGTAAAGATCTATTTCATGGGCTTCTGTAAACTCACCCCCTAATCCACCATTGGGCACAGGAATATGTGTACGGAAGGTACACAGGAAGCCTGGTGTTTCATGTGGATGTCCAGATTTCCCAGGCTCTTATTGGTAAAGGAACATTGTCTGCCAAGGAAGGAAGCATGTGCGCAGCAGAGTAGATGACTTAAGGGTCTCTTATATGATTTGCACCAGAGAGCATTTTATTTCCCCTGCGCTTGGAAACCTCTTCTCCTTCCTGATATTATCACCTCTGATGGCTGAAGAATGTGGACAGGTGTAATGATCCTGCTTTTCACCAAAGTCTGCACACAGAGGTGAACAGGTGTTCACCTCATTCATTTCGGTTTGTTTTACTTTCAGTTCTGCATGAATTAGCTTTTTCTCAGATGTTAAAACTTCAAATGTCCTTTTATGATTTTGTTTATATTGCAGTAGTATTTATTTTTTAGTGATGAGAACTGTATGTCACATTAGCAAATGCAGCTCCAACTTATGTAAAATAGACATACTGTAGTTTCTTTTGACTCATGTGCAAGGAATGTACATGCTGGTGAGACTAATGCACTTTTTCTTCTATGTAAAATAATTTTTGATGAGGCTCTGAAATTGTACAGATAGATTAGAATTTGACTTTGGGAGAAGAGATGCTGTCATTCAACCCCTTGGTGCTAAAAATAAGAAATCCTCAACTATATGTATTAAGGGGTGGAAACAAATGGATGTTTTATTTGCTGTTTTGAGTATTAAAAGGCTATAATGGCCTGGCAACATAATATAGTGAAGAAAATTGAGTCCTGAATGGTAAGTAATGGACTTTATTTTGCAAAATGAACACAGCTCAAGTATTTACAAAGTCGGCAGTAAAGGATAAGGACCCGGTGTTTTTATTCTGATCATGGTACATTTATCACTGAATTAAGCCAATAGGGAAAAAAACAAAACAAACAAAAAAAAACGCTTCTGACTTTTCTTTTTCTATATATACTCGTGTCCTCAAATTCCAACATTTCTCACTGAAAGGGGGCATGTATCAAACCTCATCTTTTTCTTTCATTAATGATGATCTTCAGATTAAACCCTTTGGTGCTAGGAGCTGACATTTTCCAAAGAAGCCTATGAAGTCCAGAGGGCAGGGGGCCCTTGTTGCAGCAAGCTGGAGTCCTCACGACTCCATGGAGTCATCATGGAGATGTATTTTAGTTAAACTATCTGACAATTCCCAAATGGAAGACTAGTGAGCCGTAGTGTTATGATTGCATTGTATGAAAAACCAAGTGACTTTCTAAGTCATGAATAGGATGAATCATATTCATATGCAGATGCACTAGCCTCTTGACACTAGAAGTGTGGGTTTATAGACAGGAAACCACTGCTGGCAGTGGGTGGACCACTGGGGCTGAGAGGAGGTTAAAGGCCATTTAACTAAGGCAGCTAAGACATATTCAGACATAGATTTTATCCTAATTTTTCATATCTCTATCTGAGTGAAGTTCATCCTTAGTACTCAGTAGAAAGTTACAGTCAATGGTAGTTCATTCTTACTTATACATATAGCTCAACTTTTTTTTTTAATTATATTGAACGTTTCCCTTTGACAAGGAAGTAGACTAGAAGGTATGTCCTATAAGTTGTCTTGCATCAGTTATCTAAAAAAGAAACAGGCATGAGGAAGAGAGGAAAGCTGAGACTGGCTGGCACTCAGAGCATTCATTTCCTCAGAGGGAACGTATAGTACCGTATACTGAGCTCACAGATAGTTTTGGGTTTTGGTTTTTGGTTGGTTGTTTTGTCCCCACACCCACCCCACCCCACATCTTAAGGTGATTTCTATGACCTCGGCCAAGGGCACTCCCTTGGATTAATGGCGGCATTGGCTGTGCCCCAGGCTGGCCGCTCTGCACAGCCGGCTCTCCGTCCCCAGCTGGCGCCTGGGGCTTAGCCTCACACCCCCTCTGAGATTCCCTTAGTGTCACACGAGGTCTTTTCTTGGTTTTGATTTTGAGAATCCCTTACTTTCATTCCCTGATCTCAGTTAGCTGGCATGCAAAATCAAGAGACAAACAGGAACTGCGTATAGAAGGAGATTCTAAAACTTCCCACGTGTCTGCCCGTAGCTGCAGTTTTGGCTTCTGGCAGACGGAAGGGCCTGAGCCGAGAGTCACTCCGTTCAGGAGGGACTGAAGCTCAGGCTTCATAGCAGGAGTTCAGTCTCTGCAGGCTCCTTTCTGTACCGACTTTCATGAAGTCTGCCTCTTGGCCGTAATGCAGCCGTCCTGAAGAAACTGGCTGTTTCTGTGTGAATTTCTGGCAGGGCTGCTCAGAGCTTTGCTTTCCACACTAACTCCATAGCAGTGTTTCCCAGTATTCCAGTGTTTCCCATTTCCCATACTGGTCTCCAGCTTCTCAAAACTGGCTGTTCTCTCAAGGGCCACTTGCTTCTCTTAGAGTCCATAGTAAGGGCCTTCCTTACTAACTGCAGGGTCTTTCTATTACATGTCAGTGTACACACTTTGCTGCTATTGTTTGTACTGTCTACAGTAGAATTTCCTTATCTTCCTCCTGGTAGTGCATTAGAGGCAAGCATGAAGTATAAAGTGTTTATTTAAACGAAAAGAAAAACCTCAAATTGGTCATTGAATTACCTCCCTGTAGCTTTATAGTTTGTGACATTTCTTGACCTTGCTAGTTCTTTCATTAGGTTCACACAAGATCTAGTCATCTGGTTAAGGATTTTAAGCAGACACAACTATGAACCCAAGAAAATGTATTTACTCTTACTCTTGGTCATAGTAAAACTGTTTCTTTCCTTAAGTATATGAGTCACAAGGATGTGAAATAACTACAAGAGACTCTTTTTGTACACTCTACATCCTTAGTATTTTTACACGTATATGATAGGGATGTACATTATTTTCCTTCGTACAGACAGCTTAAATAAAGCACTGTGTCAGTCTGCTAAAAAAAAAAAAAGAAAGAAAGAAATCCACATGAGTAAAAGTCTGTTTCATGGGCTTCTGTAAACTCACCCCCTACATCCACCGTTGGGCACAGGAACATGTGCACGGAAGGTACCCCAATCTGACCTAGTTTGCTTAGAAGCCTTTGAAAGATTTCTAGAATATCAAATTGGCAAAATTGTGTTAGTTATGCATGTGTGCTCGGTCACATTCAACTCTTTACAACCCCATAGACAGTAGCCTGCCAGACTTCTCTGTCCCAGTGAATTCCCCAGGCAAGAATACTGAAGTGAGTTGCCATTTCCTACTCCAAGGGATCTTCCTGTTCCAGGGATTGAATGCATGTCTCCTGCATCTCCTGCATTGGCAGGCAGATTCTTGACCACTGCACCACCTGGCTGTTAGTTATATCTCTGTGCTATTAGAAATCAGGATCTGCCAAACTAATGTAGAAGAATTTGCCAAGGCAGATTGATAGAAGGAGCTCAGTAGATGAAAACAAATACTGACCAAATAATTATATATATATATAATTCTATATTTTATATAGAACTATATGTAGTTCTATATATAGAACTATAGTATATGACCACTATACACACATATATATAGTATATGGCCAATATACACACTATATTTTATACTCTTGATATATTTTGATCCTATTTGGGTAATGTATTAGTCAAAGTCTAGCTGCTGTAACAAACTCCACAAAACAGCGACTCAAATATCAATAAGACTTATTTGTGGCTCATGCGGCAGGCCCGTTATGAGTGGTCCATGTCTACTGAGTCCCTCTGCTCCCTGTGGTCATTCAGGCCAGTTTCCTTCCATTTTGTTGCTCTTTGATAACCCAGGGCGATATCATCGTCTTTATTGCAGTAGCTGGCTTCTCAGCTGGAAAAAGATAAGAGAATTTGGAATATCTTAAGGTTCAGACCTGAAAGTGGCCCGTGTCACTTCCACTCACAAGTTATTGACAAGCTTCGAAGCAGCACCATGCTTAAGTGAAAGGGAAGCTGGGAAGTGCAGGTTCGCCGAGTAGCAACACACCCAGCTACGCCTCTGTGATTAATGCTCTAGGAGGAGGGGAGGATAGAGTTGGTGACTGTCTAGCAGTGTCTGCCAGAGAGACGGTATATGGGGCTTTGAACGTGGGGTCAATCGCTGCACGTCCTGGTGTCACTAGTCGGCTGCTGTGCCGGAGCATTCTCTTGGATGTGCTGTTCCCAGCCTGCCCGAAACCTCACTCCTGGCGTCCGGCCACGCCTGTTTGCTCCTCTGGGCCATGTGGATGCTGGCTTTCCTTTTTCGCAGTCTTAGGTTCTCCTCTTATATCCTGTGCACCTCGGGAGAAAAGACTTGTTGAATCATGTCGAACAGTCAGTAAATGTGCTATTAGTTGGAAAATGTTGGTAAAAGCACTGGTCTGAATTGTCTTCCCTTTGCTTTTCTGACAGTTGTGACACAATGAATCTCAAGTGTGACTCTGGTCACGTAATCAGAGGCTCTGAACATTACGGACATTTTCTTAAGGATCATCCAAGCAGAAAAGGAGTTCACAAATTTTCAACATGTTTACCAGGTTCCCAAGACTCCACCTGCCCCTGCACTCTCTTTGTTCTATACTAGCTCCTTATTGAAATTCTCTCTCTCCCTCTCTCACCCCCTCTCTGTTGAGGGTGAGGACAAAATTCGGGGAGAGACTGTTCTAACATGACAGTGTATTTCAGAATTCTTAGAGTTGGTTCCTCATTATTTTGTGATGTATAGCACTATTCATAGTGGAAAGGTCTTATAATTAGATGCCGTGAGATGTTCTAAAGGTGAAACCATTCTGCTACCACGCACCTTAGTGACTTAGACTGGAGGCTGGCAGGAGACAGACACTGCTAAGGATGATGGAAGCAGACCGATGTGAGCGCGAGCTGCTGCCAGGACGGGTACCTAGGTTCGGCGAGTGACCTGCCCCTGCCGCGGGAACCGGATCCCTGTGAGAGCGTGGTGTCACTCCAATGAGATGAGATTAGTTCAAAGAGGAATCTGAAGGCAGGTTAGGCTTAGAAACTGTTCAGGAAGCTCAGATTACTAAAGGCAAAAACACTCGTGTGTATCAGTGGAGAATGGGAGATAGATTACTTCCCCAACAGCTAGCTGATGTGGTCACTAAAGATTGTCTTACTGGAAAAAATTATACAGCCATTCTCCTTTCAGTTTTTACACACACACGTACACACACATATACACACTGCATGAACACATATTTCGTGAGGAGGGCAGGGACAGTTTGTTTTATTTTTGTAGCAGAATTTAATAGCCTCTTATATGCTCCAGGAGACCCAGGCTGCCAGCCATGTTCCCACAGCATTCTGGAATTTTTCTCTTACTATCAGCCTGCCCTGACCCCCATGTGCCTTTAGTGATTTTCTAGTGCCTCACCAACTGCATTTTCATAACTTGGTGCATGTTCCACCTTGGACTTTATGTTTTACCACTTGTGATGGCCGTTTGTGGTATGTGACGTGACCCATTTTGTGTCCAGCAGCGAGTGCGGCTAGGAGGCCGCCTGTCACATGCAATGTGCATTCAGTGAGGGGACAGCTGTGATGGGAATGGATTTGTGATGGAGAAAGAGGCCTGCGTTTCTCAGCCTCTTTTCCCATGGATATAAAACTTCGTTATGGTAAACTGAACCTCTGATATCATATACAACTGCTGGCATTCTAGATTGTTTTAATGGCCACTCCTTAGTGCTTAATACTAAGCATTACCATCTGTTTCTTTCTTAATTATAAATGCAGCAGGATTTCACAATTACATCAGTGACAGTGGAAATAAAATGGAGTTAGAGGCCTTGTACATAACACAAGGCGGCCTTCCTCTTAACGCTTTTCTTCTGTGGCAGGCATTGGTCAGAGAGGAGAATTCCTCAGTGGTTTCTCCCTGTTTCCTTCTCAAAGTGGGTACCATGAGCATATTATGCTTTAAGTTCCACAGTTTTCTTTTAATGAGAGAAAGAGTGTTTATTTTGTCCTTGGAGCTGGGGATGTGTGGGCAGATTGTTCTCACAGTATTGGAAGCCAGGGGTTTGCTTGTCTTGCTGTTATTGGCCTGTGTTTTTGTGAGAAGAGAGATGAGTTGTATTAGCCCAATGCCATGAGTCACAGCCATCCCCCAGAGAAGTGATGGGAGTGGACATCTGAGGAGCTTTGATCAGCCCACTAGTAGCCAGTTCGCCTGACCCTGAAAAAACAAGGGAACATTTGTGGAGGGAGCTCACGTAGAAACTGGAGAGATATTTAGCTCTGCGTGACTCAGGCTTTTATTTTTAATTAAATGGAAAAAATCACCAAGTTTCAGACTCATGATATTTTAGAAATAAAAGAAATCCTTAGAAGTCACCTCGGTCAAAGTCCTGGCCACTCTGCCTTTTCTGTGTGGTTCTCGACCAGGTTGAGCTTGCGCTTTGGAGTTGGAAGAGCAGGGTTTGCACCAGGAGCCACCAGATTGTGCTCTGCGTTCTTTTCACTAAGTTCTCAGGGTCTCTGGGCTCTTCACCTGCACCAGTGGCTACATGATGCTTCTCATGAAGCCTACCATTTGGATTATATGAGAAAAGACGTGTACATCCTAGCCCATGGTTTTCTTCCCTTCTTTCCATTCATATTTATGACAGATGAAGTACTGGTACAAAGAAGCTAAGCACCTTGTCCAGTGTTGTGCATTTAGGTAATAGCAGACCTAGAACTGGGAGTAACATTTCTAAGACTCTTCTCATTAGGTCACATATAGACCTCTGGCTGCCTTTCCCTTCCTTGTCACCCACTGTACTTTTATACAATGATGACCTTAATCATGATCACTTGTGTGATACTTTTTAAATTTGTAAAGTACATTTAAAATGAATGTGTGTGCGTGCATACTAAGTCACTTCAGTTGTGTCCTACTCTTTGCAACCCCCATGGACAATAACCCACCAGGCTCCTCTGTCCATGGGATTCTCCAGGCAAGAATCCTGGAGTGGGTTGCCATGCCCTCCTTCAGGGGATCTTCCCGACCCGAGGATCGAACCCGTGTCTCTAATGTTTCCTGCTTTGGCAGGTGTGTTCTTTAACCACTAGCGCCACCTAGGAAGCCCTTTAAAATGAATATTCCTATCTAAAGACCCTAATACTGAGAAAGATTGAAGGCGGGAGGAGAAGGGGATGGCAGAGGATAAGATGGTTGGATGGCATCACTGACTCAATGGACATGAGTTTGAGTAAACTCCGGGAGTTAGTGATGGACAGGGAGGCCTGGCGTGCTGCAGTCCATGGGCCCGCAAGGAGTCAGACACAACTAAGCAACTGAACTGAACTGAACTGATTTAATGTGCAGCGGGTGAAGTATTGTTACAATCATGTCATTGCCTCTTACTTTACGGTTGGGGAAAGTGATCCTCATGGAGACCAGGCATTTTGTTGGGGGTCTCACTGAGGACCGACCAAGGGCTTGAGCCCAGGTCTGTGCGGCTTCACCGAGTGGGCCTCCCTCTGTGCTCAAGTGGACGCTCGCTGCCGGGCCAGCAGCTGGAGGAGAGGACTGAGAGATGGAACGAACCGGGATCCATGGCATTAGCTATAACTGAGTGACCACAGTTAGGATTTTTTAGGATGAGGGTGCTGCAAGAAGACCAAAGCAATTTTTGGAGTTATATTAATATTTTAGTGACTCATGTGCTTTCGAGCCACCAGACCCCATCAGTACATACAGAGATCAAGCCTAAGACAGCAGGCTTCCTATGGGAGTAATTATAAAATCAAACCGAATGTACAAGAAAACAGCCAGGAAGGGCCCTTGCTCCAACGTGTGAATGAGTCGTCTGCTCCTCCAAAAACGCAGCTCGTAAATGAGGAGACGGTCTGAGTCATTTGTTTCTGCCATGTGCAGGTTCAGGCCAGTGAGGGTAAGGCCGGTGCATGTTCTCCAAAGGGCACGGGGCAACTTGGCAGGAGAGGCGTCTGTGGGCCTCGGCTTGCCCCCGTCCGGTGCCTGGTCCACGTGAGGAGCCCCTCTGCACTCCGCCAGCCCCCCGCGCCGTGTGTTCTGTCTGTCCCCCACTCTGCGGTCAGGGTTAGGGATGCTTGGTGAGAGGGACACGCAGTGAGTTTCACTTCCATCTGGCCTCTCGCATTGAAGGCTCGTGGCTGCTCCCCCTCACCCCCACCCTGCTGTCACTGAGCCATCCAGACCCACCATATAATAATCAGGCTTACTGAAAAGCAGTTCTTTCCGGCAATACAATGAAATCTTTAAATCTCAGAAACCCTTCTAACGGCCATATGTAGAAAACCATGCACATTTAAAAAATGTAAATATTAACATTCTGAGGTTTTCCTGTGAAACCCAATGTAGTCTGATTTTCTCATTATTTCTTCTCTTTCTGTGGGCATTTTCCCGAATGGAGGTTAATAGAGCAACACAGGGGCAGCATTATTCAGAAGGGAACAGCTAGGACTGGCCCAGTCAACCAGGCCTGGGGCCGAGGCTTGGCTTTGCTGCCTAACTGCAACACCCTAGGAGTTTTCTGAGCCTCACTTTCCCCACCTGTAAGGTGACAGTGATGCTCCCTCCCACCTGCTGTTGCTGCTGGGATCAAAGGAGCTGCCCCATGCAAAGTGCTATAATTCAAGAACAGCATTTTGCTTGATCTTGCTCCCCAGAACCAGGTGAGTGACTCATTTGTGATGTTTTTTCCTCATTAAGAATCTTTAGCTAGACAAAGGTCATTCGGGATTCTTTTTAACACTTGAAATGCATTCATTGTATGGGGAAGATTAAAAAATATTCTTTTTAAAGCTTTGTACCTCACTTTAGAAGTCAAATCTTATAACATCAGTAAGTTTTCACTCCAGGTTACTTTCATTCCTTATCCTTTCACTGCGAGGAAGGCAGCTGGGAAGGCATTCTCTCTGTTAGCTTGCAAATTAATGTGAAAATACCCTGTATGTGCCAGGTTCATCTCTGGGAGCATAGTGTTTGTTTTAATCTAGCCTTTTAATGTCAGAAAAATCTCAAATTTCCAGTATAATAATAATAACTAAAAATGCTTATTGAAAAGTACATTAAATGATAAGGTTATTTTTGAGGACTTGGGGACATATAAAGAGGTTACTATTTTTTCATAAATGTATGACATCAGACATGTGCCAAATTCATGACTTTATGTAGGATTTTCTTTAAGGTTTTATAGAAATAATGCTAAAATAAAGGAATGTGAATTCATCAGCCAGCTCTTTGAAGGAAACAGCAAATCTGACCTACCTTGAAGGAGCACTAAGAGAAGCAATCAGTTATATTGCTGCAAACTTAGACTCTTTAATCTCAGAAATCAAATCTGCCTCAGTACACAGAATGATTCCATGTGCTCTCCTCTGACACCTCCTCTCTGTCTGTAAAAGGGGCTGTTCTTAAGGCCCAGGTGCTGGTAAAGAATCCAGCCACAAAGTTCGACTCCTGGGTCCCGAAGATGCCCTGGAGGAGGGCATGGCAACCCACTCCAGGATTCTTCCCTGGAGAATCCCATGGACAGAGGAGCCTGGTGGGCTGCAGTCCATGGGGTCGCACAGAGTTGGGGCCAAGCACAGCATGAGGCCCACGTGAGTAAGACGCGGTGGGACAGGAGTGCTCTGATGAGGAGTGCATGCAAGCCATGCCCCGTGCAGATGGTTCATCTGATCATGACATTCTGACCGTGCGAGGCCAGGACCCACGTCTCCTCCTCCACTTTCCTCTTGCTCCTCTCCTCCGGCCACACACACACAAGCTACCATTACTTTCCCGTATGAAGAGGACTCTGTTTTAAACCCTTCTATTCTACTAAACATGCAGAAGCACTGAGCAAGGCAGTCAGGCAACCGCACGTAGCTCCAGATGTACCTTACATATGGGGCCATTGTCCACGCTGCTTCCAGGCCTGGCAGCATTTTAAAGAATGGTTACAACACATATGGTCCCTTGCTTTTCACTGGCTTTCAAAGTCTTGCTGAGCCAAGCACATCATCCTTATGATGTGTCCAGGAGAGCAAGTATCTATCTGCTCTCAAGTTGTGAACGTCTGTGCTCCTAGGGCACGAAGTGATGGATAAGTCATTTCCAGATCAGAGGGAGGAGCAGCAGGCTTTGCCATACCCATGCAAGGGAAGGTGGCTCTACCCATGTGCGGGTGGGGTGTCAGAAGAGGAAATTAAATGGATAAGACTCTCTTCTCTTAACTCAGGACTCTGGACTCTCACCTATTCCATGCTTTCAGGCTTTATGGGAGAATACTTTGCCATTCCTTTTCTAGTCAAGACTCTAGTTGTGATTTCAGGATGGAGAGTAAACTGTCTATATTCTGTAAATGTACTGTCTTCCATCTCTCAGGAAAAAAAAAAAATTCTCACCAACTAAAATTTCCAAGAGGGAATTTAAAGGATGTTGTTTTGGTTGTCTAGCTATTTATAAATTATTATTATTCAGTCTAAAGCCTTGCTGATTGCTGAAAACTTTACCAAAACAACAACAACAGTATTATGATCATTGAGATCTAAGTCATTAAGTCATTACTTTGCTGTTTACACTACCCACATGCTTCCCTTGAACACCACTGAAAAGAACTTGTGAAATAATGCTTCCTAAACACCTGTTAGATTTACAAAGTGATTATGAATGGCTTTTCAAGAAAATTATTTTTATTCCTTTCATTGTATTCAAGTCATGTACATAACTGTGCCATGCATGTGTTGGGGGATTGTGGTGGTAAGTTTGGGTACATAGCCAAAACAAATTTGGTTGTTTTTCAATAAACAAATTATATTAGTGCCACTTTCATTTGGGCTTCCCAGGTGGCATTGGTGGTAAGGAACCTGCCTGCCAGTGCAGGAGATCGGTTCGATCCCTGGGTCAGGAAGATCCCATGGAGGTGGGCATGGCAACCCACTCCAGTATTCTTGCCTGGAGAATCCTATGGACAGAGGAGCCTCAGGCTGCGTCCCAAAGGGTCGCAAAGAGTCGAACACAGCTGAAGCAACTGAGCATGCACGCATGCTTCCATTTTTAATTTATATAAACATTTATTGAGTACCTTCAGTGTATCATAAGGAAACTTCACCTCTCTCTGGGTTTGAGGTTTTGATTTTGATTAGCTTTGTGAAAGGAGATACCATTCCAAGGACTGCATAGCTTTGAAAAGGCAACCATAGTTACTCACTACAACCTACACATGAGGGAAAAGTTAGTTTTGGTTTTTCCTTGAATGCCCATATCACAGAGCAGTCTATAGCAATGGTAGTGAGATGGAGAAGTGACTGGAGGAGGGCCCAGTACAGAACTCTGGAATCATCTTGTGGTACTTTCAGCAGGTATTGCTGGTAGGAAATTAATAGATATACACACTGTGAGGTTAGCTGGCATTTTATCTATACTCTGAACAGCTTTAGGAAATATAATTGACTTGTGCTCAGAAATCTGAAATACAATTTCTGCAATAGTAATTTTCCCTGCAGCTTTGGCATTTTATTTTCCATTAAACTCTTTCGTTTTCAGTGAGGGGAACAAAGCCCTGGTTCTGCTTTGTCATTTTGGTATGATTTATTTTTAAATTATAGTAAGGGATTTTTTGGTCAGAATTCCACCAGGCTACTTTCAAGCTGAGTTTGCTGACTCCAGCCAGCCATAAACGAGCCCCACATCCAGCGTACAAAACAGGAAGTGGCATGCTGGGTGCCAGGAATAAGGCGATTGCTCAGATGGAATAACACTTGGCAGATTGGAGGAATTTGTTGATGTAAGCCTGAATCGTGGGTTAGAGACTGACTTGTGGGATGCATTTCTGCCAATTATGGTCCATTGTGCAGTGAGAAATGGGAAAAAATTACTTACTGCAGCTGGCTCTTTGGCATTGAAATCACTGATGGAATAATCTGAGGGATATCTTCTAAATTATCAGAAAAGATGGATTGTGACACAGGAGGCTGATGTCCTGGGTTATCTGCTCTACCTGCCTTACATAACACACAAGAGAACTAATGAGCCAGAAACAGTTGAGTGGGCCTTAGCACTGATTTGCCCAATGAGAAGTGAAACCAACAAAGACCTTTCCTTCCTGCCATTGCAGGAGCCTCTGTTTTCTAAGAGTCAGGGTTTAAGAAGGTTGTTTTCTGGTATCCCTCCTGTGTGCAAGGCTCTTTGCACATCGGGGAGGTGGAGACAAGCCCACAGAAGTGTTGATAGCATCCTGTTCTAGGAGCATGTGACTTGTGTACCTAGAAGTCCACTGCTGACAGTCTGAACACTAAAATAGCTAAAGTTGATCATTGGAAGCACCCCTGTGACTGAATATATGCTTTCTTTTTTCATTCATGGATTTGTGCATATTCTAGGAAAAAAATTATATTGATTTGCAAAAGAAGAAATAAGAAAAAACACACCACCCACCCATGTAGACAAAATGTGCTACTCTCAACATTGATTAATTGTTAAGTCACTTACTTGAGTTTTCCATACTTGTTTCTTACTGAATGCTCCTTCCCAGAAAACATCACGGCTTGACTCTGATGTCTTCCATCACTGTGCTGCCAGTGTTAAGGATGGATCCTGAAGGGTCCTCTCTCGAGGGACCCACCTCTTGCCTTTGTAACTTGCCACCTCTGTTCTGTATTTCATGATGCTTGGGTCCAAATGTCCTGTTGGCCTCAACCTTCCCTTTGGATTTTAAGGAAAAACTGTGGTTGGATGGCTGATATTTTGACCCACTGAGCATCTGCTTCCTCTTCTTCTGGAAATGCCTTAGTTGCTTGGGAGAACTTACTCTCCCACTTTGCATGCAGGCTAAGTAACATCGCAAATAAGCTTCTCCACTCTACTCTGCCTAGAGGTGGTCACATGATTCAAATGAGAAGAGATCAGCAGATCCTGCTGCCTGTCTGGGAGCTGCCTGCTTCCTGTCCTTTGCGAAGCCCAGCTGGGTAGCTAGCTATACCTAAGAGTCTGTGAGCTGCCCCGAACCGTTCCAATAAATCCCTTTATTTTGTCCCAATTGGCCAAAGTCAGCTATTGTTTGCTGACAAAATACACATATTGACCTTCAGTGCCAATTGATGTCACAGTAGTGTACAGCATGTTGAAAACATAGTGTAGATTGTTGCCTACAGTTCAGAACATTTTGGAATCCAATGGGATCTTGGATATGAATTTAAATAATGTTCCCTCTTATGCTGTTTTATTTCTCCCAAGAGTTTTAGAAACTTATGGGTTTAACATGGAAAATTAGAGCAGAAATTATGGAAATTTGTGACCATTATCTTCTTTTTAAGTAAAGTTTTTATTTTGGAACAATTTTAAATTTACAGAGTGATTGTGAAAATAGTACAGAGTTCCCATATAGCCCACACCCCCAGTTTTCTGTTTTTAACATCTTATGTTAGTATGGTATATTTGTCATAATTTGTGAACCAATATTGATGTTGATCCATGCTTTACTCATGTTTTTTCTTACCCCGCTGACGTCCTTCTTCTGTTCTATGATTTTTATCCAGAAATGCACACTAGTTTTAGACGTCTCACCTCTTACACTCCTCTTGGTTTGATTGTTTCTCATGTTTTCCTTGTTTTTGATGTCCCTTACAGTTTTGAAGAGTGCTGATCAGATATTTTATAGAATGTCCCTCAATTGGAATTTGTCTAATATTTGCTAATGATTAGGTCAGAGTGGTATGTTTTAGGGAGGAAGACCACAGAGGTATAAGTGCTATTCTCATCACACGATATCAAGGGTACACATCAACAATATGAAATTACCATTGAAGTTGACCTCATTTAACAGTTTTCTTCACCTTAAAGTTTTCCCTTTACATATTTTATTCTTTGAAAGGAAATAATATGTGCATCCAACACTTAAAGAGTTGAAGAGTTATGCTGTACCTCTTAAAGGGTGGAGCGTCTATATAAATTATTTGTAATTTTTCTGCACAGATTTGACTATTTTTGCATTGCAGGCAAATTCTTTACCACTGAGCCACCTGGGAAGCCCTAGATTTGACTATTTTTATTTGTCTATTTACTTGTTTATTCAATTGTTTATGTTACAATGGTTGCATAGATACTTATTCTACACTTCAGGTTATAATTGAATGAAAAGTGAAAGTGTTAGTCTCTTAGTTGTGTCTGACTCTTTGCGACGCCATGGACTGTAGCCTGCCAGGCTCCTCTGTCCATGGGGATTCTCCAGTCCAGAATACTGAAGTGAGGTGCCAGGCCCTTCTCCAGGGGATCTTCCCAACCCAGGGACTGAACCCAGGTCTCCCACATTGTAGGCAGATTCTTCACTGTTTGAGCCACAAATTCAATACTAGTTTATTTTTTTGCTCATATTGTTGCAGCTGTGGCCACTGGGAGCTCTTTCATTTGGCTCCTGTGTCCCTTGGACATCCTCCCGTTATTGTTGCATGGGTTGTTGTGTTCTTGTTTTTATGCACTTCCTTGCTTTCTGACACTACAAGATTCTCTAGGCTAATCTTGCATGTTTCTGCCCCAGTTTTAGAATCAGCCATTTGTCCAAGGAAACTTTTAGTTCTTTTACTAGGAGACTGGCATTGAAAACAAAGATCTGACCCTGGGTATGCCTACTACTCTATAGTAATAAGTGGATGTCATTGGTTCTAGGTCCTCTCAGCTGACAGAGCAAGGAGATATGTTTATAATACCAACCCATCTGTATATACATATCTGTAAATATTTCTGTATATGACCATCTATATCTATTGATATGGGCTTACTTGGTGGCTCAGTGGTAAAGAATTCGCCTGCCTATGCAGGAGACACAGGTTCAATACCTGAATTGGCAAGATCCCCTAGAGAAAATGGCAACCCACGGCAGTACTCATGGCTGGGAATCACCAGGGACAGAGGAGCCTGGGGGGCTGCAGTCCATGGGGTCACAAAAGAGCTGGACATGACTTAGCAACTAAACAACATCCATTGATATATTAAACTAAACTTGAATTCATCCTGACATCTCTAGCTCTAATCCTTTACCGCATTATAGCCTTATCCTCTTGCTTTTCTGTAACCTCTCACCCAACAATGAGAAAACTGGCTCCCATCACCCACCTTCCATTGAATTCCAGCATACACATTTTATTGCTTCAGCATTGTTAACTCATACCCCTGTAGGAAGCAATTTTATCAACAAGTGTACAGTGCTTATAGTTTCATTTTTTTGTCATGTAGCTGCTCTGTTTTCCCAACATCATTTTTTAAAGAAGCTATCTTTTCCCCATTTTCCCTTCTGTCACCTTTTTTGATTAATTTTTCCAATCCCTAATCATGCTATATCTTTCTATTGCTTGTGTTGTCTTCAGTTCCTGTCATCAGTTCTTAGAGTTTTCAGAGTACAGGTCTTTCACCTCCTTTATTCCTAGGTATTTTATGCTCTTTGATGCAATTGTGAAGGGAGTTATTTTCTTAATTTCTCTTTTTGATAGTTTATTGTTAAAATATAGAAACACAACAAATTCCTGTATATTAATTTTGTATCCTGCAACTTTACTGAATTCATTATTAGTTCTAATAGTTATTGAAGTTTTTAGGCTGTTTTATATATAGTATTATGTCATTGGCAAACAGTGACAGTTTTATTATTTCTTTCTTTTCAATTTGGAGTCCTTTTATTTCTTTTATTGTCTGATTGCTGTGGCTAGGACATCCAATAACATTTGGGAAAAAAAGTGACAAGAGTGGGCGTCCTTATCTTATTTCTTGTTTTAGAGGAACTGTTTTTAGCTTTACATCATTGACTATGATATTGGCTATACACTTGTCATATATTGCTTTTCTTATGTTGAGCTATATTCCCTCTCTACCCACTTAAGAACTTTTATTATAAATGGAAGCTGAATTTTGTCGAAAGCTTTTTATGCATCTATTGAGATGAACAGATGGGTTTTACCCTTTATTTTGTTATTGTAGTGTGTAACATTGATTTCAGGATATTCAGTTATCCTTGCATCTGTGGGATAGACCTCACTTGATCATGGCGTATGATCCTTTTAATGTATTGTTGAATTCAGTTTGCTGATATTTTGTTGAGGATTTTTGCATCCATGTTTATCTATGATATTGATCTGCAAGTTTGTTTGTTTTTTTTTTCTCTTTTGAGTGTGTCTAGTTTTGGAATCAAGATGATGCTGGCCTAGTAGAATGAGTTCAGAGCATTCCTTCTTGTCAGTTTTTTGGAGTAGTTTGAGAAGCACAAGTATGATGGTGGCCTCATAGAATGGTACTGGCACAAAGACAGAAATATAGATCAGTGAAACAGAATAGAAAGCCCAGAGATAAATCCAAGTACCTATGGACACCTTATCTCTGACAAAGGAGGCAAGGATATACAATGGAAAAAAGACAACCTCTTTAACAAGTGGTGCTGGGAAAACTGGTCAACCACTTGTAAAAGAATGAAACTAGAATACTTTCTAGCACCATACACAAAAATAAACTCAAAATGGGTTAAAGATCTAAATAAAGACCAGAAACTATAAAACTCATAGAGGAAAACATAGGCAAAACACTCTCCGACATAAACCACAGCAGGATCCTCTATGACCCTCCTCCCAGAATATTGGAAGTAAAAGAAAAAATAAACAAATGGGACCTAATTAAACTTAAAAGCTTTTGCACAACAAAGGAAACTATAAGCAAGGTGAAAAGACAGCCCTCAGAATGGGAGAAAATAATAGCAAATAAAGCAACAGACAAAGGATTAATCTCAAAAATATATAAGCAGCTCCTGCAGCTCAATTCCAGAAAAATAAATGACCCAATCAAAAAATGGGCCAAAGAACTTAACAGACATTTCTCCAAAGAAGACATACAGATGGCTAACAAACACATGAAAAGATGCTCAGCATCACTCATTATTAGAGAAATGCAAATCAAAACCACAATGAGGTACCATTACACACCAGTAAGGATGGCTGCTATCCAAAAGTCTATAAGCAATAAATGCTGGAGAGGGTGTGGAGAAAAGGGAACCCTCTTACACTGTTGGTGGGAATGCAAACTAGTACAGCCACTATGGAGAACAGTGTGGAGATTCCTTAAAAAACTGGAAATAGAACTGCCATATGACCCAGCAATCCCACTCCTTGGCATACACACCGAGGAAACTAGATCTGAAAGAGACACGTGCACCCCAATATTCATCGCAGCACTGTTTATAATTGCCAGGACATGGAAGCAATCTAGATGCCCTACAGCAGACGGATGGATAAGGAAGCTATGGTACATATACACAATGGAATATTACTCAGCCATTAAAAAGAATTCATTTGAATCAGTTCTAATGAGATGGATGAAATTGGAGCCCATTATACAGAGTGAAGTAAGCCAGAAAGATAAAGACCAATACAGTATACTAACACATATATATGGAATTTAAAAAGTTGGTAATGATAACCCTATCTGCAAAACAGAAAAAGAGACACAGATGTACAGAACAGACTTTTGGACTCTGTGGGAGAAGGCGAGGGTGGGAGGTTCTGAGAGAATAGCATTGAAACAAGTATACTATCAAGGGTGAAACAGATCACCAGCCCAGGTTGGATGCATGAGACGGGTGCTCGGGGCTGGTGCACTGGGAAGACCCAGAGGGATGGGATGGGGAATGAGGTGGGAGGGGGGATCGGGACGGGGAACACATGTGGATCCATGACTGATTCATGTCAATGTATGGCAAAAACCACTACAATATTGTAAAGTAATTAGACTCCAACTAATAAATGAAAACAGAAGCACAAGTATTAATTCTTAAATGCTTGGTAGAATTCTCCTGTGAAGATGATTCTGAACTTCAGTTTCTTGGGAGTTTTTTGATTACTGATTCAATTTAATTACTGTAGTTGATCTATTCAGATTTTCTCTTTCTTTATGATTCAGTCTTGGAAAATTGTATGTTTCTAGGAATTTAACCATTTCTTTTAGGTTGTCCTTTGTTACTGTATAACTATTTTAGTAATAGGATCCCCTGTATTTCTGTGGTGTCAGTTTGAACCTCTCTTCTTTCATTTCTGATTTTATGTATTTGGGCCTTTTTTCCCCTTTATCCATTTTGTTTATATTTTTATCTTCCATTGATCTTTAAAATTGTTTTCTTTGTCTCTATTTCATTTATTTTTGCTTTGATCTTTATTACTTCTCTCCTTGTACTAACTTTGGGCTTTGTTCTTCTTTTTCTAGTTCCTTTAGAATAAAATTGGATTGCTTATTTTACCTGTTCTTGAGGTAGGTCTAGATCACTATAAACTTCCCTCTTAGAATTGCTTTTCCTATGTGCACTAGGTTTTGGTACATTATGTTTCCATTTTTATTTGTCTCCAGGTATTTTTTTTTTATTTCTTTGATTTCCTCTGTAGTTTCTTTAATAGCCAATTATTTTTCTTTGTAGCATATTGCTTATCTTCCACTTGGGTATTTTATTTTTTAAATTTTTCTTGTAGTTAATTTCTAGTCTCATATTGTTCTCATTAGAAAGGATGCTTGGCATGATTTCAGTCTTGTTATGTTTACTGAGACTTGTTTTGTGGTTTAGCCTGTGATGTAGCCTGGAGAATGTTTCATATGCACCTGAAAAAAAAAAAGTTTATTTTACAGTTTTTTTGCATGGATTGTTCTATATATATATAGTAAATCCTTGTGTTGTAATGTATAGTTTAAGGTCAGCATTTCCTTACCATTTTCTTCCTGAATGATCTGATCATTGATGTGAGTAGGGTTTTAAAGTCTCCTACTATTTATCCCTTTATGTCTGTTAATATTTGTTTTATGTATTTTGGTGAACCATGTATGTTGGGTGCTTATATATTTTCAAGTGTTATATCTTGTCGGACTGATCCTTTTATCAGTATGTAATGCCCTTCTTTATCTCTTTGACAGTCTTGTTTTAAAGTTTATTTTTTCTGATAAGCTCCAGCTTTATTTTCATTTTCATTTGCATGAAATACCATTTTCCATCTCCTAACTTTTGGTCTGTGTATGTCTTTAAATGTGAAGTCAGTCTCTTGGGAGCAACATATATGTGAGTCTTATTTTGTCTCCACTCACTTACTCTTTTTCTTTTGATTGGAACACTTAGTTCATTTACATTTCCAGTAATTTGTTATTGATATGTAATTATTGTCACTTTGTTCATTGTTTTCTGATTGTTTTTGTAGTTCTCTGCTATATTTTTTCTTCTCTTGCTCTCTTCCCTTGTTATTTGATAACTATATTTAGTGTTACATTTGGATTTCTTTCTCTTTACTTTTGTGTATCTATTATAGATTTTTGGTTTACAGTAAACATGTGGGTATTTTTTAAGGTTATGATCTCTTGGGCTTGAGTATATTTTAAGAACCCTACACTTTCATTGTCCCCTATGTTTTATATTTTTTGACAACATATTTTATATCTTTTAATTTTATGCTAACTCTTAGTTGTAGAGATACAGTTGACCCTTGAACAAAGTGAAGATTAGGGGTGCCAAATCTGCATTTTCCTTTATAGCTGGCCCTATATATCCACAGATTCAGTCAGCCATAAAACTGGTAAAACTGTACATTTTCTATTGAAAAAACCCACATATAATTGGACCTATATAGTTCAAACCCACGTTGTTCAAGGGTGAACTGTAGATGATTTTAATTTTTTTTAACCTATCTACTAACTTTTATGATGGTTGATCCACTGCTCTTACTATATGTTTGCCTTTACCAGTGAGGTTTTTACTTTTATGATTTTCCTATTTCTAAATGTGGTCTATTCTTCTCCACTTAGAAAAGTCACTTTTTCATGTTTTTCAGGCTGGTTTAGTGGTGATAAGTTCTTTTAACTTTTTCTAGTCTTTAAAACTTTATCTCTTTCAATTCTGAATGATAACCTTGCTGGGTAGAATATTCTTGGTTATAGGTTTTGCCTTCATAGTTTTAAATATATTGTGCATCTCCCTTCTGGCCTGCAAGGTTTCTATTGAAAGGTCAACCACTTGTCTTATGGGAGTTACCTTATATGTAACTAGTCACTTTTCTCTTGATGCTTTTAAAAGTCTTTCTCATTAATTTTTAACATTTAAATTACTGTGTGTGTTGGTGTGTACCTCTTTGAGATTTTCTTGTTTGGGACTCTGTGCTTTCTGAACCTGGAAGTTTTTGGCTTTTATTGCTTCAGATAATTTGTCTGTACCTTTCTGTCTTTCCTTTTCTTCTCAGACCCCTATAATGTGAATAGTAGTCTCAGAGGACCCTTAAATGATCCTCATGCATTCTCTTCCACTTGAGTGATTTCCATTACCCTGTCTTCCGGATTGCTGATCTACTCTTCTCTATCATCTAATCTACTGTTGATTCCTTCTAATATATTTTTAATTTCAGTTATATTTTTCAGCTCTGACTGGTTCTTTTTTATAGTTCCTAGCTCTGTTGTAGTCCTCCCTGTATTCATCCATTTTTCTCCCAAGATCAGTGAGCATCTTTATGATCATTACCTGCAATTCTTTATTGGGTAGATTGTCTATATTTGTTGCATTTGGTTCTTTTTTTCTGAGGTTTTTCTCTTATTCCTTTGTTTGGAACACATTTCTCTGTTTTGGCTAATTGTGTATGTTTATTTCTGTGTACTAGGTACATCTGTTATGTTTTCTGATCTTGGAGAAATGATCTTGTTTTGCCTAATTCTATGTGTTTATTTCTTTGTATTAGGTAATTCTGTTATGTTTCCTGATCCTGGAGAAATAATCTTATGTAGGAGACATCCTATGGGACCCAATATCATGCTTCCTTCTGGTCATCAGAATAGATCCTCCTGGGATGTTTCTTACATAGCTGCATGGGTCCCTCTCTTGTGGTGGGGCCAGATACCATAGGCATGCTGGTAGTGAGGCCATGAGGCTGTGACTTCTGTAGCTGCTGTGGGTCTGCTGGTGGGCGGGGCCAGCTCCTAGCATGACTGGCAGTGTGGCCCAGCCATGTATGGTTGCTGTGAGTTTGCTGGTGAGCAGGGAAGGCCCCCTCAATATCAGACTGGAAGGAGCATTTCAAAATGATACTTGCCAGTGCCAGTCTCAGCACAGTAGAATGAGATCCAAAAAAATGTCTTCTGTCGGTGTCTCAGTCCCCAGAGGGAGTCTTGGTTGCCTCTCACCTCTCCAGAAGAGTCTCCAAGATCAACCCAGGTGCCTTTCAGGTTACTTCCTCTGCATTGGGACTTGGAGTATATGAGCTTTGTCACATGTTCTTAAAGAGGAGAGTTTCTATTTCCTATACAGCCCCAGCTCTCCTGAAGATAAACCCTGCTGGTTTTCAAAGCCAGATGTTCTGGAACTTCATTTTTTTGGTACAAAATCCTGGGTTGGGGAGCCCAAAGTGAGGCTCAGAGTTTTGCTCCTTAGGGAATGCTGCTTCTCCTACCCACCTCATTGTGTTTCCTTCCTTATATCTTTAGTTATAGAAGATCTTTCCTGCTAGCCTTATGATTGTTCTCATGAAAAACTGCTCTGTGAGGAGTTGTCATTTTGGTGTGCCCAAGGAAGGTGATTCAGGGTATTCCTACTCTGCCATCTCGATTCTTTCCCAGTCACACAATTTTAAAACATAATCTTTTTAAAATTGTGTTTTATATTTATCCAAGGAATAACATATAGTTAAAAATGTCAAATAGTACTGAAAGGCTTATATTTTTTTAAAAAGGCTTTATAATAAAAAAAATAGCAGTCCCCTCATCCGACTCCATCTTGACCTATTTCCCAAGAGCAACACAGTCACCTCTCAGCTGTTTGTATCCATAATTCTGAATAATGTGCTTTACAACTTCTACTGAGATGTCAACTTTAAACCTTATCCATTGATTTCCTAATATTTTAGATGAGGATTTAACTTTTATTTCACCTCCTTCCTGTGACCAGTTTCTTGATAACATAGTAACTTCCCAACTTTTAAAAATTAAATCAATGTTTAGTTTTGGATTATTTAATTTCTTATTAATTAAAAAATCTTGGAATTAATGATTAATTTTTGTACCTATCACTGTCTTCTGGTCTAAAATTTTTTCCCACATGATCAAATTTATTAATAATTTTCGGTCCTTCTTAGCACTCATCCTCACCTCCCAGGATCCTCTCTTTTCTGAAATGCTTCCTTGAGAATAAGTACGTAGGTGCCAGGAATAAGGTCGCTGGCACTTGGGAACTGGGTGAAAAAGGAAAGTGAGGGCTCTGTTGTTTTATATGAGGCTCTCAATTAACCTCCCTGTTCTCAGATTGGTGCCTTATCCTGCACTGGTCACTGAGTTTCAAGCCTGTGCCTCTGTGAGACTTATACTTCTGTTTGCTGGCATTGGGAGAATGCATGTAAAAATCTGTCACAGTTTTGTGCTCCCAAACTATGCTGCCTCTAACAGGTGTTCTTGGGTGACCTGGAAGAATTGTGGGAAATTGAGGATACAAGAACTGTGGAAATTTCCAAAAAGCTAGACTTGTCTGATTAGATAGAGGCACCACTCATATTTTAATATAATTTCCTGCAGATTTGCTGTAATGTGCATGTGTGTGTGCTCAGTTGCTGCGGCCATGACTGACTCTGTGATGCTATGGACTGTAGCCTGCCTGGCTCCTCTATCCATGGAATTCTCCAAGGCAAGAATACTGGAGTGGATTACCATCCCCTCCTCCAGGGCATCTTCCTGACCCAGGGATCTAATCGGTGGCATCTCCTGCGTCTTCTGCATCACAGGCAGATTCTTTGCTGCTGATCCACCTGGGTAGCCCTTGCTATGATGTTCAGTTCAGTTCAATCGCTCAAGTCGTGTCCGACTCTTTGCGACCCCATGAACCGCAGCAGGCCAGGCCTCCTTGTCCATCACCAACTCCTGGAGTTTACCCAAACTCATGTCCATTGAGTCGGTGATGCCATCCAACCGTCTCATCCTCTGTCATCCCCTTCTCCTCCTGCCTTCAATCTTTCCCAGCATCAGGGTCTTTTCAAATGAGTCAGCTCTTTGCATCAGGTGGCCAAAATATTGGAGTTTCAGCTTTAACATCAGTCCTTCCAATGAACACCCAGGACTGATTTCCTTTAGGATGGACTAGTTAGATCTTCTTGCAGTCCAAGGGACTCTCAAGAGTCTTCTCCAATACCACAGTTCAAAAGCATCAGTTCTTCGGCACTCAGCTTTCTTTATAGTCCAACTCTCACATCCATACATGACTACTGGAAAAACCATAGCCTTGACTAGATGGACCTTTTGCAGCCTAACCTTTAGAAAGAGACATTTTATCAGTGGAATTAACTGACAAGTCCAGTTAGGGTTACGACAAGAGAGCCACATGAGGTAATTAAGAATATGGGCTCTGGAGTTAGACATAACCAAGTTTGAATCTTAGCTCCTTCACTAACCAAGTGGGTAAGTCATTAACTTCTCTGAGCGTCAGTATCTCCACATTAAAGTTGAGATAAAAAGAATACTCATTGTTGTTGTATGAGGGTTGTGTGAGGATAAAACAAAATAATGCATATAAAACACTTGGCATAATACCTGACAGGCGGTAAGCTTTCAGTATTACCTATACTTGTTGTTATCTGTCGTGACAATTAATAGAATGTCAATCAAGTATTAGATAGTTGTCTAAACTTACTTGGTAAAGTTTAGGGGGAAAAATTGTGAGGTGGGGAATAAAAAATTTACCAGTCTAAATAAGCAGTGTACTTTCTTCATTGAGCCCCGTTAAATTGAAAGATGGTGTTCCAGCAGCCAAAGAAAAGAGCAGCTATACGAATCATTTCTTATGATCTAAAGTCCATTAGCTACTCCATTTAGCTGTTAATGTTGTGAGGCCGTTGGTGTAAATAAATGTGTTATTTGGTAATGGACTTGTTTTCTTAACAATCATAATATATTGTTCTCTCCAAATGCTATCATTTAACTCTGGCATTCTGCTAATTAGTCAGCAGATCAGCCTTCAGTGTTGTTACAGTATCTCATCCCCTCACCACACTTTTATATTAAAATATATTTAGTTGGTATTATCGGCTAAATTCTGTCCCCACCCCCTGCAAAAACACTGAGGCCCTGACATCTAGTGCTTCGGAAAGTGACTGTATTTAGAGGCTGGGTCTTTAAAGAGGTGATTCAGCTAAAATGAGGCCTTTAGGGTGAGCCCTAATCTAATTGATGTCCTTCTAAGAAGACATATAGACAGGCACAGAGAGACTGGGGGTGGGTGATCACAGAGGAACAGTCGTGTGAAGAGATAAAAGGAGACCCTCTTGCAAGCCAAGGAGATTGGCCTCAGGAGGAATCCAACCTGTTCGCACCTTGATCTTACACTCGCAGCCTGTGAGAAAAAGTGAGAAAAAAAAATTTCCGTTAAGCCACCTACTCTCTGGTGTTGTGTTATGGCAGTCCTAGCTGACTGCCACAGCTGGCACTGAGGAGAAAAAATCACTCTGGAACTTCTGATTTTATTTTATTCCTTATAGTTTATAAAGCACTTGTCACACACATCATTTGAATCTTGCCCAACCCTTAAAATAAGTGTTATTATTTACTCCATTTTACAGATGAAGTGCTTGGGCCTTCAGAGAATCTCTGCAAACACAGAGCTGTTCAGGGGGCCGGCAGAAGTGAGGCTTTTCATTTTATGTCTCCTCTTTTCCCCATCACCCTGAATGTACAGTGTACATCTGTTTCTTCCCAGTGGAGTTTATACACCGGATTTGTTATTAGAGAATTTTGACAGGTTAACTCTGGTGGGTGATCACTGGTGACTGCAGATTTCTGCCTAATGCTGGGATGAAGAAAATAGCAAACTTGCCAAATTTGAAAAGAATATTTTTATTTATTACTCAGCTTCCAGAATCCAATACCTTTAAATTTTCTATCATTGTTCCACTGAAAGTGAAGAGTGGAATATTGACATAACTTTTTTTAATCTATTTTTTAATTGGTGAAAAATTGCTTTACAATTTTGTGTTAGTTTTTCTGGTGCATAAATATATATATATCTCCTCTCCTAAGCCTCCCTTCTGCCCCTCCATCCGGCCCCCTCTAGGTTGTCACAGAGCGCCAGACTGGACTCCCTGTGTTATTTAGCAACTTCCCACTAACTGTTTTACACATGATAGTACCACTTTCTCAGTTCACCCCACCCTCACTGTCCCCCAGCTGTATCCTCAAATCTGTTCTCTACTAGCTCATCAATACCGTTTTTCTAGATTCCATATATATATGCATTAATATACAATTCTTGTTTTTCTCTTTCTGACTTATTTCATTCTGTATAAGAGGCTCTACGTTCATCCACCTCACTACAACTGATGCAAATTTGTTCCTTTTTTATGGCTGAGTAATACTCTGTTGTATAATTGTACCATAGCTTCTTTAGTCATTCATCTGTCAGTGGACATTTAGGTTGCTTCCATGTACTGGCGATTGTAAGTAGTGCTGCAGTGAACATGAGGTACATGTGTCTTTTAGAGTTGTGGTTTTCTCAGGGTGTATGCTAGGTAGTGGGATTGCTGGGTCATATGGTAGATTTATTCCTAGTTTTTTAAGGAACCTCTATCCTGTGTTGCATAATGGCTGTATCAGTTTACATTCCTACAAACAGTGCAAAAGGGTACCCTTTTCTCCACATTCTCTCCAGCATTTATTGTTTGTAGATTTTTTGATGATGGCCATTCTGACTGGTGTGAGTTGATACCTCCTTGTGGTTTTGATTTGCATTTCTCTAATAATCAGCGATGTTGAGCATCTTTTCATGTGTCTATTGGCCACCTATATGTCTTCTTTGGAGAAATGTCTGTATAGGTCTTCTGCCCATTTTTTGATTGGGTTGTTTGTTTTTCTGATATTGAGCTGTATGAGCCACTTATATATTTTGGAGATTAATCCTTTGTCAGTTGCTGCCTTTGCAATTATTTTTTCCCATTCTGAGTTGTCTTCTCATTGTTCTGTTTCTGTTTTGATTTGATGCCTTTGTATGGGTAGATCAACTCTTCGTTGTTCATTCATTCCACAGTTGTGTGTTGAGCATCTGTTGGGAGGCCCAAGTTTGGACCTCAGCTTTTGAAGCAGGACGTCATGTGTGCGCATGGAGGAGTGTGGCTAAATAGAAAACTGTGGCCTTTGAGTCAAGGAGGTTTCTCCTTTCTGTGAGATTACATGGTCACTTCTTTGCTGTGTTGAAAGTATACCTCCTCCCACTCCAAAATTAAACTTCCAACATTCTCCTTCATTTTCAGAAAGATTTCTACAGCAATTTGAAGAAGTGTGCCTCAAAATAATATAGTAAATAATCTGATATTTTTGGTCTTATACAATCCTAGTTTGCTGTCATAGTCGTTCATAATTAAAGTTATTATAACTCTTTGCTCACGTGTGGAAGTATCTTGGGGGAGAAGGTGAATAGATAGGACATTCAAGTAACAACTTTGATTTGGGATTTCTTCTCTATTATTTTTATACAACAATTTAAAAGGAGCCTGTGTGTATTATTTATTTATCTTTTACTAAAAATCTTACTTCAAGAAATGGAGACTGCTTCTATTTACCCCCTAACAGTAGCAGTTATTTTTTTCAAGCATATTTTTAAAATTAAACTAAAATTTTAAATTTCAGAGACCTTTGTTTTTCTTGTGAGACAACACAAAGTATGTAACTTTAATTCTCTGGCCATGTAATTAGAAAGATGTTTCCTAACTGTCATCAGTATTGGAATTCGTCCAGAGCCCATATTTATAAAACAGTAACTATGACAACCCATTTTCCTAAGCAGGATCAACCCTTAATACTTTCCCAACTGTCTGTTTTACAAGATGACATAAGTAGTGAGTTTGGTGGGAAAAAAATAACAACTTTGGATGATAATCAAAATGCTTTTGCAAACAGAGGCTTTAAATCTGTTTGTTCAGCAGCATGTGATTCGGACAGTGGGAGTTCATCAGACAGCAAGGATTAACCCCCTAATTTGTTTCCCTTTTTCCTTTTGGAAAGGGCTAGACTGCTGTGAATTCCATGTACTCAACCTGAGCTGCCAAACAGGATTGGAGACTGACCAGTGGCTGTAACAGGAGGCAGGGATAATTTTATTGTTTTCCTGTTCTTCACGAGTCTTCGCAACAGGGTTTTGTTTTAAAAGAATTAAAAATTTATTACAATTTTTGATTCAATGTCTCCCTGAACCTGAAAGGCTTTTAGATATTGCATGCTTTTCTGATTAAATAGGACAATATGGAACCTCCTTGGTGGCCCAGTTGTTAAGACTCTGCACTTCTAATGCAGGAAGCCTGGGTTCGATCCCTGGTCAGGGTACTAGATCCACATGCCGCAACTAAAGGTCCTGCCTGCTGCAATGAAGACCAAAGATCCTGCATGCCACAGCTATGACCTGGAACAGCCAAATAAATAAAAAGATAAACAGTAAGACAGTGTTACTTATCTATCATAATTTTCACCAAATTCCTTATAGTTACCTCCAGTGCAGAGACTCCTTTTAAAAGTGAGTACTTAGTGTTTGTGTTAGTCACTCAGTGGTGTCCGACTCTGCGACCCCATGAATTGTAGCCTGCCAGGATCCTCTGTCCATGGAATTCTCCAGGCAAGAATACTGGAGTGGGTTGCCATTCCCTTCTCCAGGGGATCTTCCCAACCCAGGGATTGAACCCGGGTCTCCTGCATTTCACGTGGACTCTTTACCATCTGAGCCACCAGGGAAGCCTGTGAATACTTACCAAGACCATAATGTGCTTGAAAAGCCAATGTCTTTGAATGAATGCATTCCTGGGTGGTGTTGACTAGGTTACCTCATGGTATGCAGAGGCTCAGAGTGCCCTAGGCAGGGTCAGAACAGTCCTTTGCTGCTTGATTATATGATTCATCCCGTAGGATTAGCTGACCTCCAAAGTCAAAGTAGTGGCAGGGCTGTGCAGTTGAGACCACTCCTTAGCATCGACCTTCCCCTCAGTCCATTCCCATATGTCTCAGTGAGGATAAACTCCCTGTAGAGATAGGATCTACCTCTACCAGAGCGGCTCCATGTTTCCTTGGGCCAGAACTAGGTAGAAGGTAGCAGGCTGCAAACTCTTCGTTGATATCTCCATGAGCCATTGCCACTGAATGCTGAAGTCATCTTAGCCAAGACTCAGCTACAGGGATAAGAATTTCTCAGGCAAGATCATAGCAGCCCTCTTAGTGGCACAAGGCGCGCTTAACCAGATTAACGTTCTGATAATCTTTATTCTCTTGGCCTCTATATTATCCTCACTTGATTTATTTAACATATCATCTCTCTGGAATCAGAATTCTAATCTGGAGGTTAAAAGAAATGCATTAAATATTAAACTAACACTATTAAGATTACGAAGCAATCAAGTGTAAGAAAATGGTGTAAAATATGAACTTGAATCATCAGTGGCTATATAGTTAAGCATATGGTGGTCTAGGCATCCAGAGAGAGTGTCTTTTTGACGTCCCCAAGTTAACTATCAACCAAAGAGGACAAGAGTCAATGGATAAACCTCTAAGCTGTGCCCATGAAGTGCTTCCTTCTCCTGTTACACTGGCACTGCTCTTCCATCAGAATCATTCAACTGGATCCTGGAACCCGGCCAATGGGAATAATACAGTCTCCTTCAACTTCTGTTTCTCTTTCCTTCAAATGTTATTCCCCATAGCTCCAGTATTAACTTTATATTTTTTCTGTTGTCCCCAGTAACATACTTTTGTTGGTCCATTCATCCATCTGTGGATCTATCCATCCATCTTTGCATCTGTTCCTCCATCTAATCATCCACCCATCCATCATTTGTCGAGTAACTACTATGTACATGCAAGGCATATTCTCAAAGCATTGTTTTTCTGGCCAGCCTAAGAAGACAATGAAAGGTTTCATGCTCTACTTGAAGTTTGATTCTTCAAAAGCAGAACCTATAATAAAGAATTGGAGGGTGCTGGTAGTTTATTTGATAGGTAACTCAAGGAAGCCAAAGTGAAGTAAAGGAGAAAGAAAGGAAAAAACAGTAAAGGATGCATTAAGACGTGGGTAATTGAGATGCAGGTAATTGCTATGGGCAAGTTGGCTCAGTCCTGCTGGGAGTTTTTTGAGAACCTTTGTAGAGCACACTTCAGAATTGTCCCATTGAAAGATGGGAAAGCTGAGAGACTTGTCCACTGACTCTCGCCCTCATTGGTTGAGAATCGCCCCGGGGGCGTTAAATCCCTGACATGTTTCGGGACTCCCTCCCAGTAGACTTGTAATGCCAGACAAAGTCCTTGGGTATAAAAGCAGAGGACAGAGGTGTGCGGGGGTTCTGCTCACCAAGGCTTCAGGCGAGCCCAGAGGTGGGCCCAGAGGCCGTGGCGTGGGGTTGCCGTAGCATCTGCGTCCATCCTAACTTCCTGAAATAGAAACGCATGAGACTTCCATCTTCCAGTTAAAGTTTACCAGAGTGGGCATTTACTCTATTTCATGTACAGAAACACGGCCCTATGTTTAGAACTGGACTTACTCATTTCCTGAATATATATAGCTTTCCTTTTCTCTACAACCTCTTTTCAGCAGATTTATGCAGACAAGAAAAATATTGCAACCAAAAGCAGCACTGCAAGTTTCCCTGTGCTGACATTAATCATGCCCATTTGATTTATTATCTATCATTTGAAAAGAATATTTCACAACTATCATGCAATGATTTTTTTTTTACAAAGAATGATTGCATCTATGTAGCATAACTCTTTTAATGGCTAATGCAGTTTGTTTTATTACCCATTCACTCTCCAATTATTGTGTGTTAGTAAGCAGACACTATACATGGAAAGTTGGGAGAGAAATATCTGATTCAGCCCACCTTTCAGAGAAGAAGAGATGGATGTAACACCAGACTAGATACAATGACTGATTGCTGTATGCTCAGTTTGGTGGGCTTAATTTACCAGGTACCATTGAATTAATTAAATTATAAAGAAACTTCTGTGGTTATTAATACTTTCAAGTATCAGAGAAAAGATTTTTACTAATCTTTTATAATTGAATTGTCCTTGTCATTTTTTTAAAATGCAGCCTCCCCTTTTGTTTAATCTTTTCTACACTACACATCACTGGGCTGAGGACAAACGTAATTGTAACTAATATAGGGGAAATATTATTGAATGCTTGAAAGAAATTCATTTGGAATTAATATCTCAGAACAAACACCCATAAACTCTCACAAAAATTAGTAAATTAACCTTCTTTTGGTATTTGTTTATGGTTGCTGTATAGAGCATAAACACATGTTTTATATAGCATGTTATTTATAACATGTTTATCAAACACATACCAAGTTATATCAGAAATTTCTCTCTTTTTCTCTCTGCTTATTCAAATCTTGTCCAGTGTTTAAGGCTCAGACATAATTTCTCTTTCTATAATGAATTTTCTTCAGTTTCTTCTAATTCAGTGCTTCTTATATTTGGATGCAGTTGGGGAGCTGTCAAAATCTTCCCCCGCCCCGGGCTACTCTCAAGATTATTTATATCAGAGCTGCTAGGGGTGGGATTCAAGCTTGTAGATATTTAAGAGCTCAGGTAGTTACAATGCTCAGCCAAGATGGAGAACCACCATCCTACCTGCATGGCTTCGCTCCCTTCTCTGAAGACCCAGAAAACCTTGATTATAACTCTTGGAGTCAGTTGTAATTGCCCCTTTTTGTCTGAATCAAAGTACTTTGAGGATGAACTAAACCAGCCACTCTTCCAGTTCCCAGATACCTCTGACAGCATTCTGGTTGTCCAGCTTGAATACCCTCAGTGGCAGGGAACTCATTCCCCACTATAGGCTAATCCATCTTTGGACAGTTTCAGTTCAGTTGCTGAGTTGTGTCTGACTCTTTGCGACCCCATGGACTGCAGCACGCCAGGCCTCCCTGTCCATCACCAACTCCCGGAGTTTACTCAAACACATGTCCATCGAATCGGTGATACCATCCAACCATCTCATCCTCTGTCGTCCCATCTTCCTACATCTTTGGACAGCTCTAAACAGTTTAGATCCAAATCTGTCTCTTTGTAGCTTCACACTGTTTTTCCTCTTTCTACCACTTTAGGGGGAAAAAAATCTTCCCCCAGTTTTTTTTTTTTAATGTTTAAATAATGCATTCAAAAAATTTAAGGAATGCCTACTACGTATGGGACACTGGGTTACCTCATTGGAAGTAAAAGTACAGATTCCTAGGAAGATTTGAAAGTCATTTTTCATATCTATAAATAAATTCTGCTTTGTTTTAATATGCCACATTTCTTATATAAAAAATTGTCTAGGCTTGAACACTAGGAGACCACATGGGCTTAAGCTACAACATGAGAAATTTATGTTATGACTGTAAAACTTTGGGAACAGTTTACTATGTGAGGCTGTGGAATCTTGAAACTTTAAATAGGACATACTTTCATGTAACTCCATTTATATACTGACTTGGGGACCGAGGGCAGTGTCTTGGATCACTTCTCAAGAGTTCCTTCTGGGTCATTCTATGTCTCTAAATGAAACCAGGCTAAATGATTAAGATAGTTGACTTTTGATACTTTGGGGAGAGGGAAAGATGGTCAAGATTGCCTCTCCTTTGATTATTCCCCGTGATGCCAGCAGCCAGCTGGGGTCTCCCAGGAGAACCTTGGTCCAGAAGTGCTTGATCATACCAGTTCCCTAACACTGAAGGTTTTTCTAAGAAACAAAGTACATTAAAGGCCGGTCTGGGTCACACTAGCCTTAAATGGGTTCCCAAGGCTTTTTCAAGGAGAGGAAGGCAGGCTGCTAAGACTTGGAGCTCTGGTGACTCCTGGTGATTCCTGTTGTGTATCCCAAGGATTTGTGTTGGAAGATGTCAGGAGAATGGTACTCAGGGAAGTGTCGTGAGATGGCGTTGGCACCAGGGCACAGTGGAGATGAGCAGCCGTGAAAGAACCAGTGCTGGAGCAGTGTTGAAACTCTCTGCCATCCCATCAGAGGGCAAGTCAGGGGTGCCGCAGACGCTTTACTGGGTACCAGAACAAGATTCCACTTCCCCCAAGTTAGAAACATGTCAGAGAGGCATTTTATACTCCAGACATCAGCCTAGCTAAGATGTTTCCACCATCATCCTCTCTTTGATCTCAGGTTCTTGTTTCCTTCAAATAAACCCAGCCCCAAGATGATCTGAATGCCTTCTAACTGAGTTTCTCAGTGCAATGAAATTTGCACTCTGGTGATGAATTCTGGCTTATTCCTCCACCCTGCTCTGCCCTATCCCATGGTATACATCATGCCAGGACAGAGCTGCACCCTCTGCAACCGCATCGACCTTAGAACAGACACAGGCAGTGAAAATATGCAGGGCCGGTCCAGCAAGCGCTGCACAGCTCAAGTTCATCATGATGTTTTACAACCAACTAATTACTCAATTCATTTTGTGGGTTGACCGTACCCATCTCTTATTCTCAGGAAGCATTTTCTAACATCTCTAAGACAGGGAGTGAGGGGAAAGTGCTCTTTGATTTCCAGACCCTGGGGCATTTATGCACTAATAACCTTCCCTCCTTTGTGGTTTTGAAAAGAGCGTAAACCAAAGCAATTAAATTAAATGAAGTTAACATTGGCATGGTAGCATAAATCAGTTGTCAGGAAATTCAATATTCAGGGGTTAACGTTCCTTTTGTATATGCTGTCTAGTGCCTGCCTACTTTGAATTAAGAATCAGCCAAGAATTAGGTCTTGGTTTAAGATAGGATTGCACGAGAGAGAAAGAGAGGTGCTGGCCTTGTGTGGAGCAGCAGAGACACAGCCTAGTGATCTGTGGGTGATGCGTGTTTATCAGATGTTGATCTTTTGGCCGGCTACGGGCCTCTTAATCATCCTCTCCTGACGTCAGTATTCTGGACAGGCGGACACAGTTAAGCAGTTTCCCTCTGTGCCCAATGGTTCCCGAGCAGAAAGCACACAGCCCTGTGTTTAGACCGCAGCCGCGTAGGCTGCGCTCTGAAGAGCCGCCAGGCCCGCCACGTCAGCGACTCTCCCGCTGAAAAGCAGAAGTCTCTTCACTCGGTTCATGGGCTGAAAGCTGCTTGCAAGATGGGCTCCTGAAGTTCAGACCCCGATGAAGGCAGATGATACTACACATCCGAGGGCGGCAAGTCAGAAGAAACAATTTGCTTGGACTGGTGTCTGATTTTTAATTTGAGGAGTCCCGGGCCTGAAGGCTTTCTCTTCAGTCTGGAAACAAACAAAACCCGACTCTTCAGTTCAGGTCACTTTCAAGGAATTGTGAATGATTTCAAAACCCGTGTGTTTCCTATACTCTATTCCCAGTGAGAGGACTCTCTCCCCTTCCATCCTCATTCTGGAGCATGACTTTCTTTTTTTCTTTTAAGATCCAACTGTATTTTTTTTAATTAATTTATTTATTTATTTTAATTGAAGGTCAATTACTCCACAATACTGTAGTGGCTTCTGCCACACACCGACACGAATCAGCCACGGGTGTACATGTGTCCCCCATCCTGAACCCCCCTCCCACCTCCCTTCCCATCCCATCCCCCAGGGCCATCCCAGTGCACCGGCCTTGAGTACCCTGTCTCATGCATCGAACTTGAACTGGTGATCTATTTCACATATGGTAATATACATGTTTCAATGCTATTCTCTCAAATCATCCCACCCTCGCCTTATCCCACAGATGGGGCATGACTTTCTAAGCAACTTTTAGCAAGTATTTATCTTAGAGCATGAGCAGACTTTTGAATGGTGGAAGATCATTCTGATATAAGTGAGTGAGAGCTTAAAATCCCAGATGCTTGCTTTCTTTGTTAACTGGACAAGGATAGGGGAGTAAGACTTCCTAAGGAGAACCTTTCCAAGGTAAAGAAATAAAATGTGTAACATTCATTTTGTTCCCACGAGGAAGGCCTTACTGAAGCAACCTATTGGTTGGGTGGAAGGAATGCAGCAGGTAGGATTTATTTTTTCCATAGTAGTTGTTTAATTATAATATATCCTTATTAAGGAACACTCTGCAGGGATTGAGAAAAGTGGAACTGTATGTACTGACATAGAAAGCTCACCAAATACATGGGTCTGGGAAAACCATTCTCTTTTGAATCCTACTTCTAGTTAACTTGTGTTTTACATAGTATTTTTAAAATTTATTTTAATTGGAGAATTACTTTACAACATTGTGATGGTTTTTGCCATACATCAGTATGAATCGGCCATAGGTATACATGTGTCCCCTCCATCCTGAACCCCCCTCCCACCACCCCCACCACGCTACCCCCCACCCCAGGTTGTCACAGAGCACCAACTTTGGGTGCCCTGCTTCATATACCAAACTGGCACTGGTTGTAGGATGTTTTGCTTTCTTTGAACATGGCATGTCATGCTGTAAAGAGGTTGTGCCGGGGCTATTTTGACCCGCTTAATGAGAGGAAAGAAAAATGTTCTTTCTAGGCTTTCTTGTATGCTTCCTTGAATGTCAGTTTCTCAGCTCAGATCCTAGAGAATTGGATTGCAGTCCCTTCTCAGGTTAGCCTGCTGTGGCTTATTTCAGAAATCCAAGTGGATTTTCCTGCCGTTTTCTTCAGCCTGGTTCAAAGCTTGGCTTCTCTCCAGTTCTGACTCTCTGAAACATGCTTAATTTTTTCTTACATCTGCCTTTACACCCTAGGGTTTGGGTTGAAAATGTGCTTTCACTCTATTTTTTTATTTTCAGGAGTGTGTATATAAACACACAAGTGGATTGTACTCAAATATTATCACTTGTGCTTGCTCCCAGCTGAAAGCATCCACTGAAAAACGTAGGTAGAGAATTCACTTTAGGTCTGTGTCTCAGAGACAAAAGTTTCTTCACGAATTGCTTTGAAAACAGCCTTATCTGTGTGCTGAATACTCAAGGGGCGCTGTGTTCAGGTCAGGAGGTAAATCAGGAAACATCCCTAGCTAGTGTAGTCAAAAACCAAGAGGAGCGCGCTGGTCCTTCCCAAACGTCACTGCTACCAGATCAAGAGGGAGACACAGGTCTCCTGAAACGCATTCAAAAACGGTAGAGGTTTCTATGACAACAGAAATGAACAGGAAAAGTATAGTGTTATGGTCTCTCCTTAAGATCCCTCAGCTTCACATGAGCCCAAGATCAAGAAATCGAATACATCGAGTCACAGAGCAAAGAGGGACATGTACTTCTTTTGGCCCAGCAGATGGCTAGCAATTGGAACTCCTTAGATCTTCACTGGATGAGGACTTAAGAGAACTCTTACATTTTTAAGATACGCAGAGTGATTTTCTTTTTGGACATACTGAAATGTTAATCCTGTTCACTTGTGCAGAGTTTGTTCAGAATAGAGAATCTCTCTCACCTCCTGGTCCCCCATTGAAGTCTATAGAATTGCTGTTTCAGAGATTGAATCTTTGCCTAGCTGTTTCTAAAGTGTAAGTTGGACCCTCTCAAACACAATTACCAAAAAGTTCTATCTCTGGCAGTAAAAGATGGTATTCTTTGGGGACTTTTAGTTTCACCAGAGGCATAACTTGCATGCAGCCATTTCCCAGTGGTTAGAGGCAAAGCCGTCACTGCCCTCCTGGTTCCCAGTGATGACTTCTCAGGTATGCAGAGTGCAGGGGACCGTGCCAGCTCCCTTCACAGGACCACAGCGGATGTGCTGTCTGGCCGCCTGGCCAAAGGGTAGGAATGGAGATTGGTATAGCTGACTGCATCCCAAGATAAGGAAAGAATTCTTCTGGGCAGTTAGAATGTCAGACAGATTTATTTCCCCTTGGACTTGTGTCCGTCAGCCCCGAGGGAGGAGGGAGATGCTTGTCCCCTAGAAAGACGTTCACATGGCAAGATCGACATCACAGTGCTGAGTCTCATAGCCTGCTTTGCATCAGTCCCTGAGGGTGGTCCCCAAGCAGTAATGAGCATCCAGGGCAGAGGGACAAGAAGAAAACCAGGAGTGCACTTTCTCCCTTTTCTGTCGGTGGCTGTTTGCTCACAGACACAGTCTCTCCCCCTCTTCCCTACAAAGGACTCATCGAAGCAGTGATCATGGTGTTGGCTAGGAGGTGACCGTCTTTCACTTATAGAGTATTCCAGGGATCAAGGCTATTCACCTACTTTCAGCGATTGCTGGTCAGACCTTTCTACCTTACCACCATGCTGGCTCCAAACACGAAGTAGGTAAAAATGACTTCACTGTCGGCTTCTTTTCTTTTTACTTCTCTTTAGCTTCTCTGTTGTGCCACAAAGGACACATGCATCCCCTGCTTATCTGAAGATGTTTTGGCAAAAGCGAAGTTTTGCTCCTAGGGTTTTATGGTAACCCCAGAGAAATTGCCATGCAGTTTCCACAAAACTGTTGGGTTTTTTTGTTCATTTTTATTATAGTCCCACTTTTTCTTTGCTCCTGTTTTATCTCCCAACTTGTGATCGCCTTCACTGGTGGCTCAGACGGTAAAGAAAGCACCTGCTGTGCGGGAGACCCAGGTTCGATCCCTGGGTCAGGAAGATCCCCCGGAGAAGGAAATGGCAACCCACTCTAGTATTCTTGCCTGGAGATTCCCATAGACAGAGGAGCCTGCCGGGCTGCAGTCCATGGGATTGCAAAGAGTCGGACCCAACTGAGGAAGTAACACTTCACTTCTGTGATCGCCTAGACTGGGTGACACTCGGCCTTCAGAGAAGGAGTAGGCTCATCAGGAGAAACACAGAGGAGGCTGCCGTGGGCTTAGCCTGCTTCAGTTGGTCCTCCCTTTCTTCGGCTGGAGTGCCTGTCTCAAGCTCAGACAGCTGTTCCAGATCTTTGCATCACTGAGCCCTGGGATTAGCCTTTAGAACGACTGCTCTTCCCTCTCCTTGACCCCACACACCCTATTTCTCCCAGCTCCAAAAAGAGTCCTGTGAGCAAAACTGCTCCAAATAGAAGTGCCTCATTTGCTAGAGCTGAGAGGAGAAGAGGGACCAGGCTGTATCTTGGTATGATGAAAGGTCTTAGACCTTGGTTTTGTACACCAAGGTCTTTCTGGTGTTAGTTTAGTCCCCTTGCCTTGAAATGATATTTGTGGTTCTCTGTGGATTCTTTCTCTCTAACCAATCAGTAACATCCCTGGAGAGGAAACTTGAGATTATTATTTTTTTATTCTGTATTTTTTTTTAATGTCCCACTCCCTAATTGGTCTCAATGTTTCTTTTTTTAAAACTTATTTTGAATTCTAAAAAAAATTCAAACATTTTAGAAAACCACAAAAAAGATCAGAAAAAGACAAGCGCCCTATAGATACAAAGGGGTGACTGTACTGTCTTGGTCCAGCTTCTCCTTGTTCCTGCTTTTCCAAAGAATCATTCACCTACTTAATAAAGTGATTGCCTGTGCCTTGACTCCAGTGAGCACAAACAGCCTGACGAGCAGCCTCTCCCAGCTAAGAGTTTCTCTGTGACGCCAGGTTCCATTTGTTCACCATCATCTCTGCAGCATCCAGGAGGGAGCTTATTTCTAAATAGGTCTGCAGCAAGTGCTGGTTCAGTGTCTGCTTGCGGCGAAAGGAGGTGTCTGTAGAGTAAGGGTTTAATGCTGTGACTCTGAATGTCTGGGAGGGGGTGTTAAGGCCTTTTCTGAAGGAGGTGTCTGTAGCTGCTGCTGCTGCTGCTAAGTCACTTCAGTCGTGTCTGACTCTGTGCGACCCCACAGACGGCAGCCCACCAGACCTCCCCGTGCCTGGGATTCTCCAGGCAAGAACACTGGAATGGGTTGCCATTTCCTTCTCCAAGGTGTCTGTAGATTAAGGGTTTAATGCTGTGACTCTGAACACCTGGGAGAGGGTGTTAAGGCTTTTCTGAGTGTTCTCACCCCCCTCCCGCAGCCACTGATTTCTCACTGATTGCTGATTGATTTATTCTTTACAAATTGCCACAAGAGATAAAAGAGATGATTTCTGCCCACTCGTTCAGGTTGTGGAGTCCTTCCACATGACTCAGTGAGGACCACTGGGTGTTTGCAGAGAATCACCAAACACTCTTGCCACAGGGAATCAGTGATTTGGAAGGTGTGGTGGATGTCATGCTCTTCTGCCGTCTGTCTCTGGGAAGTAGCTTGGGTCTGGCTTTGACTAGGCCCCAGCAAAGTCACGAATACCACGCCGGGTGAGAAAAGGCCAAGTGTGCACCCAAGTGTCACAGGGCGATGACCTCCCCCTGATGCTGCTGCGCTGGGCAGCCAGGACCACTTGTTCTTGCTCTGCCTGAAAGTGAATGTGCCCTCCTGGAAGGAGTGAGGGGCCAGGGCGAAACGGAAAGTGTGCTGTACCATCGGCAGAGGCTTCTTGTGAATGTCTGTCAACCTTATTTATTCAAGAGTCATTTACTGAATAAGCAGCCCTTCCCAGGTGGGGTCAGTGGTAAAGAAGCCGCTTAACAAGGCAGGACACACAAGAGACGCAGGTTCAACCCCTGGGTCAGGAAGCCCCCCTGGAGAAGGGAATGGTAACCTCATTCCAGGATTCTTGCCTGGAAAATCCCATGAACAGAGGAGCCTGGCAGGCTACAGTCCGTGGGGTCACACAGAGTCAGACACGACTCAGCGACTAACACTTTCACTTTCAAGTCGCTGACAAGGCATTGTCCTTTAAGTTGCTTTTAATTCAGTGGAGTAGATAGAAAGCTGGTCTTCTCAAGGCAGTAGCTAAATGCTAAAAGTAGAGGGAGCATAGTGGCAGGAGTGGAGAGAAGATGTAGGAGGGACGCTAAACTCAGCTTGGGGTGGTGGTCAGCGATGGCTTCCGGGAGGCAGTAACCTCATCTGGTTAAGATGAATATCTACATGGCAAGTCGGGGAGGATTTAAAGTAGTATCTTTAAATCACTGCTCTTTGCTAAGAACCAGTAATGATAATGTGGTGTTGGTGGTGATGATGATGATGGGGCGGGGGGAGAATGGCCTGACAACTAGAGAGTCTTGATTTCAAATCCTAGACCTTTCTATTCTTAGCTCTGTGATCTCAGATAAATCCCCCAGCCTTACTGCGCCTCATCTGTGAAATGGGACTGGTGATGTGTACTTCCAGGAGAGTTGCAATGATTACAGAAATGTTTTCAAGCAGCCTAACACAGTGCCTCGTACACAGGAGGTTCAGGAAGAAGTTTCAGGGACAAGGAGATTGAAATGAACATTCAGTAAAAAGGCAACAAGCGTAGGAGAAGGTAGCAGTAGGTGTGGTTGGTGGATGTGGAGGGAAGAGCCCTGAATCTGGGGGCTGGGAACCTAAGTTCTCACCCAGCGTCTGTCAGTGGGGACAGGAGTGCCCTTGGGGGTAACTTCTCTGGCATCCCTTGGGGTCTCCCATCATTGCCGAGAGGCCCATCCACAATTAGAAATTTTTAACCGAGGGGAACATAAACCAAAGGACCTAGGATGACGGACCACGGAGAGAGCACTGGGTGACATGATGATGCTGGAGGCTTCGTGGAGGAGAGCCTTGAGCTGGGCGCTGAAGGTTGGGTGGGCTTTGGACAGGAAGGGCTCATTGAGGAGGGCACTGCAGGCAGGGATTTACTGGAGCAGAAAGGGCCCAGCCACACATCAGTGTGGCAGCCACCTCACCTCTAGGGCAGCCTTACTCCTGGAGCAGAATGGTTCACACAGGTCTCGACTTTGACTCAGAAGTGTCTGTCTTTGATAGTCAGGGCTGGTTCTGGCAAAATTAATAAGTTATTGAAGTTCATCTGCACGATCATTCATTTTCCTGTCAGCAACCCACCTTCCTGGCCTGTGGGTCCCTATCAGCTCAGCTCAACAAGCCTCCTTTGCAAACCTGCAAAGTATGCCTTTCTTTAGTTCTCTCCACTCTCAGAAGTATGTCTGTAATCATAGCATGTCAAAGCTTAAAGGGAGCTTAGAGTTCATTATCATCTGCCCCCCACCCCCCGTTGTTTTTATGAAGGGATGTGGCCCGATGTTAAGTATTTAGGGATAGAGCCAGATCTTTGTGATCTCCAGTTCTGTTCTTTTCCTTCCAATCCGTAGCCTGTGTTTTTCTCCACCATGCATTCTGATTAGGGCCTCAGCACCTATGTATAAATCACAACTTTTGGAGTTTCAAGTTTCAGAAACTTGGGGAGACTGGTTTAATAAGGGGGCAGTGTCTTGGCTCTTGTAACTAAAGCACTTTTGTGAGGCTGAATCCAGGTTGCTAGCATATGTCTGGTGTTACCCTCTCCTTCACAAGGCTCTACTTTTTTCAGTATGCTTCATTCCTGGCCAAACTGAGAAATGGTCTCCCAAAGGCCTTAATAGCATCCAGGCTTATCTTCTGTCATTTTAGCATCCTAAGAGAACTGTGGTGCTAGAGAAGATTCTTGAGTCCCTTGGGCTGCAAGGAGATCAAGCCAGGCAATCCTAAAGGAAATCAACCCTGAATATTCATTGGAAGGACTGATGCAGAAGCTGAAGCTCCAGTACTTGGACCACCTGATGCGAAGAACTGACTCATTGGAAAAGACCCTGATGCTGAGAAAGATTGAAGACAAGAAGAAAAGGGAGCATAGGAGGATGAAATGGTTAGATAGCACCACTCAATGAACGTGAACTTGCACAAACTGCAGGAGATAGTAAAGGACAGGAAGCCTGGTGTGCTGCAGCACATGGGGTCGCAATGAGTCAGACATGACTTAGCAGCTGAACAACAGCAAAGAGAAATGGAGAAAAATTTGTTTCTGGCAAAAGTCCTGGAGAAAGCTTACATTAGTTTGACTGGAGTAATTTCCTCCTTTCATTGTGCCGAAGGGCTATAGACCTGTTCTTGTCAGTACTAGCTAGGGTGCTCACGACTAGAACCAGGGTTCAAGGTCTGTCCCAAACTGTGGACTAAGTGTGGGGAAGAGATGGTTCCCGGGACAAATCCAGGTTTCTGTTTTCAAAAGAGAGGGAAATGGATGTTGAGCCAGTGTGTATGAACCCACTCATGCATCACCCACAAAACCTACCACAGGGTGATAACACTTTCAGCTTTGTATCCTTGGTAGAGTTTGCCTTCTCGTGAAGGACTGTCAGTGGCTTAGCGTGTATAACGTGGGAATTTTGTGTCCCATGGAAAGGCCCAGGGAAAGAAATTGGAGAAGATGTAGAGTTTGGATTTCAGGATCTCCTGAAATCATAGCACAAAGTAACTGTCTACCCTGTAACACTTAAAAATCCTATCTTGATGGTAGCCCAGGAAATCAGCCTTAGATGCAAAGGTCTCCACTAGTTAACCACATGTGGGTAACTGAAAACTGACTGTTCATCACCATTCATTCTATCATGTATTGCTTACCTTTCTAATGAGCATGGCCAGTGTCTGATGAGCCCAAGTCAAGCAGTGAAAACCAGATAGAAAATTGTAATTTTATGTGTTAGTTTTATTCTTTCTCTCCTTTTCATGGTCTTTTACTGTACTTCTCACGTGCTTGGAGAAAACCCTGAGCCTTGTTAAGAAGGAAGGGCTTGCATTCTCTCATCCTGATGCCTTGTGCCAGTGGGTACATGTTAGAAGAAGATAGGGGTGATGAGCAGTCAGACAGTAGCCTTGTTCAGTGTGGTGGGGCGGACAAGTGCAGTATTTCGGGCAGAACTGAATAGAATTTTGCCTAAGATCTTTTAGAAATTCTTTTCAAGTTTGTCTTAATGCCTGATGTTCTCTTATATGATTTCTGACTCATTTGCCTAATGGTATCATTTGTGTTTAAAAAAGGAACACTAAGCCTTCATTATTTACTTTTCCTGATGCTTTTCAAATACCACAGAATTCTGTAAAGCGATCAGAAAGACAGAGGGGGTCAAAATTAAACATTCATCTTCATTTCTTTGGCAAAGAGTTCTTGAGATAATTCAGCACAGAGGAGCCAGTGCAGGTCTCTGATAGCTGTACCTAATGCTAATTAACTCACGTTATCTCTTGCCTGACAACAATTAGTAGAAAGATGCTATATATCTAAATACTCCAAAGATCTCGAGAGATATTTCAAAATAAATATTTCAAAACATTTAGAAACATCAGAAGTTTGAAAAGCAAAATACCCTCACATATATGCAGTAAGGGACTATGGTCTGTATTCTTTCTCACAATTATATCAGTGGCCCCTAGCAAAGTGATTTGTGAAAGGGATGTTCCCAGTAAGTATGTGATAAATCAGAAAATTCATCTTTACATTGGATATTCATCTGAAATATCCATTGCTTCAAGTCATTAGTCACTCAGTTATGTCTGACTCTTTGTGACCCCCACAGACTGTAGCCCTCCAGGCTCCTCTGTCCATGGAATTCTCTAGGTAAGAATACTGGAGTGCATTGCCAATTTCCTTCTCCAGGAGATCCTCCCGACCCAGGGATCGAACCCTGGTCTCTTGCGTTGCAGGCAGATTCTTTACCGTCTGAGCCACCAGGGTAAAGCAAACAGGGTGTCTGTTTTGTATTGTCACATCTGTGGATGCAGCAATGTGTGGTTTCTTTTTGTTCCTTCCTTCTTTCCTTCCTTCCTTGGTTCCCTCATTCCCTCTCTTCTCCCTTTTCTTTTTCCCTTCCAGTATTTGATGAATCGCTTCTCTGTGTCCGTGTCCCTTCAGATACAGAGGTGACTAAGACTCAGTCCCCGTCCTCAGAGCTTGTACTTCAGTGAGAGGTGCACATGAGTAAGTGGGAAACTTCAGTAGGGTATAACAGTATTACGATGGAGGAAGCATGCAGCGTCTGTGACCGTTAGAGAAGAGGAGCACTTAACCCAAGCTCCGGGAATCAGGAAAGGCTTCTCAGGGGAAGTGAGTTTGGAAGGACATCTTGAGTTAACCAGACCTGGTCTTTCATGGCTGAGTGGGCCAACCTGAGGGGAGCCTGGCCCTGGGTTTAATCTCCCTCCTGGGCTCAGACCGGTGTTGATGGCCACCCCCAGTGTCAGCTGCCCAGATGGCATTCAGCCTAGACATCATCATCTGAGAGCCACAGGGTTTAACTATGGAGTTCATAGTCCAGAGAAGCATCCAGACCCTGGGTACCAAGAGGGGAGATAGCAGCACTCAGTCTCAGGCCTTGGAGAGACCGGTGCCAGTGCCTGAGAGTGGCTAGGTGCCGTTCTCCTGCCCAGAGGCCATGGCTCAGCTCAGCCTGCAGAGGGCCTCAGCCATGGGCACTGCCCAGGCCAGGAATCAGGCTCACACCCAGTCGTTGCCTGCCCCTGTAGTCACCGGGACCCCCATCGCCCACACCTCCAGGAAGCCCCTGCGGAGTACGCTAGCAGGTGTTTGCTCTTTCCCTTTTATGACTTAACTCTGTAGAATCTAGCTTTGCTTCTGAGAAATCCTTTACGTCTAAGGTTCCCTGGATTAGTGTCAGCATTTCTTATCAGCGCCTACCGTGTAGCTGGCACTGTGCTGGGGGCCAGGGGTACAGACATGAAAAGACCTGATGTGGTCCTTTAGCTCTGCATTTAAACCATTATTGTTTCTGGTACTCATAAAATTCATTTTGCTCAAATACATGTATGCTTGCCTCTTAGAAATAAGTAACACAATACAAAAATATAGAGGCCAAAACCTTAGTGTTTCCTTCTTCCTCTAATTCTAGCTTCTTTCTCCCGTATTAACCACTGATAACCTTTCTTGGGTGTATTTCTAGTCCTTTTTCTAGGCATGTATGCATGCATGCTAAGTCGGCTCCAGTCATTTCCAACTCTTTGTCACGCTATGCACTATACCCCCCACCCCCACCCCCACCCCGGGCTCCTCTGTCCATGGGATTCTCTGGGCAAGAATACTGTCCATATATAATTGTGTCAGTTGGACTCACGGCAGGAAACGGATGGAGCCATCAAATTAGGATCCTTGGAGTTTAATAAAGGAACGATTTATGAAGCATGAGAGGATGGAGGGAAGCCACAGGAGATAGTATTTACTAGTTCAAGCCTGAAAGGGCACAGAGAGGGAGTGTCAGGCATACCTGGACACAGGGGACGTGCGGCAGACAGGACCCTCTGACGGTGCCGAGGCCTTTGGTGGAGAGATGCGGCTGCACGTCCCGGGAGGCACGTGTCTGGGAAGACGCACACAGACTGCCCTCTTTTCGCTCCCTCCACTCTCCTGCTGAAGCTCCCCACCACCCCCGCCGTCGACTGAACCCTATGGGAAGCCTGGGGCATGGGGCAGGAAGATGGATTGATGCCCATCCATCTAGGTCAGCCTCCTTGGTCAGAGAACAGGATGGAGCATGGGTTAGAGGGTCAAACAGAAGTGATTCAATACAAATATATACTTATCACACAGTTATATGAGCTTTTAGTATCCTTGCTAACTTGTTCCAGAAATGGGAGTGTCCCATGGCATTCTTCTGTCTTGCTCTTTTGTTAACCTAAACAATTTGTCTTGATCTTTTCCTATCAGAAGATATAGATCTAATTAACTTATTTTAATGGCTGTGTAGTATTTCATGAGGTGCTGTATCAGAATTTTATATATGTCATAGGTGATGTGTATAACAGAATATGTACCACCTATGTACATTAGGAAGCCTAACAATGAAACAGTATAATGAAACAAATATACATAATGAAACGATCTCAATCTAAGATCTCATATAAGGAAGCCTAACAATGAAATGGTCATCTGTAAAATGAAACAATGTCAGCCTAGGATCACTAGTCCCATTGACTCTACCTTGGACTTTGACTCCCCTTGACTCTCCTGAACTCTCTGCATCCCCTCACCCTGCAAATGCTAGTCTGGACTTTCTGTGTTAATCCTTTTATGTTTTTTCTTAAATAATCTTCCCATATATGTATCTCTAAACAGTATATTCTATAATTTTGCTTTTTAAAAAGCTTTACAAAACTGTTTTAATTGTATGTAGTTTTCCAGAATTTGCCTTAAAAAAATAGCATACATTTTGCTGTGTGCAGCTGTGCATCGTTTATTTCCACATTTTATAATACTCCATCGTGTGACTGCCACAGGTTACCTTCCCATTTGACTGTTGGTGGACTTTTGGGTTGATTCCAGTTTTTACTGTTTCAAACAGTGTGGCTTATGAGCATTTTTTTTGTCCATATCTCCTGGTAGATACATGCAAAAGTTGCTCCAGGGCATATACCTAGGAGTGGAATTTCTGGATCAGAGGGTTTACACATATTCAGCTCTGCTAGGCGATGCCAAGTTGTTTTCAATGGGATTGGGCCAGTTTGCATTCCCACCAGAAGTACGTAAGGGTCTGGTTGTTCCCTGTCCTCCCCAGTGCTTGATGATTTCAGATGTCTTAATTTTTTCAGGGATGCCAAATGAAAGTTTAATGAGAGTCTGACTCTGTTATCATAATAAATATTTTTAACTAGCTATCCTAAAACATGAATTCTACTTTCCTCAATAAAAATTGTTTCCCTTTCCTTCCCTATTTGATTTGCCTCATTGTTCCCTGACTGTTACCCAGTTTGATACTGATACATTGAAAATGAATATGCCAACTCAGTTTTAAATTCTTCTCAACTCTAAAAATTGGAGAAAGTAATGGCAACCCACTTCAGTATTCTTGCCTGGAGAATCCCACGGACAGAGAAGCCTGGCAGCCTACAGTTCATGAGATTGGAAAGAGTCGGACACAACTGAGTGACTGAGCATGCACACATCTCTAAAATGAATGTGACCTGATAGGGCTCTACATAAAATTATGGTTCCTGAGCCAAAGGTCAGGGTTGGTCCCATGTAAAGGACTTGGCTCACAGAGGGAAGAAAGCCAGCAGTTCTCCATGGTCCCCTTTTACCAACCACCAGACCGCCTTGATTTTCACAGCAAACTAGACGACGTGCTCTTTGAAAGGAACTGTGTCTCCCACCGTCTCTCTCTCTCCTTCTCTTCTATTTTTCCTTCCTCATGTATTCATTAGCTGACCAGCTAAAATCCTAGTGGAAAAGACAAACTCAATCCCTGAGTAACTTCCAGATTGGGTGATGTGGAGGGGCTACATGGCTTCCGGAGTACCAGGAGGAAATTGAAAGACTTCTGTGTTCTTGAGCCCACCTCAGTTCCTGGGATGAGGTAGACTGTGCTGAGCATTTGCTGAATGAATGAGGAATACTACAAAGAGTTTTCAGTTCTTCATTCATTGTTATTTAGGGCTTCCCATGTGGCTCTAGTGGTAAAGACTCCACCTGCCAGTACAGGAGACATAAGAGATGTGGGTTCAATCCCTGGGTTAGAAAGAGTCCCTAAAGGACGAAATGGCAACCCGCTCCAGTATTCTTGCCTGGAGAATCCCACGGACAGAAGAGCCTGGTGGGCTACAGTCCATGGGGTCACAAAGAGCTGGACACCACTGAGTGACTAAGCGCACTGTCGTTTAGGAAGAACTGCACAAAGCTGATTTCCTTATCAGCTAGTCCACCTGTAATTGCTGGCGTCAGTCTTCTGTAATTTAATACTCAGAACACCTTGTATTATCTCTTGTTTAATTCCTTTTAGAGATGATAACGATCCTATCGATTTATTTTACTTAAACCTTTGCATTCTTTCAAGCACTCCGTCCTCCTTCCCCAAATCTTGGGAACTGGCATTAGCTCCTTATAATGGGCCAGCCTGCTTTTCCCCCTTTTCGTACAAGTAAGAGCTTGTAATCACCCGGTGTTTCTCTGACCTAGAAAGGCTGAGAAATTCACATTAATGAAAACACAGGGACTTTACCAAATTGCTGTCAGCCCTCTCGCATAGAAGTCCGTCTGGTGCTTGGTAATTAGCTGGATGGAATGTGGGTAATGGATGGAGTGTGGAGCTGCCTCTGCTGCAGACGGGCTTATGGCACTTTGCGATCAGGAAGCGCATTTGTGGGCCAGGGGAGAGCTGCTTTTAACAAGCTGCTGGGATTGGCTGAACTCCTGCCGGCCTTGCACTCTCACTATTGTAACCTTGATACCTTTCTCGTGTGTACACTTCATCTGCATTCCAGACCCAGCTGCATTCGCCGGGGTCCCTCGGTTCTTTAACCATTTGTCTTGGCCGGCTTGCATGCAAAGCAGGCCTCTTCAGACTGTCAGCTGCCTGTGTACTCCCCCAGTTTACACTCTGTAGCGATCTCGTTCTCTTTAGACTTCTGTCCACAGCGTGACAGTGCGCCTGAATGCTGGACAGTATGGTTGCTATGAGTATTAGTAATAATGCTAATTAATATATTAATTATATTAATGGTAATATAATGCTGATTGAGCATCAACATGGGTTTGAGAGGATGGGGTGATCGAGATGCTTGCAACTGAGGGTTTCCTGGCCGGTCCACTGTGGGACTCTGGAGAATTTGCCATCCACTTCGAGTTCCCCACCCTGCTCCTGCCAGAGGTGACATTTTCCCTTCCCCGCTAGGAAGGTAACTGAGATCCATGGTTCTGCTGGAGCAAAAGTGTGCAGCACTCCTCCATGCCCTCACCGTAGTAGGGCACGCGCAGTTTCACACCTGGGTGTGTCCTGTACATCGGGATGTCGTATTCTCATGCCTGTGGATCAAATGTAAGCATTTTAATATTTTAAAATATGCAAATATAAGAAAACTGAACTGATAAAAAGAGAGAATAAGGCAGCTCACTTTTAAAGATGAAGATGCTTATCCATTCAAGCTTCTGTCAAAATATTGGTTTTCTTTGATGCTGATATATTTGTGCTAGAATACTTTATTTTCCTTATCCTTTCTCCTTTCCTTTTCTCTAGATAAGATAACTTATTTTGCAATGTCTAAAAAACTACAAGTTCACATTGATTTATAATTTAGAGAGAGAATCTGGCTATTCTTGTTAGGAGAACCTAATATAGACTTTTAAAAAACTGCCTAACTTGATTTCACAAGTAAATCAGAGAGCAATTATTTGGTATATTTTCTTTTCTCTCTCTCACCCTTTTTAATTTGGTACATTTTCTATATTTCATTCTCTTTCATCCCTTTAAGGAAGGAGCCAAGTGGTTTCTTGCTCTCTCTTTTTCTTTCTCCAACCCCTAGGTTTCTCCCCCTCTCTCCTTTCTTTGTTTCCCTCCTTCCTCAAGCCTTACTGTCTTAGGTTGAACTTCAGTAGTTTTGTTTTTTTTTTTTTTTAATAGAAATTGCTTCCCTTGTGGCTCAAACAGTAAAGAATCTGCCTGCAATGCTGGAGACCTGGGTTCGATCCCTGGATTGGCAAGATCCTCTGGAGAAGGGCATGGCAACCCACTCCAGTATTCTTGCCTGGAAAAGCCCATGGACTGAGGACCCTGGCAGGCTACAGTGCATAGGGTCACAAAGAGTCAGACACGACTAAGTGTTAAGTCTTGCCAAAAGCTATGTGTAGGAAGGAATACACATTGTCAGCATTGCTGGAGCCAAGTTCTCAGGATGGCAAGCTCTGCCCATTTGCCTCCTTTGGTCCCAGTACGATTTGTTGAGTTAGGTTCTCTGTTTGAGGCTGGGATAAGGAGCAAGGATGAAGTAAATGAAAGGGACACTTGGGGTGTAGGAGAGATAAGCCAGAGCTACACCAATTCACAGTTCCTCTAGCTGACACAGAAGGTTCATCACCAACAGCACAGATTTATGACTTAGTCCCACAACCTGAGTCAAATATCTTGCGCTGGTCTTCAAACTTTAGGATGCACAGGAATCATCTGGGCGACTAATAAAAATGTAGACTTCTCACACCCATGCTCAGATTCAGTAGGTCCAGGATGGGACCCAGGAATCTGCGTTTGTACAGATGTCACAGATGATTCTGATGCCAGCTAGCGGTCTGAGGACCATGCTTAGAGAAACACCATCTTGGTGCCTCTTGTCTCTTCCCTTCTGCTCTTTCTCTGCTTCAGGAAAGGACTCTGAATATGATTATTTTAGTGTCACCACTTGAAGCACCAGGAATTCCTGTGATATACCTTTATCTAACCTGGTTGAACTCCATCTGAGAGGGCGTTAAATGTATTACTTACTGGAGATCCACTTTCTGGAAGACTCTCACCAGCCCCTGGTAGCTTAGCTGGTAAAGAATCCACCTGCAATGCAGGAGACCCCGCTTTGATTCCTGGGTTGGAAAGATCCCCTGGAGAAAGGAACGGCTACCCACTCCAATATTCTGGCCTGGAAAATTCCATGGACAGGGGAGCCTGGCAGGCTACAGTCCATGGGGTTGCAGAGTCGGACATGACTGAGTGACTTTCACTTTCACCAGACCCATGTACTGTCCTCTGGTTCGAGTGAAAGCTGCTGTCTTCAATTGAGAGATGCTAGCCTTCCAGACTTACCCAACTTCTATTCCTTTGGAAAACCCTTTAGTACTCCAGTGTATAATAAGAGATACTCATAGGGTGGAATTTTAAATACAAGAGCTGAACAACCTGAAAGTAAATTATCGAAAATTTGAGGGCTTCCCTCGTGGTCCAGTGGTTAAGAACCCACCTGCCAATGCAGGGAACACAGATTGGGTCCCTGATGCAGCAAGATTCCACATGACACAGAGCAATTAAGCCCCTGTGCCCCAACTTCTGAGCCTGCGTGCTGCAGAGCCCATGCTCCATAACAAGAGAAGTCAGCGCCCCAAACAGAGAGTAGCCCCCCACTCTCCACAGCTAAAGAAAGCCCACGCATGCAGCCATGAAGATGCAGCACAGCCAGAAATAAATGGCCATATATGAGTTTATTTTCATTGAAAGTTTGACCATATCATGATTTGAGCTATTTTCATGAATCTGTAAAACACTGAAATAATGCAAATAATTGATAATTAACTACCGTGAACCAGGCTTTGTCTTAAATGATTCGCATGTTCAGCTAATCCTCATAATAACCACTACTTTAAGTATTATTATCGTTATTCTTCTTTTATAGATAAAAAACCAAAGTACAGGAAGTTAGGGAACTTGTACAACTAGAGAATAGCTGTCCGGTCCTCTTGGTTTGTGTAAGTTAAAATGAAACTGTTACGGAAACTCTAGGAATCTGAAGAAGCCTTCTTTTTCTAAAAAGAAAGAAACGTAAAGAGGGCATTATAGACCTACAGTGCAACCACTAGTGAGAAGTATTGTAGCCCCCCCCCCTTTTTTAAGGTTTTTCAGAAATGTGTCTAGGATGCAGATATAGTAGCTGCAGCCTTTAATGCATGTTGAGGTTAATTCCAGGACTTTTATTGTCACTCAGGATTTGACAGTGTAATAGCTATTTGTGTCACTAGGCCTTTCAGGCTGGAAGGTTCTGTACATTAGTAACTGGTAAAGATCTTATTGTAGAAATTACTGTCATGATCTTGGAAACTCTAATTTAACCCATGTTGATCACAATATGTTTCTGGCATGGTCAAGAATTTTCTTCCGATTCAAGTAGCTTTATAAAGCATATTTAAGGGCTGACTCCAATCTCTCTGTAGTTACACAGCCCTTCTGTTAGTTCTGCCAAAATTCCTTTTGAAGTTGTTTTTTTTTTTTTTTTTTTTTTTTTAGTGTTCTGGAAAGAAGAGCTAGGAAGACAATTGACTTTGAATTCGAGAGTCCTGTGTACGGTCAAAATGCCCCCTGGCCCCACCAGTCAAGTGCTAAGATGAGCTCGTTAATATTCATGTCCAGTTTTCCATTCTATGACCCTGGTCTCCAGGCCTCCCTTCAAAGTCCCTTCAAGCAGTTCTAGGAGTTCCCCATGGTACCTGCCTTGTTCTCAGTCCCGTTTGTTCATGACCACCTGTTTCTGTTTCCTTGTTAGTGTATCTGTAGGTGAAGAAGTTTGAATATATAATCTGTGATAGAGAGGAGCAGAGTCCTATGCTTTATCATTTCTTTCTGAAGAGAGGCCTTATACAAAGGGCACTGGTACAAAAATTGCTTCTTCTAGAGGTGTAGAGTTTTTCATATGTCAACCAGCTGTAACCTTTTGAAGGTTTAATGAAATCAGCAAATATAATCCAACGTACAAGAGTGGATATGAATCAAGTCTATTATTGTTGAACAAATGGCATTAATTTTCAGTGCACATGTGGACCTGAGTTTTAAAATATTTGTTTGAAAAATGTCAAGCTGCTCATTGTTTTAGAATATTTGAGCAGCTTGCCAGTATGCTCTTTTTAAACAGTTGTACTTCTGAAAGGTTACAGTGTTCCCATATTTATTCTTCAACTTTAAAAATTCTTCTAGTGGCAGAGGGTAGTGGGGAAATACCTCAAATTCCTATTTTTAATGATTTAATGGATTGCATTTCCTAGAGGGTATAAAAATTCTCCTTCACTTTCAGCAGTAGCCTCAGGCTATGGGACTCACGTTACACCCCATGCTTGTCATTCTGTCACTGTGTGGAGAAGTTCTCTTTAGTGCCCCTAGGCCCAGAGGTTATAGAATTAGATTGCTTAAAGCTAATGTCTAGTCAAGGGAATGGTTTTTTCAGTGGTCATGTATGGATGTAAGAGTTGGACTATAAAGAAAGCTGAGCACCGAAGAATTGATGCTTTTGAACTGTGTTGTTGGAGAAGACTCTCGAGAATCCCTTGGACTGCAAGGAGATCCAACCAGTCCATCCTAAAGGAGATCAGTCCTGGGTGTTCATTGGAAGGACTGATGTTGAAGCTGAAATTCCAATACTTTGGCCACCTGATGTGAAGAGTTGACTCATTGGAAAAGTCCCTGATGCTGGGAAAGATTGAGGGCAGGAGAAGAAGGGGATGACAGAAGATGAGATGGCTAGATGGCATCACCGACTCGATGGACATGAGTTTGGGTAAACTCCAGGAGTTGGTGATGGACAGGGAAGCCTGGCATGCTGCAGTTCATGGGGTCGCAAAGAGTCGGACATGGCTGAGTGACTGAACTGAACTGAACTGAACTGAATTGAAAGCTAATGGAGAAGCTAGTATCACCTGTGTCTAGTGTCAGCTCCCCCCAGGAAGGAAAGGGCTCAGGGAGATCTAATACTTGCTGAGTATTCTAAGGATACTGGGGATTAGAGAATAATTAAGAGAAGGCAATGGCAACCCACTCCAGTACTCTTGCCTGGAAAATCCCATGGACGGAGGAGCCTGGTAGGCTGCAGTCCATGAGGTTGCTAGGAGTTGGACACGACTGAGTGACTTCACTTTCACTTTTCACTTTCATGCCTTGGAGAAGGAAATGGCAACCCTCTCCAGTATTCTTGCCTGGAGAATCCCAGGGACTGGGGAGCCTGGTGGGCTGCCGTCTATGGGGTCGCACAGAGTCGGACACGACTGAAGTGACTTAGCAGCAGCAGCAGCAGCAGAGAATAATCAAGGCAGCCATGGGCCCCACCCTCCTAGAGGTCATGATGGTAATTTAGCAGAGGTCAGTGTGGGTAGAAAACAGAAGTCTCCGAGTGGGTACAAGGAGGCCCTTGAGGATGTTGGGGGAAAGTGTAAACCTTAGGTTTATCTCATTTCAAATTTCTATTGCTGTGGGTGTTTCATAACGCGTATAGTATGTCGGTGTTGTGGGCCATCTTTTTATAATACACTTAATTATTTCATACTCACATACAGATCTGCTTCAGGACTGCTTCTGTTCTGTTCCACTGATCTTAGCTGATATCTTTAAGAAAGATTGACAACTGTATTTTAAAAATCTATCTAGTCAGGAAATCGATTTAATCAGAACGCTCCATCCTACAAATGATTTGATTGAGCTTGCTTTTTTTTTTCTCAAGATGAAAGAGGCCCTAGCAGCATGGTTATCTTTTGCACTTAAATCCAGCTTAGCGTCCCTTTCAAGTTAGATTTGAAATTGGAAGAACTTACATTTCTCAAAGTTAATCTGTTGTAATAACGATAGTCCATAAAACCCAAAACACAACCCTCCTCACTAACTTGTTCACTTGTCCCCGTTTTGTACAATTTGCACTGCATGAATTCTTCCGTAACTGATTTCCCTGTGTTCCGAAACTGCATCCTCTTCCTGAGGAAGTTCTCCACACCGTTAGTTTGCTCTCACGTTCCACCGAGTTCGCTCTCTGCCCGTCTCTTGTGACACTGAATTGCAGTCAACCCAGGCGACTCCCAGGTGACTTGCCTTGAGCGGTGGCCGCTCGCTCACTGGATGCTCTGCAGCATCCCAGGGGCATGCTGCCCAGTTGGTACCCCCAGTGCCACAGACCACGGCCCCTGAGACTGCTTTCACTGACATCGCCTTTCCCACTGACTGCGAAGTGGTCTGTGTCTGCTTTGATCTTCTGTTTATCCAGTTCCTCTTCCATTTGATTCCGTCTTCAGTGTCCATTCCTTCCCCAGTTTTCCCTTGTAGATAGATTTTCCCCCCCAAAAAAATATGCTTTCCTATTGGTTCCCTTCCCCAAGACTTCTATGACAATTAGGCATTCGTGTTACTTTCATTACCAAAACAATATTATTTGATCACTGTCTCTGAGTAGAAAAATAATCCTAGAAAATCTCACTTCAGTTTGCTATATCACACCTTTCCTGTGACTTCTAGATCTAATATGTTGCATTTCCCTACTTGAAAGAGAATTATTATCATTTCCAGATGGATCTGTTTATGAGCATTTAAGTAATTTCCATAGTTTCCTAAATCAGCATGTCCATTCATAATTCCCAAATTCAGATTAAACCAGTATTTCTGGTACTTCAAATATTTCCTACATGTGGTACCTTGATTCACTGTTCTGCTAAATGGTGACAAGTTGTTGTGAAGAAAGACTTAACCACTCAAACTCATTCCAACCCCTGGATCTTTGCGCCAGCTGCTCCCTTTGGCTGGAGTTTTCTTTCCCAGATCTTCATGTGGCCAGCTCTTACCATTCAGTTTTCGATTGGTCTCTGCTTCCTCGGAGAGGTATTGTTCTGGCCAGTGACCCCTCACCATTCTTTGTCACATCATACGATTTTATTTTTTCACAGCATATGTCACTGTCTGGGGTTATCTTTGTGCACCTGGTCATCACCTGTCCTTCAACTGGAATGTGATTTCAGAAGGCCAGAGGCTATATCCGTCAAGTTCATTGCTCTATCCTCACTACATATGCAGTATGATATCTAACAGTGGATTGATAAATGCTTGCAGAGTACATGGATAAAACATTTTGGAAATGGTGGGTAAAGCTAAACAGGTTTCTCTAGAGTGGTATAGCATTTTCTAAATATATTTAGATGGATGGGATAGATAATTGTGGGAACATAGAAGGGATGGAATATGCCCAGATTAACCTGGGGTGTAATAAGGACATATGGATGGTGGGTATGTAGTTTGCTTTTTAGCTTTACAGAAATTTCTAGCCCCTATACTTTTAAGATTGTGTTATAGAACGTTGAAAGATAAACCAAGATGAACCCTGTAGGGTGTAGGAGACCCCTCCCTCCCATTTCCCTCTCTCTGTGCCCCCCTTCATGTATCACCGTGCAGTGCAACTCACCTCTAGAGTAGGTTTTTGAGCCAAGCCAGGTCAAAGGTAAATTTCTCTCATGTCTGATTTACCTATGTTACTTTGATTGAGAAGCTGATTTTGAGATAATTATCTGTAGCCCTGGAAGCAGAGCTGGTTTCTCTTGACACATGGCGTGAGCTCCAACAGCTCTGTACGTGAAGAACTCCCAAGGTTGCTTTCCTAAGGAGAAGCCTGCGGGCAGGGCAGGCCCGTAGTCCTTCAGGGCCGCTGTCTGGCGCAGGAGACCCCTGGGAACACACCGTCCTATATTTCTGTTTTATTGCTGTTTTGTTTTCCTTTTAAATTGTTGAATATTTCATGGGTACTGCAGTAGTGTGAATATAAAACACAAATAAATAAACTATGGTGCTAGGGTACCATGCTGTTAGGCTTTACGTATGTGGGTAGTGGAGCAGGAATAAATGAAGTAGCATGCTCATTTTCTGCTCAAATTAATTCTTTAATCTTTGGATAACAACCTGGAGTTTATCATTCCAAATGCCATGTCTGTGTGCACAGATCTACTGACCTCCCCCATGTCTATAATCAGAAGTATCGTGGATTTCATTTTTTTCATAATCACTAATTTATATTTCACATTTTGGACTGAAGCTTTTTGTCTGTTGTTTTCTAATTTTATCAGTTAAAATTGGAGGAAGTTGTGCATCATGTTTAATTGTTTAATAATTTTGCATTCTATTCAGAAATAAGGCTGGTCTATAATTTACTTTATTTTACTGTCCCTGTCTTTTCTCGGTTTCAGTGTAACACCTTGATAAATGAGTTGGCTAAGTTTGAGAATATTCTATATCTTTTAATTGGGTGAAACTCACCTGTAAAACTTCTTGAGTCTGGTGTCTTAGTTTGTGTGTATGTGTAAGATGGAGGATACTTTCTGATTCTTGATTGACTTTCTTAATGTTTATTGATATTTCCAGGTTTTCTATTTCTTCTTAGGTCAATTTTAGTGGTTTTTCTTTTTCTAGAAAGTTAATCCTTTGATCACCCTAAGCATAATTTTTAAAAAATCGTTATATAGTCTTTCCACAAATTAATCTGGGGTGGAGGTTTTATTTTCAGTTGTTGATTTTGTTGACATTTTTAGCACTCTATTCCTTCATGTGTTTTGAAATTTGGGTTTGCTAGCTCTTTTTGAGTAGGATGTTTTAAAATTCAGTTTGTATTTTGTTCCCTCCCTCTGGGTTGAGTTTCTCTCTCTCTCTCTCTCTCTCAAGGTTTTGCGGTTGCTTTCACCTGGCCGAGGACATTGCCAGTCGAGAACCAGGCTGTATTATGTTCTATCAGCTACTCTTGCCAATGGTGATAACGGGGATCACATATCCTGTTACAAGGCCAGCGAATGGCTTGATTCAGTGCCTGGTTTTGAATCATATCTTTGTTCATGTCTCCTTCATAGGCTCAACTATTTCATAAAGCTTCACCTCTTGGCAGGTTTCTTTTGATTTCAGCCTCCTCTCCTGAACTCAGCCCTCTCACTTTCTTTCACACCGTTAGCCTGGCTGAGGTTCCCCTTTCTCCAGTGAAGGGATTTTAGATTTTTGTCTGCCTATAGGAACAGAAAGCCCAGCAGTCATGGCTGGCTTCTACATCTGGACCCTTGCAGGTCCCCTGGCTTCAAACTCACTCACTGCCTTGTGATTCTAATCCATTTCTAGTCCACAGAGATGTTTATCTGGTTTTTGGAGCCAAATTGCAACCTTTTGGTTTTCTGTTTTTATTATTTCATTTCTAATAGCCACATGTGTGGAACAAAGGAGGTTCATGAAGATGTGAATTTGCTGACCAGAAGTTTTATAGTTAACTTTAAGCATGACTTTAATTCTGGTCCTGGTTTCTTGTCCATAGCTCTATATGGTTCTGACCTTCGAAGAATGTAGTAAAGGTTAATCTTTTTTTAATGTGCTCATTGTTTATACTCATCATTGAGAGGAAGACAGTTACATTATCCATTATACATAGTTGAGAGTAAACTTCTTTAATAGGCTTATGTGATTAAATTGTAAAAGTCAAAATAATCAATTGGAAATTTGTCTTAACTATGTATTGATCACAACAACTAATATCTTTCTCTGTAAGGGATTGAACTATTTTGATTCTGAATCACATTCTGTTACTAAGTAGAAGCAAATCAACTATTGATTTGTTGATTCTCTACCATATTTCAAGTCTTTTGAGAAACATAGGCAAAGGATGTAACTGCCACTAGGAGAGCAGAGTGTTTCTCAGCTGAGGGATGGGGCAGTGGGTGCATCCTCCCCTCTCCCCGGTAGAGGTGTGCCAGATCAGGGGTGGGAGCCTTTTTATTTTTGAAGTCTGCCCACTCTTCCCCCTTCCCAGGCCCCTACCACAAGGGGAGGGTAGTTTATTCCTTCCCCCCAGTTGCTTGAGATTACCATCAAGAGATCCGTTTGTACTAAGGACAGACATCATTTCATCAGGACATCATGCTAACAACTAAACATGTAATGAAACACTGGGATGAATGATTAGGAAACTAGGTGGATGGAGCCTGCGCTGGGTGCCTTGCATGAGTCCCTTTCCTCATGCTTGCGGATACATCGATGCTGTGGACATTTGTTAATGTTCATTTTTAGATCCATGGAAATGGGAGCCCAGAGAGCCCAAGCAGCTTACTGAAATTTCCTTGTAAATAACAGAGTGTGACATGTGGGCGTGTAAGTCGCTTCAGTCATGTCCGACTCCGCAACCCTATGGACTGTAGCCCACCAGGCTCCTCTGTCCTTGAGATTCTCCAGGTGAGAATACCAGAGTGGGTTGTCATTTCCTTCTCCAGGGATCTTCCTGACCCAGGGTTCAAGCCCATGTCTCCTACATCTCCTAAATTGACAGGTGGCTTCTTTACTGCTCGCACCGCCTGGGAAGCCTGGTGGGCAACAGAGGTGCACTTCGAATCTTACCCTTCTACCTCTAGAGCCCATGGTCTTAACTACTCTGTTGGAAGAAGAGGGGCAAAGACATTGTTGAAACATGCTGTACCTCATTGCAGTTTACTGGAGGAACATATGGACTTTGAGATTCATAAATTGTTAGAGTATAGAGTTGAATGAGATAAAATAATGCTCCTTTGATAAGCCATTTAGTTATTTCTTTGATCTTCAGAAAACGCTACCCTTAAATTTGTCTACAATAGCATAAACTATTGATATCTGCCCTTTGTCATCCCCTCCCCATTCTTGGTGATTTTTTTTTTATCTTCTCTACAGAGATTATGCTCAAATGTGATGTCAGGATATGCTTTTTGTTCCCAGCATAAGCTTCTCACTTCTACATGAAATATGCCAGGATTTTGATGCTTCCTCCAAGGCTCTATTCTGGACCCTCCTGAGAAGAGATCTATTGTGTGGCCAGTCTTACCAGCTCTGTAAATGCAATTGACAGTGGAATCATTCATTCAATTAGCCATTGCCAGAACAAAACTCACCTCTGGTACATGGGCAGCATCAGTTCAAATACCTGAATTTATTTTCACCCAGTGCTACCTGGTAACCTAGTAACTGCAGAGTTATTTAGAGAGGCCTGTGTGTTTGTGATTGCTTGAGCTCTAACTTTTTTTTTACCCCCTTTGCAACCTACTGTTGAAATGAAAATGTAACTTAGCTATTTCATGGCATATGGATGTTTTCAGATGGAAGAAGTTCATGCTGTTTTAAATTAAGCTCACCAAACAACATTTTTAGAATATTTGTCATATTTCTAAATAACATGTGCTTGTGATTGATACACCCTCTAATTCAAACTGGCAGCACATAGTACCCAAAACCTGTGCCTGTGGCAGTGGGCTGTGTGAAACCCACTTACGTGTTCCAGCCCCCCAAGTGAGGCTTTCCTCGAGAGGTTTGCAGCATTTGAATTTGTCTTAAAATAATTATGGTGTAATCAATAATGTCAACCATTTAGGTGTTCTTGCTCTGTGCCAGGGACCATGACAGTGATGAACATGTTATTTCATCTCATTTAATTCTCACAATACACTTTAAAGATTTGTATTAAAGATTTGTATCCCTACTTTACAGCTAGGGAAGCAAGGTTTAGAGAGGTTAAAGAACTCAGCCATGTCAAGTGAATCGGGATAAATTGTTTAAAAAACTTTTTAGATTATGTGTTAAAGCTAAACATAGCAGATTAATTTTAGCATAGTCAAGTAAAACGTAATGTGTTAGAGAAAAACAATCAAAGTAGGCTATGTACCATTTATATGAAGCAGGCAGAGGGATGTGATGGAAATAACCCTTGGCTGTGGGTCAGAAGTTCTGGGTTCTATTTGCAGGCCCTGCCACTTGGGCAAATTACTTCCCTGTGTAAAAGCAGGGTGTTGGCCATAACCTCCTAAGGTTATTTTTACTCTAGTAGAGTGTGAATGTAGGAGCCTGAAAAGAAGTTCAGAGACAGATAGGTTTCTTAATCTGTGTAATTCTAAGCAATTAAAGAGACCAGGTAAACTCTGGAACTACCAGGAAGGTTACTGCAGTTTCTTTATAATACACACAATAAGCTGTGTCATCCATACATAACAAGTTTGATTGCCATGTCTCCAAAATCCAGTGGAATTGGAGAAGGTTCAGAATGAACCATCAAAATGGTATAAGAGACCCTTGTAATGAGTGCAGCAATCTTTATACCCTGCAAAGAAAAAAAAATTCATTTAGAAATGTCTGCAAAGTCATAATTTTTATGTATTATGTACTTGAGAAGATAATCTTAAGGCAGATAAAGGGAAATACCATGTGGAGTTGATAGACTCATGGGATTTTTACCCATGGATGCAAAACATGAAAATAACTTTGATAACATTTAATTGAATGAAGAGGTGATGGTCCATCATGAATTAGTAAAGGAAACTGTAAGAGGTGGAGCTCCCCACAAAGGATGGTGTTGAGAGAAATCATATTATTATTCTGCCCTCCCACAGGACACCCTAGGTTCCAGTGGAAGTTGATGCAGCCAGAAAGCAAATTTGAAATCATGAAAATATTTTTTTTCCAGCACAGCATATTTCCTTAATAATAAATGTCACTAGCAATATAATTTCAATTTTTATTTTCAGCCCAGTCAAAAAAAAAGCATGATAATAGAAATTTACAGTAGAAAAATATATTAGTATCATAGGAATTGCTGAATAATGGCCAAGGGGAGTCCGTTTTTCCTTTGAGAATCATAGGATCTTGGGGTCGACGTTGCCTTTAGAGATTATCGCCTCAGTGCCCACCTCCCACTCCCACCTCAGACCAGAAATCCATCTTTACCTGACAGGTGTTCCTTCTGCTTCCACTTGAGCACTGCCAGCATTTGGCAGCTTACTCCTCTGAGGGATACTATTGCCTCGTTGGAACACTCAGATCCATTCCACTGAGCTGAAATCTGTCTGCATGTACCCTCTACTCCCTGGCCTGGTTCTTCCTCTTTTTGTGGATGAAGCATTTAGCCCTCTGAAGCCTTCTCTTCGTCTGTGTGACATATTCAGTTGCTCTTCAACCAATATGATGTCCACATCCTGTCTAATCCCAACAGCTCTTCTCTGGCCACAGTCCTTTCATCTAGATCTGTTTAGGTATCTAGGTGGGAAAAAAGGGAGGAAAAAATGTTTGATTGATTAGAATAAAGTGAGAGTCAGAATTCCATATTTTTAATCAACAAACCCTAAATTTTTATTAACTTTTTACATAGTTGAGACATCCTCTTGGCTCAGTATGCTTCGGCCCATGTGAATGTTCTGGCTGTCCCCAAGTGAACTGCGATCAACCCAGCATCAAAAAGTGCAATGTGCACCTTCATATTTATCCTGCTAAATTATCTTGTTGGCTATAAGCTATTATTTCTGTCTCAGGATATTTTTGAATCTTGATTTGATCTAACATATTAATGATTCATCGTATACTTCTATCTTCCTAAAATTCATAAGCATATCTTTAAGATATTGATGAAAATGTTGAACCTGATTATACCAGTTAGGCAGGTGCTAACATTAAGAATTTGATGCAAATTATGTGACTTGCATTGATGCTTATATTTCTCTTTATCTTGCTATAGTTCTGTATCCTATTAAAATACAGTGATTGTGCTACCAAATACAAGTTAAATTAATAGATAGTTGTCTTTTTAGCATTTTGATTTTTCAGAAAAAGGACAATTTGGGAGAAAGAGTCCATCTTCCTCCCCTCCTCCTTCCTTTCTTTTCCCAAAGTATATGATTAACTATTCAAACCACATGGCTATAATCAACATTTAACTGATGAGAATATAACCTCATAACAAGTCAAAATACTTAGGAGGACCATGGATGGCCTCATAGAGTTGACATTAAGAAATTTAGGCCTACAATGTTATAATAATGTCACAATATCCATTTATGGAGAAAGTGAACATTCTTTTATCACGATGTTATTTTAGTCTAATTAATTTCATTTTGGAGAGACAAAAGATAAACTATTCATTATCTTTTTGTGGCCACTGATAAGTTTTGAAAATTACCTTGTATTCTCATTAGTTTCTTTTCTCGATAGGCACTCCTCATGGACTCTTGGTCCCTAGGGCCCATTTTTATTCCTTCCTGTCTAGCACGTCTGCCTTTACCAAACATTATGACATTCAAGCTGCTCGTACTTCTTATCCTTGAAGGTCACTTTAAGAAGGACAGAGGACAAGTTTTCGGGTTGTGCAAAGCACAGCCATGCTTCATAACTTTGGACTTAGAAATCACTTCCTGGCAATTCCTTTTGAGTTGTGATGCACAAACATACAGTTAACCCACTTTTTAGCTATTAGTGACTTTTGATTCTTGTGAGACTAAAATTGTCACTCTCTTCTTCATGTAGGTGTGTAATTTGCCTGTGAATATTAAAGTTGAGCTTCAATGTATTGTATTTTGAATGGAAAGAGAGAGTTTTTCAGTTTGGATAAATATATGTAATGTATACTTTTCCCTGGGTCTCATAGCATATATATTAGGTACAATGCTAAATAAGAGGTCTATTCTGGGTTTTTCCCCTAGGACACGTAAATTGAAATAAAAAATAAGACAGAATCAGGATTCATGGGCAAAGTAATATTCTTTTGCACAAGGATGCAAGAATATAAAATGTTTAATATTTTCAACACCTTTCTCCTAAAACAAAATCTACCAATGGAAATCTGGCTTCTTTCTGGAGTCTTAATACAGAGATTACTGACTCCTATGACGCGGCTGATAGAATGTGAGGTCAAGTATGATGAGAGGACTAAAAGACCAGGAAGGGCTACCCTTAAGCAGCAAACCTATGTTTTGGCTCCTTGACACTTCTGTCCTGAAGTTAAAAAGTAGGTCATCAAAAAGTTCTGAAAAGTCCTCTATTGGGAATTCCCTGGCAGTCCATTGGTTAGGACTCTGTGCCTCCACTGCAGGGGGCACAGTTTCAATCCCTGGTCAGGGAACTAAGATCCCACAGGCTGCATGATGCAGCTTAAAAAAAAAAATGATGTCCTCTATCTGGGTAGCTCTAACATGATTTGACTGTCCTTTGTTTAAGCTATACTTTATGCATCAAAATTAAGCTTGTCTTAAGTGATGTCATAGGAAGTCATGGAGCTACCCCTGAGTTCACTACCAAGTTTTAGGGCTTGGGATGGTTGACTTCTGATTCTTTCTTACCACTGTGGTCCAGAAATAGGGCAGGCAGGAGCCAAGGGAATAACTTAGATGTTTGAAGCAGAAATATTTTAGGTAACTTTTCTTTAAATTACACAGTCTATCATGACCATGTAGTATTTCCAATGCCTCCTTCCCACTTCTGAGCTTACCTCGTCTTAGCAACATCCATGAGGACATCTAGCTTATGTACATCAGAACATGGAGAAACATCTTCTCTTAACTTTTGTCAGGTGAACCTCAGCAACCTGACACAAGCCTGAGTTCACATCTTGACCTGGGTTTACTTCTGTTTTCTTCCTCTGCCTTTCTCAAAGTTTCTTTGCCACCCTTTTCCCTTCTAATTGGGCTTCTCTGGTGGCTCAGCTGGTAAAGAATCTACCTGTAATGCGGGAGACCTGGGTTTGACCCCTGGGTTGGGAAAATCCTCTGGAGAAGGGAATGGCTACCCACTCCAGTATTCTGGCCTGGAGAATTCCATGGACTGTATAGTCCGTGGGGTTGCAAGGAGTCGGACATGACTGAGCAACTTTCACTTTTACACTTTCCCTTCTAATCTGTTCTCTATTTCATCTTCTGTTTTGTGCTAGTCATTCCTCTCCTTTCCCCCTCTCCTTCCTTCCTTAATTCTTTCCTTCCTTTCTCAGTCATCACAATTAAAGCAAGTTAACATCCCTCATCCTCAGACTAAATTTCTTTCTGTTAAGGAAGAAGTATACAGAAGTAAATTCGTATACTAATCCATGCTAATTTGGCTTTCTCTTTACAGGAACTGGTGGTAGAGAAGGAATTATTGTATAACCTTTCAGGGACTGTGGTTTTCAAAATGACAGTACTCATTTGAATCGGTAAATCTTGGCCTGTTATTTAGTTTTGTCTCATGGGTCAGAACTGGAAGCTGTAGAATATTTTATAGACTGAGCCTTTCAGCTGATCTTGCAGACCAGCTTCTGTAGGGAATGTTCAGAATATCAGAGAAGGTTCGGTAATTGAGAAAGTTTCCACAATCAATAGACAAACAAGCATCAAAAACAGTACTCTAAGCTGCAAAGGCTCCTGGGATTTTAGAAACCATTAGGGGACAAAAAGAATCTTTTAGCTTATAAATCTAAATGGCAAAAAAAAAAAAAAAAAAGTTTCTTTAGGTAGGAAGCACCTTAGCCTCCATTTTCTATAATGAAAGTGATGCTACTGCTATTAACTTGTCTAAATCAAACCATGAAAGCATCTGTAGGATATCAAAGTACCATGGGCCTCTCTTCTTTCTATTTCTAGTCCTTTACACCATGCCTAACAAAATTCTGGAACACAGTGGTCAGTGAATGGTTGTAAGAAAAGTGAAGTTTTGTCTGGGCACGGTAATAATATCATAGTTGGATTCAATCACAGGAAAGATGGTCATCAAGTTATAAGTTGCCTAAAGTCTCTGTCTCTCACTCCTCCCCTGAGAAGGTTCAAGTGTAATGTTATAAGTCAACTTTTCTACTCCTCCCATCCTCTTAAGTGAGGCAGATTATCCTGTAGTTGCTTAGACCAAGGGAGAGGGCATGCAGGAGCATAGTTCTTTCACTTAAAAGAGCATCATCTCCAGTTACAACCAGTCCTGACTTCTGGATAAAACTCAAGCACCTCCATCTAATCAGAATGATTTCCTTCCATAGTCAGTCTCTGCTGTGCCCCATCCTCAAGTCAATGTTTCATAAATTTCAGCCATTTCTTCTAAATACACTGCAACCACATTTTCTACATCTACTGGATACTTGGTTTTTGTGAGTCACAGATGAATTAGGCTCATCTTGTTTTTCTCCTCCAACATCAGCTCACAGAATTCAACTAGGAATAGGCATGATCTTCCTTTTCTGAGGCCAGTGTGAGGGCCCTGCATGAGTAAGGGGGTTCTGTAGGATGGAAAGAGCCCCTTTGAGAAATAGCTCTGTGATGCGTGAGCATTTGGACGGATGGACCGTTTTATTGTGAAAGAATCATGTAACCCACAAGCTATCAACACCCAACAGCTTCACTAAACATGGTTTGATGATAAGAAACCAACTCAAGAGGAGATAAGACGTTTGCTGGGTTATTTCTGAACACCCTATGTGTCAGGAGCCCCATTCTACTCTGCAAACCACCTGGTCTGTTCATTGGGGAGGATAATATCTGTTCAAACATTGTCCCCTTTGTCTGTTCTAGGCAATCGCATGAAACATTCAGCAACTGCCCTCTGAAAGCCAAGTCTTTGTCTCTGACGGGAATTATGAAACAGATTTCTTGAGAGTTGCCTACCCACCTGTGTTTAGATTCTAAACTGTGGGAAGATAGTGGCAGCCAGAGTACCTGGGAGATGCTGAGGGGAGTCTGTTGAGGTTATGGAGACTTTCCAAAGGACGATCTCCCCCTTTAAAGTGGGTTGAATGAGACAAGAACTCTTGAAAACTGTCGTAGACTTTGGACAAGATGGGACCTCGAACTGTTCCTTCTCTGTTAGCTTTACTACTACGACCTAAGAATGTGCCCTATTTTAGAAACCCTGCAAGGAGTGGAGTTTTCCATAACCTTTCCCCTGTTATTTTTTTAACTTCTACAAAATCCTTCCATCAGAAAATTCTTTGTCGTTTCTATGACCCTTAGCGCTCACTGCTGCAGCCCAAACATGTTCCTTTGCTCCATCTTCTGCTGCTCGTATCTGTCACAGAGGGGCCCATCACAGCTGAAGCCCATTATTAGATCACTCCCTGGCCTCTCCTCTAAGGCTAAGTAATGAGAAGGTTTCCCTTCTCTTTTTGTAGGTCATATTTTTCAACTGTTTAATGAATTTTGTTGTTGAAAATTTGATTGGGGATTTCCTATGTCTGGAAATGCATTAGTCCTTGAACTCTGTGGCCCTGATACTCCTCCCCGCTAGCTCTTTAAATACACCAAATAAAATGAGACAAAGAGAATGAAGCAGCTGCAAACAAAACATCACAAAACTAAAAAATGAAACCACCAGGTCGTTGTCTTTCTGGCTTTTGATTGAGCAAAACATTTATAAAATGAAACATGCTTCAGAGAGGTTAGCATCTCATTTATTGAAGCTTGATCAACAAGAACTTGGTCAGATTTAGATAAATGCCTATACAACTCACAGTTTAAAATGCAGACTCATCTCTGCCCGAAACTCACCTGATATAAACACTATCCTAAGTTTGATTTACTATAACTTTGCTGTTTCTTCATGATTTTATCATATTTTTGTGCACTTCTAAAGATTACTGAATTTTGCAATTTATGTTAGGGGCTCATACTCTTCTATTTCTGCTGCGATTTATTTTGCTCTTTCTTTTCCTTTCATATTTCTGTTCTTGTATTCATTTACAAATGTAGCTGTAGGTAATTTTAACTACTTTATAATATTCCACTGTGTGACTATACCATAGTTTATTCATGTCATTGTTGTTGGACTTTAGAGTTGGCTCTAGTTTGAGAGAAGGGTCCTGGAAGCAGGCGTATTTGCTTCCTGCTTCCCAGCAGCACCAGTCGCCATCTGCACCGCTGCATCACAAGGTGGGCCCTCGGGGCTTCTGCCAGGCTCTCAGTTTTTCCTATGAGCACCTAATGGAATCTTGTGGAAAAGATCTGGAAAATGGATACCTAGAGCCCTTATGTAGGAGGTCCCCACGGCTTCTAAACTCTCATGTTAACCACACTCACCCTTGAAGAGTTTGTCAACACTTCATTGTCTTCATTCCTGTTTTTATGCCTGTTATCTCTCCCTCTCCTCTTTGCTAAAGGAAGACTGTATCCCACCTCTCCTTTGATGAGCTCCTTATCCTCTGGAATTCAGTTCCTCTGACTGAATGACAATCTGAGACCTCTGATGGGCTTTTAAAAAGTTACGATTTTCGAGATTATCCAGATTTCTCTCATCATTAAGGTGGGGGCAAAATTCTCCAAGGCTGTCTGTGATTTAGGAGGAAGCAGACTGATTTTTCTTCCTCTTCTTGCCACCACCATTCTCTATCCCCTTTCTCTGCCTGATTTTTCTTTGTAACACTTGAAACTATCATTAATATTTATGTATTGCCCATCTCCCTCACGAGCACGTAAATTCCATTAAGGCAGAACATTTGTTTTATCCATTTCTATATCTCTGGCACTTAATAGACGCTCAATAAAAATTGTTGACTAAGCACAGGCAGGAAAACCCAAAGACCAGGACGTTTTCTCCAGTATTTCGCATCTGCCTGTTTTCATGAGAATATACTTCCTCTGATGTCCCTCTCTCCCTCGTCCTGCCATGTTTCTCATATGTCCCATTCCAGCTATATTCGTATTCATCTTTTGATCGAGCCAGTCTGTTTGCCTGCAGTATCTCCGTATGCCCTAATAACAGAGCAGTGGGGCCCGTCCCTGCGCTGCTGTCTGCCTACCCTGATTTACTGTGTCTTTGCTCTCAGCCCCACAGCTGGCCTGCAGGTGCTTCTGCACCCCTGCCCGTCTAACTCTTCATCCTGGCGGGCTGTCCTCCAGGGATCTCTGCCCTGCTGCAGAAGGCCCTCCCCGCTCCCACCCCGAGGCCAGTTCTTCGGTGGTCAGGACTAATGTGTGCCTCACAAAGAGCGAACTCTAGTTCAGAGCATTGCGGTTCCCATCCTGCCCTCGTTTGTTTTGTTGTGGCTGTTCTTGGCTCCTGCTGAAGGTTTTCATCATTTTTACTCATTACTGCATTTAGAAGAGACGGCGGTGAGAAGGACGTTGGAGGGCGTGGAACTGGTCAGTGCTCTGCTTGCCTCAGGGAGCAGCACAAAGAGGGGTCGATGGGTGGGCGCCTCCCTTCTCTGTTGATTCTAGGCCGTGTTATTGCTTGAGGGGGCCCCACTCCCGGCAACAGAACCAGAGCATTCTCCTATCTTTTATAAAGTGATCCTTTTTCAAAAAAATCTGGAGTGTACTGTGTCTCAGAGTTGTATGTTTTTGTTTTGTTTGCTTAAATCAGATCCAAATGTGTTACAACTGATGTTCATTTCTGCCTGACCCTGGCACAAGATGTAGTGACTTTGTTATGTTTTACTGGGTTATCCTTTGTGAGACTGCATTAAGGAATGCTAAACAGACACCACGTGTCTGACTGAGACCTCCTGCACTACCATTTTCCAGGTGTAGGTTGGAGCTTTTATGATTAGGAAAATTCAAGTTTGTTAAACATGTCACTGAATTTGAAGTCGTTTTTTGTCATCACCTAGTTTTTGAATCAGTTAATATTAAAATTACTGTCTCTTGATGATCTCCAGTATATTCTTTTCTGTAAGAAAAAAAAAAAAGTAAAACAAACTCTCATAATCCAAATGGTTTGTAATCATTCTTCCATATCACTATGAGATATGAATCCTTATCCTATGAGATAACATTTACTCCTCTATCATTCAAAACCACTTCCATCTTTGAACTATTAGTTTAAGTAATAATTCTGGATTGGAGAACAGAGATATTTCAGAAAACAGAAAGAAGTATGGTTGTAAAAACAACCTCAGTTATTCCAAAATCTGAAGGTTAAAACAATAGCTGCCTTGATTTACTGACTCATGTATTATCTGAGAAAAAGTTGATTAAAACAGATTTTGACGCTTTTTATTCACTGGAACTTGAACTTCATTGGGAAAATGGTTCTGAAGGGGTAAGCATGTTGACTAATTGGCTTGTTCATCCCACATGGGATTATACTACTTTCTGAACCAGAATTTCCTGCTATTGCAACATGTTTTTTTCTTTATTCTTTTTGTTTTTTTTTTTCCTTAGAAGCAATCCATTTGGGTTCATTACATGGCCATTTGTTAGTCTGGGGCATTGTACTTGTTTGTGACTACAGTGAAGTCATAGTAAGTCAGGACTGTCTGTAAACACGGAGTCAATGGGAGATCCTGCAGCTGCTCAGGGAAGGTGGCCGTGCTATGGGTTACTCTGACATTTGAAACCCCAAATCCTGCTTTCCCAAAGTCCTGGGGCACTTTCATGTTGATCATCAAGATTTGTTCAAGTTTGGTTTGCTTATTTACCGTATGCTGTTCATAGGATCAGACTGTTGAACTTGGTTTTTTAAGCTTTTTATTGAAGTGTAATATTCTCAGTATTGGGGGAAAGCAATGGCACCCCACTCCAGTACTCTTGCCTGGAAAATCCCATGGACGGAGGAGCCTGGTGGGCTGCAGTTCATGGGGTCGCTAAGAGTCAGACACGACTGAGTAGCTTCACTTTCACTTTTCACTTTCATGCATTGGAGAAGGAAATGGCAACCCTCTCCAGTGTTCTTGCCTGGAGAATCCCAGGGACGGGGGAGCCTGGTGGGCTGCCGTCTATGGGGTTGCACAGAGTCGGACACGACTGAAGCGACTTAGCAGCAGCAACAGCAGCATTCTCAGTATTGAAGTGTAAAATTCTCAAGCTGGAATCAAGATTGGTGGGAAAAAATGTCCACAGCCTCAGATATGTAGATGATACCACTCTAATGGCAAAAAGCAAAGAGGAACTAAAGAGCCTCTTGATGAGGGTGAAAGAGGAGAATGAAAAACTGACTTAAAACTCAGCATTCAACAAACTAAGATTGTGGCATCCAGTCCCATCACTTCATGGCAAACAGAAGGGGAAAAATGTGAAAGCAGTGACAGATTTTATTTTATTAGGCTCCAAAATCACCACAGACAGACTGCAGTCATGAAATTAAAGGTTCTTGCTCCTTGGAAGAAAAGCTATGAGAAACCTAGACAGTGTATTAAAAAGCAGGGACATCACTTTGTTGACAAAGGTCTGTATGGTCAAAGCTATGGTTTTTCCAAAGCTATGTTGTTTTTTTTTTTTTTTCGGTGGTTTTTCCACCAAAGCATCAATTCTTCGGTGCTCAGCTTTCTTTACAGTCCAACTCTCACATCTGTACATGACTACTGGAAAAACCATAGCCTTGACTAGATGGATTTGACTAGATATGGTTGACCAGACTAGTCAACCACAGACTTGACTAGTATTTATACCCACACTCAATATAGGAGAGTTCTAGTTATTCCACCTCCTCACTAATATTTTCTATCTTTTTCATTTTAGCTATTCCAGTGGCTATATACTGTGATTTAATATGTATTTCCTTGTTGATAATGAACCTGAGTGACTTTCATTAGTGATTTGTGTATCTGTCTTTGAGAATTGTCTGTTCAAGTTTTTTTTCCCATTTTTCTATCATTTTACTCTCCTTTTTGTTACTGTTTCATAGGGGTTCTTTATATAATCAGAATATGGGGTTTTGTTGAAAATGTTATATAAATATTTTCTCCTCTGTGGGTTGCCTTTTCACTCTTGTAATGGGATCTTTGGATGAACAAATATTCCTAATATTTTTAAAGTCCAGTTTTTTATTTTTTCATTTTATAGTTTGCACTTTTCTTATCCAATTTAAGAAATCTTTGAATACTCTAAGTTGACAAAACTGTCCTCTGCTTTCCAAAACATCTTTATTTAAATTTGTAATTCATCTGACTTGATATTCATATATTGTATAATCCAGAGATCAATACTTAATTTCCATGTAGATATCCAGTTAGCCCAGCATCATTTCACTTGGTTTTTAACTTGTTTAAAATATATCTATGAAATTTAGTTTTACTGAGATATTTTTATATTTTCCTAGAGATAATTATTAATGATTCTCAGAAACTAATTTAAGTCTATGATGGTGTAAAATTTATAATATAATCTATAAATTTGTTTAGCATGTAAATTGAGATATTTCTTAAAAGTTATTCTGTTTAATTAGACTCTAGTTTGTAATACCAGCATATTTATTCAACACTAGATGATTTATAATGCACAAACACAATAATTAAAAGCAAATTAATTGTTCTTGCTTTTTCATTTAAATTCAATTCAACACATGTTTGTTATTTGTCTGCTAGAATTTGGGACAACTGAGAATATAGTTGAAGTTTTGAGCTCTATTTGCATGTCATTTAGGTTTCAAGCCATATAATAAAGTTGTCAAACATTCATCAATAATAAATAATTCTTCTTTAGTATTCAAAATTATATTAATAGAGGTACAAGGTGAGAAGTTTTATTCCTATTAAGATGACCTTATACACCTTATGTAATGCCTCTATACCAAGTTTTCCATTAGCAATGACACAGTTCTTTTAAGAAGTAAAAATAGAAAAGAAAATATAAAGCTTCTTTTCTGTATTTGGAATGCCTCTGAATGCTTCTTCTTTGATGTCATTTCTGCTTGGTTTTTATTTTTTCTCTTTTTATTATTTGTTTTAGGTTGTACTGGTCAGTGGACATCTGGACAGCTGGGATGTCGGGCAGGGTGCCTTGGATGATGGTGGTGGAGCCTTTATATCATGGGAAGCCCTCTCGGTTATTAAAGATCTTGGTAAATATTTAGAGAGTAGTTAACCAATGTGTGAGGTTGTCAGTGGTGATGTTTAACTCAACACACAAAATGCTCAGCAGATTAGTTGCTGTGGAATGTACAAAGATTCTCCTGAGGTCTGTATGTTTTTTGTCAGTTGATTCCCAGAAAAGAACTAATTTGTCCCCTTAAAGAAAGAAATTTTTATTCAAGTGTCCACCAGACAGCCAAAGTATCAAATATAATCAGCCACTGGGGAAAAGGAACAAGCTAATAAAACTGCAGCAAATGCAACCACATCAGCTAGACACTATGTAAGGAAACCATAAACAAGTGGAAAGAAAAATCAGTAGCTCCCTCACTTCCTTTTCCTTGTTTAAAGACATCATCAAGCTGCTCAGAAAGCTTTGCTGCACTCATCTTTCCATATCCGAAGTCAAGGAGAACAAAGTAGGCCTGGAGGAATGATTCTTTTTGCCACAGTGAGGAATCCAAGATGAAAAACTGGACCTTGCCTGTTAACCTAGACATGGGGGAAGATAGATAGGCATACAAAGCTAGGACTAATTGTGGAAAGAGTTTTTTTTTTTGATGACCCTACTTGCAAAAAAAAACATACATTTCCTCTTTGTGTGCTGGTCAAGAGGTGGATTTTGGGTGATGTTAGAACTGGAGCCCATTATACAGAGTGAGGTGAGCCAGAAAGATAAAGAACATTACAGTATACTAACACATATATACGGAATTTAGAAAGATGGTAACGATGGCCCTATATGCAGGGCAGAAGAAGAGACGCAGAAGTACAGAAGAGACTTTTGAACTCTGTGGGAGAAGGTGAGGGTGGGATGTTTCGAAAGAACAGCATGTATATTATCTGTGGTGAAACAGACCACCAGCCCAGGTGGGAGGCATGAGTCAAGTGCTCGGGCCTGTTGGGCTGGGAAGATCCAGGGGAATCGGGTGGAGAGGGAGGTGGGATGGGGGACCGGGATGGGGAATACGTGTAACTCTATGGCTGATTCACATCAATGTATGACAAAACCCACTGAAAAATAAAAAAAAAAAATTAAAAAAAAAAAAATAAAGACAAAAAAAAAGAAATAAATCAAACAATCTGAAATGAGAACTCCATGTCTGAATCAGACCAGTGGTGGTGTGGGAAATGCTTCATCAGCAGAATGTTTCCTATTGTGACTGTGGAGTTTCAGATGCAATAGAGATCAGAGCACTCCCTTTGGTGAAGGCATTCCATTGCTTACTTAAATACCCATGTGTTTAGATCTAAGCTTTGCCTCTGACTTTTAATGAACCCTTCTAACCCTAAATCAGCTCTTTAAATGATTATCTTTTTTTTTTTTTGGACTGGAGTCCTGGTTTTTTTAAAATTAATTAATTTATTTTAATTGGAGGATAGTTATCTTACAATATTGTGATGGTTTTTGCCATACATCAATATGAATCGGCCACAGGTATGCTATTGTTCATCTTAACAATAGACTACTTAAATTGTCTTGGTTGGGGCAAATCTTTAGTGTATAATTTTGATTTTTGTCTTGTGTTTTAAAAATGGAAAAATGGAAAGGTGACTGTGCAATTTCTTTACTTCTAAATAGGCCAATGTCTAGCAACCCTGGCATTACTGCTGTTTGGGGCCGGATAATTGTTTTTTTTTTTAATTGAAATATAGTTTATTTACAATGTTGTACCAATCTCTGGTATACAGCAAAGTGACTCAGTTGTACGTATATGTGCCTTCTTCTTTTGTTTTCTTTTCCAATATGGTTTAATCACAGGTTTAATTATTTCATCGACTACAGTTCTCTGTGCTATACATTAGGACCTTGTTTTTTATGCATTATAAATTCAATGGTTTGCTCTGCTGTGAGGTCTGTCCTGTGCATTGGGATGTTTAGCTGCATTCCTCCTAGATGCCAGTAACACAACACCCAAGTCGTGACAGTGAAAAATGTCTCCAGACGTTGCCAAATGTCCCCCGGTGGGCTGTGGGGGAAAAGGGTGGCATGTAAAATTGCTCCACTAAAATAGACTAATTAAAGAACTCTAGGACACCTGAATACAAGGTCATTTAAAAAAAAAAAAAACAAACAAAAAACAAGCTAATTAGTAACTTTATATTGTATATACTTATACTTTAAACATCATTACCATACTAAGCACCTGCAGTGTGAAAGCATCCTGTAAAAGCTGAGCACACTTAGTACTCTCTGTTCTTAAGACCCTTAGAATATAACTGAAGACATGCATGTGCACCTACATTCATGGTTATCAATAAAGATATAATATCAAGTCTGCTTTTAGAATTGAGTAATGTTTGAAAGATAAATTGTTCAGCAAATAAAAACAGAAACACTCATTCCTTCAGAGAAGATCTGGGAAACTCTACATGTGAATTATTTCCTCTTCTTCCTTAAAAAAATATCCCTTTGGCTATCTCCCCTTAATTTCATTCCAGAATGAAGTGGGTTCGAGAGATGAGGCAGGCAACTATCAAAAATTTTCCTCTCCATAGGCACAGATATTTATTTTGGAAGTTAATTTTAATTCAGTGTCTTCCAATCAGCTTGACCAAAGGCACAATGGTAGTGTGAAAAGAGAACTAGACCCATCTCAATTAGATTTTTAGGTCACTCTGTGCCACAAATGACTTTTTTGGCCTGGGTCAGGTCATTTGAACTCTCTGGATTTATTTTTCTTCATCTCTCTTCAACTGTTAGCTTCCAGAATATTTTACCTGCTCTTGTTGTTGTGCAGTCACTCAGTCATGTCATTCTCGTTGTGACTCCATGGACTGCAGCACGTCAGTCTTTCCTTGTCCTTCACAATCTCCCGGAGTTTGCTCAGATTCATGTCCATTGAGTCAGTGATGCCACCCAACCACCTCATCCTCTGTCTCTCCTTTCTCCTTCTTCCCTCAATCTTTCCCAGCATCAGGATCTTTTCCAGTGAATCGACTTTTCCCATCAGGTGGCCAAAGTACTGGAGCTTTAGCATCTGTCCTCACAGTGAATATTCAGGGTTGATTTCCAATAGGATTGACTGGTTTAATCTTGCTGTCCAAGGGACTCTCAAAAGTCTTCTCCAGCACTACATTTTGAAAGCATCAATTCTTTAGGGCTCAGCCTTCTTTATGGTCCAACTCTTACATCTGTACATGACTACTGGAAATGGTATGGCTTTGACTGTATGGACCTTCATTAGCAAAGTGATGTCTCTGCTTTTTAATATGCTGTCTAGGTTTGTCATAACTTTTCTTCCAAGGAGCAAGCATCTTTTAATGTCATGGCCACAGTCGCCATCTACAGTGATTTTGGAACCCAAGACAATAAAGGCTGCATCTGTTTTCATTTTTCCCCATCTATTTGCCATGAAGTGATGGGACCAGATGCCATGATATTAATTTTTTGAATGTTGAATTTTAAACCAGCTTTTTCATTCTCCTCTTTCACCTTCATCAAGAGGCTCATCAGATCCTCTTCACTTTATGCCATTAGACTGTTATCATCTGCATATCTGAGGTTTTGATATTTCTCCCTGCATTCTTGATTCCTGCTTGTGATTCATCCAGCCCAGCATTTCACATGCTGTACTGTGCATATAAATTAAATAAGCAAGGTGACAATATATAGCCTTGATGTACTCCTTTCCTAATTTTAAACCAGTCCATTGTTTCATGGTAGATTCTAACAGTTGCTTCTTGACCTGCATACAGATTCCTCAGGAGACAGATAAGGTGATCTGGTATTCTCTTCTGTTTAACAATTTTGCCTAATTTGTTATGAGCCACACAATCAAAGGCTTTAGCTTAGTCAATGAAGCAGAATTAGATGTTTTTCTGGAATTCTCTTGCTTTTTCTTTGATCCAGTGGATGTTTGCAATTTGATCTCTGGTTCCTCTGCCTTTCTAAATCCACTGTTTATAATAGCCAGGACATGGAAGCAACCTAGATGCCCATCAGCAGACGAATGGATAAGGAAGCTGTGGTACATATACACCATGGAATATTACTCAGCCATTAAAAAGAATTCATTTGAATCAGTTCTAATGAGATGGATGAAACTGGAGCCCATTATACAGAGTGAAGTAAGCCAGAAAGATAAAGAACATTACAGCATACTAACACATATATATGGAATTTAGAAAGATGGTAACGATAACCCTATATGCAAAACAGAAAAAGAGACACAGATGTACAGAACAGACTTTTGGACTCTGTGGGAGAAGGCGAGGGTGGGATGTTTCAATAGAACAGCATTGAAACATGTATATTATCTATGGTAAAACAGATCACCAGCCCAGGTTGGATGCATGAGACAAGTGCTCGGGCCTGGTACACTGAGAAGATCCAGAGGGATCGGGTAGAGAGGGAGGTGGGAGGGGGGATCGGGATGGGGAATACATGTAACTCTATGGCTGATTCATGTCAATGTATGACAAAACCCATTACAATATTGTAAAGTAATTAGCCTCCAACGAATAAAAAATAAATGAAAAAAAAAATCCAGCTTGTACATCTGGAAGTTCTCAGTTCACGTACTGTTAAAGCCTAGCTTGAAGGATTTTGAGCATTACCTTGCTAGCATGTGAAATTAGCACAATTTTATGGTAGTTTGGACATTCTTTGGCATTGCCCTTCTTTGGGATTGGAATGAAAATTGACCTTTTCCTATGATTGCTGCTGAGTTTTCCAAATTTCCTGGCACAATGAGTGAAGCCCTTTCACAGCAGCAGCATCTTTTAGGATTGAAATAGTCCAGCTGGAATTTCATCACCTCCACTAGCTTTGTTTGTAGTAATACTTTCTAATGCCCACCTGACCTCACATACCAGGATGTCTGACTGTAGGTGAGTGACCACACCATCATGGTTATCTGGGTCATTAAGACCTTTTTTGTATAGTTCTTCTGTATATTCTTGCCACCTCTTCTTAATCTCTTCTGCTTCTGTTATGTCCATACCATTCCTGTCCTTTATTGTGCCCATCTTTACATGAAATGTTCCCTTGGTATGTCTAATTTTCTTGAAGAGATCTCTAATCTTTCCCATTCTCCTGTTTTCCTCTATCTCTTTGCATTGTACTCTTAAAAGGGCTTTCTTATCTCTCCTTGCTATTCTTTGGAACCCTAAATTCAGTTGGATATATCTTTCCTTTTCTCCTTTGCCTTTTGCTTCCCTTCTTTTCTCAGCTATTTGCGAGGCCTCCTCAGACAACCATTTTACCTTCTTGCTTTTCTCTTTCTTTGAAATGATTTTGGTCACTGCCCCTGTATAATGTTATGAACCTCCATCCAGAGTTCTTCAGGCACTCCATCAGATCTAATCCTTTGAATCTATTTGTCACTTCCACTATATAATTATAAGGGATTTGATTTTGGTCATGCCTGAATGGCCTAGTGGTTTACCGTACTTTCTTCAGTTTAAATCTGAATTTTGCAACAAGGAGCTCATGATCTGAGCCACAGTCAACTCCAGGTTTTGTTTTTGCTGACTGTATAGAGCTTCTCCATCTTCAGCTGCAAAGAATATAATCAATCTGATTTTGGTATTGACCATCTTATAATGTTCATGTGTAGAGTCATCCCTTGTGTAGTTGGAAGAGGGTGTTTGCTATGACAGTGTGTTCTTTTGGCAAAACTCTGTTAGCCTTTGTCCTACTTCATTTTGTACTCTAAGACCAAACTTGCTTGGTACTCCAGATATCTCATGACTTCCTACTTTTGCATTGCAGTCCACTATGATGAAAAGGACATCTTTTTTTGGTGTTAGTTATAGAAGGTCTTGTAAGTCTTCATAGAACTGTTCAACTTCAGCTTCTTTGGAATCAGTGGTGGGGGCATAGACTTGGATTACTGTGATGTTGAATAGTTTGCCTTGGAAGTGAACTGAGATCATACTGTTGTTTTTGAGATTGCACCCAAGTACTGCATTTCAGACTCTTCTGTTGAGTATGAGGGCTATTCTATTTCTTCTAAGGGATTCTTGCCCACAGCAGTAGACATAATGGTCATCTGAGTTAAATTTGCCCATTCCTATCCATTTTAGTTCACTGATTACTAAATTGTTGATGTTTACTCTTACCATCTCCTATTAGTGTCTTTTCTAGGCTTTGAATCTTACTTCTTTCATCATGGGACCCTAAATCACTGTTAATTGAGTTGAATTCAGTTGCATGAATAAATGCATGCAATGATGAATTGAGTTATCTTTCTCCAGCTTTGAAACTACACTGACTTCATTTGCTTTTGAAAGTAGTAGTAAGTCTCCTTCAATTCAGGACTTAACTCTTCTATAGATTTCTGAAAACTATGTAAACATATGAATACAACTCTAAAGAGTAACATTTCTTTTGAGTAGGTGTTAAGAGACAGCATGCTATACTGTTAAAACAGCACTATGAGGCCAGACTGCCTGGGTTCAAATCCCATCTCAGCAACTCACGAACATGTGGCCTTAAGTAAGTTACTTTCCCTATCTGTGCTTATTTTCTTATCTGTGAGATGGAAATAATAATAGTTCCTATCTCACAAGGTTGCTCTGAAAATTAAATAATCTGTTTATATAATGTACTTAAAACAGAGCCTAACCCATCCCCAAAACTCAATAAATTAACTTTTATTATTTAATAAGCATGATCTGACAGTACTGTATTTTTTACTTAAGGGATTTTTTTTTTGTCTTTAACTTCTCATCTGCTTAGTGATTGCTTTGCCTCCTAACTTAATATGTTAATTGTAACTCTAGGGCCAGATGCTATGATATCCCAAAATATCCTCTTCATTTACTGTTAAAGTCACCATCCATTGTATTATGGAAATCCACTGACCCCCGCCCTGTTTTCCACTTTCATACTAAATTTTCAACAGTCTAAATCTCTTCTGGTCGTTTCCTGCTTCCACTTTCTGCTTAAGTTGAATGCCCAGAATCCATACTATATCTCATACTCTGCAATTGCACCTACTGAGTCTTACTCTTTAATTTTAATATTAAAATTAGACTGTGGATTTGTTTGTAGATGCCTGTGTGTCTTAATATGAAGAACTAGGTCTAACATGTGACTGATGCCTTCTAGATGAAAATTACTGATTTACTTGAATAAGAGCTAGCACTTCGGGCTAGAGGCCAAGAAATGGGTTCATAATTATGTTACTTAATTACATTGAGTCCAGGCTATTTAGTTGGTGAAATATGAAAGCTTTATGGCAATCTGTTTTTCCAAGAAAAGTGAGACTTCTTTTGGCTGCTGTCCCTTGGACAATATGTCATGCAGAATGCATGTCAAAGTCCCTCAGTGGGGCTTGTTAATTTGAAGTGTTGGTCTAGCGGGACTTTCTGATATTTAGGCATATTGTTCTAAGATTCATTCTTCATGTCTCTTCTCCTTTATTCCCTTCTCTCACTACTTTTATAGATTCACTCTTTTGCCCAAGCCATCAGCTAAAACCAGATTCAATTAATCTAAGAGAAGAGATATTTGTACTTTGCAAATGTAATCAGTCATTTCTGAGTAACTGTCAACAGAAGGCTATTTGCTGTGAAATGCTATTGAATACTTTTTTTGTGTTTGTGGTTTACTGGACTTGAAACTTAATGTTTATTTGAAATGTCATTTCCTGGAATGTTCTGGTGTCAGTGGACAAAGCCTATGGCCAAAGAAGTTATGCTTCAAAATGTTCATTTGGCACTTGAATAATAGACCACCATCCATCCCCAAATTCTTCCAACTTTACCATTTTCCATTAAGTTAGAATTTTTAATTTTCAAGCCTAAACAAAGGGAAAAAATAGTTTACAGTACTACCTGGTTGTTGAAATGTTGGATATATGTGAAACATCTTTTTAGAGAAATTTTAACATGAGCATTTTGACTATAATTTTTATACAGTTTGAAGTCTGTGTGCTAGAAAATATTTTATTTATATTTCATTGAGTCAACAAATATTTACTATACTGATTGAACGTCAATGTGCCAGATACCTTGCAACAAAGAGAAATGAGACTCAATCCTTGAAGTCTTTGAAGTAAGAGAAACATTTAGTTTAAAAATTGCAATTAAATTGTTATAAACCCTTTAATTGAAATGTGTGCAAATTACTTCAGGCAGCTGGCAAAAGGGGGGACCAGCATGGCTTGTCTGGGTCAAGGCACCTTCACAAAGGTGGTATTTGAGCTTTCTTTCAAAAGATAAATAGAAGTTCCTGAAGCAAAGGAGGGCACAATGAAGGATTCCCAGCAGATTATAGAGCTTCCAGCACTGTGCATCATTAAAAATGAGGAGAAAACTGTTGACAGTTAACAGTTATGGGATTGTGGGGAGAAGGGAGGATTTGTAGAATTGCAAGAGGTGCTCTTTTTACCTCCTATACATATATACTGTTAGATTTTTGAGTAGTAAGGTTGTGTTACTTTATTAAGGAAAAAACCCTCAAAATTTAAAAAAAAAAAAAAATCTTGGTATTGCCATCGCTATAAATAGTCTGCTAACAAGAACTCCAAAAAAAAAAAAAAAAAAAGAACTCCAGAGCAGAGGTATGAAGTAGGAAGAATCACACGTGAGTCACCAAGACTTCGAGGCCCAGAAGTGTACACAGTCAAATGCATGCCAAGGCTTTGGTGTAGTTAGAGCTTTATGGAGTCATTTCTAATGCAGTGGGTTGCCTCTTAGAGATGGGGACCCATCCAGGAAAAGGGTTTTTATTCTCCCAGGCCCTGGTCAAGCCTCCCTTGGAAAAGCCTCAGGAAGTTCAATCCAGAATATCTGAGTTAGGGATACAAAAAACTTCCAAGAGAGGGAAACCTGAAGGGTTGAGCCAGAGACAGAGAAAGCCTAAAGCCAGCTCAGGACTAGCCGACATCTAGAAAGATGAGCCCATTGCAAAGAATCTTCTCTTACGGTCAAATAAGTTTGGGAAACTCCCTCTTCGTAATTTCATTATTCATTAAAACACACTTGTTGGGAGAATCTTCCATGACTCAAGTGTGCTTTGGAAGCATTGCTCTGGGCCGTTTCTGGTGTTGGCAGAAGTGCGGAAGAATCCAAGAATGCTTGCCGAGGTACAGTTCATGGAACGGAGTACAAATGGCCTTGGATTTATTTTCATTCTAGATTTTGTGGGCTGTCTTTGGGCTCTTGCATTTGCCAGAATATTGACAAGATATAACCATGTGAAGTTTCCTTAATTGGCATGGGAGAGATTATTCTTTTACTATACTTCTTGAAGAGCATTTGTACCCACCCAAGTGAAAACTTTACCCAATACATAACTTTATTTCTGCACTATCTGAGCCTGTTTTATTAAGATGAATGTAGTATTATTGGAAATCTTTGACATATGCTGAAGGCTCTCTCTGCCAGGTTTTTCTGTGGCCCCAAGTGCATTAGAATTTGGTAGGATTTATTTTTTCTAGGAGGAATTTTTATCTTAAAACATTCCACAAACTTCCCTCCTCCCATTTTAGATGCTGTTCCTCTGCAATTATTTTGTGAACACAATTATTTAGGAAACTTACAGCCCTGGGAAAGATTTCTTATTATACCTCAATCCCTTTAGGAAATAATATGTCTGCTTCTGGAACTGTCCAAGAAATTAACTTGGAAAAAAAATTAACTTAGAGAAAATGTTTTCCCCAACATTAAACTTTATTAGTTTGAATTTTAATGTATAGATGGTTGTTTGCCTTTTTTTCGTGAACAAATTTTGGTCTTGATATTTTATGATTATATTTAGTGATGCATATACCTAGAACAATGAAAGAAGTAAAAACTGTGATTTGCTTGCTTTTTCTCTTTTTTTTCTAAAATCTAAAAGGAGATTTATAGTAAGGGGACATTTATGGCTCATTCTCACGATCTTTAGAGGATGGTACTCTCATTTTTATTCAGATAGGTTATTTCCTCTAGTGGAAGGTTATGTAATGTCTGGCTTTACCTTAACACTTGTGGCAGATACATATTTTTGCAGCTGGGAATTGCTGAGAACTTTTCTTAAGGTTTGAACACATTGATAAGTCTCAGTAAAACACTTTGCATCTTTATATCTCATTCAGCTAACATAGACATTTCCACTGGTATGTGTAAAGAGACATTTAACTGCATAGATTGATATTCCAGATATATCATGAGATAAAGTAAGATTTATTAAAAATGAATCACTTGGAAGGTGTCCTACCTTTTAGTTTGGACGTGATAGGGGAGACTCAATCCTTTTCAATCCTTAGTCCTTTTCAATCCTTAGACTACATTAATATTGCTGTTATTATTTTATCAGTTAGCGAAAATATACCATTTCTTTGTAAAAATAGACAAAACCTTGGCCCAGTGGCATTCAGCATCATGACTAATTCCTTGCTGTCTGACAGAATCTGGAGGAGTGGCAGGTGAATGGTATGAGAGGAAGGATCTCAGGGGGCCCCTCTGTCTGGAGCATGCTCAGGTTCTACTCCCACATCTAATTTGATTTGGCCTGTATGCCTTAGAAAGCTAAGAAATGTGGTGTTGGTAAAGGAAATGGAAGCTTTAAAAGTTGCTACTATTTATCCTGGAGAAGAACGGCTATGGAAAAGCTTAATAGTGGTATCCTTAGCCCCCCGGTGAATTTCTTCCCACTCAAGAATGGGATCCATATAAGCCCAGGGCAGGGCTGTCTCAAATGGAGATGGCCTCTCAAATGGAGGCTACCTCATTAAAACAGTATCATCAGTGTTACACAACTTGGCTCACAAGGAGATCTTCTCCTTCAGTAATAAATGTTGAACACCCACTTCATGGTCAACAAATAAAAGGGATAGGACACAGATCCTTCCATCAAAAAGCTCACAGTCAGGAACTGGTAGCTTCACATGGACAGAGATATGAGCCAAGCCTTGAATGGGTGGGAAACAGGAGAAGAAAAGACAAAATTGGAGCTCAGGAAAGTCCACGGCTTTGAGGAGTGGAGGACGCTTTTGTAAATCTAGAGCAATAGGTGAGTGAAGAGTGGTGGGAAATTGGGGTCAGTTTGTAAAAAGGCATTGGTCACAAAGTTCAACTTTGGAGTTGGTGGTCTAGGCAGTAGGAGCCGTTGAAGCTTTTAAGCATGGGATTGACTTCTTCTAAAGATACTGGGTAGGCTGTCCTTTTAACTTATAGGTAAGTGGGATGAATAGAATGGAGACAGGAAAGTAGAGTGGGGGAGATCCCAGCTATACAGAGCCTGGAAAACCACAGTTTGTGAGTTACTAAGCAAATTTTATTTGCCATGTAGCTGACAAGCTAGCTTCTACCTCTCTATGCTAAATATACCAAAAAGGAAGTGCTGGGGTTTCCAAGGATGCTGTGTTCTTTGCCTACACACTTCTCTGCATCATGCTAATGCTGCATTTTGTGAAAGCTGAGGTCAACTGAGCTTAGAATGAATTCCACTCCAATAAGTGTGCCTAAAAACAGAAGTCTGCAGACCAAGAAACAGGGAAATATTTTATGAACATCTGCTTGGACCTTTATGATTAACTGAATTTTTTCAATGATCTTGGGAGATAAGGATTTAGTTTAGTTCATTTTTAGGCACCACCAACCCTGTGAACATCCTCAAAATTGAGCTCTAGGGATGGAGAGTTTCTACTGGGTGTGTGCCAGAAATGATAAGCTAAGCTAAGTATTAAATGAAGTTGACTGTTATAAGATTACTTGTTTGTGATCCTGCTAATGCCATCCTCATATTGGAGAAATCATTGCTGACGAACTGATGCCCCGTCCCTGTTCTTGTTTGACCTCAACATCTCCAGACTGTACCATGTGACCCAGATCTCATGGACTTTTTAGCCCATGAAATCCTCCTTCCTTAACCCACAAATAACTCAGAATCTGTAGGCAAATGAGAGGCAGCATGGAGAGTAGAAGACGTATACCCTCCTTGTTAGAGTATCAAGGGTTCAAATCCTTCTATGCTACTGAGTAGCTGTATTATGTTGGACAAACTTATTTAACCTTTAGATCTCTATTTCCTCTTCCTTACCATGGTAACAGCTTATGTTGAATTGTTAGAGGATAATTTGAAATAATTTAGATAGTATCTGCCCCCCCCCAACTAGATCATCAGTAATAATAACTATTATTATTAGATGCTAATTGCCAAAGCAAGGGTGGATATTCTAGCAGAGGGTATAATCTCAGGATTGACTTTGTCTCTCAAGGCTTGATGTCTGTATTCTTTGCACAATTGGAATTGGCTAGGGTCATCCCTAAAGCAGAGAAGCCTCATAATGAAAGAACAGTAGCTGGTTCCAATGAGCCCAACTCACGTACCATCACCCTAGGATAGCCCCCATCCATGAGCATATATAAGGCTAATCTCTTCATTGCTGTAGAGAAGGGCACTAAATAGAAGCTTCAAAAATGTGACACAAAATTAAAGTAACATGCCCAGCATGTGGGGATGGAAAGAGCTCCATCTTTTTCTGTGTCCTTTTATCTTCCTGCCAATATCCTTAAGCTAGTAATACTGTATTTACAAAGACTTATAATAACTACCAGGGAAGCCCTGTATAATATCCCTGAAGAAGAAAAAAAAAAAAAAAAGTAAAATCAGGAAATAGCTGTTGAAAGCAACATAATTTACTACAAAGTAAATCGAAATATAGAAAAAACTGAAGGCAGAGAAAACAAAGAATCAAATCTAGTTCTTAATCTTACATTTTACTCTTATATCTAAGTCCTCAAGAAATCTTTCTGCTTTTTAATATAATCAAAAAAACCCTGCAGTTTCTGGTCTTTCCCAGAAGATCATCATGCATAGAAAACTGAGGACAGTGACCACTGATGCTTGTATCATTGTTCTTTCTCTGTAATAATGGCATCTTTTAAAAGAAATATATTTCAAGTATAATTGAAAGTATTCCAAGTTACTGCTTTGATTAATGTGTATAAGAAAACATGTCAGGAACTGATTCAAAGGCTGTTATTTTTGTTCTCATCACCATAGACCGTATATCCACTTAGCCATCCCATATTCAGTTGTTTCAGGCAGCACTTTAGAACAAGGGAAGATTTTATGAAGTGATTCATACTAGAATTTTATAGTTTTTTTTATATAGTTTTTTATAGTTTTTTTTATTTTATATAGAATTTTATATCTTTTTATAGAAGATATAAGTGTGAATTCATCCTTTATAGTTGAATAATTTTAGATGAAATCATTCTAATGTCCTTTTAGCCACAAATAAAGAGCGGAATTTTTGAACTTTATGTGTTGCAAAAGAAACCAGTGGTTAAGTTAATAAAACATAGGTTTTTGCTAAAAATGGAAAACATATATCAAAAGAGGCCCATATGTTTTCACTTAATATTAATATAATAAACAGACACAAATTAAACAACATATCAGCAAACATTAATTGAACATCTGGGAGCAAAGAGGAGAGAATTAATATATGAGGAATATTTCCTATGCACCAGTTCCATCACATGACCTTTTTTAATCCTCAAAAGAGCCCTTTCATATATATATCATTATGCCTGGAAGGTACACTGGACCCATCTAGCCTTTAGTCACTTAGCAGTAAAGTAGATGACAATATGCTTGCAGGACTATTACATGAATCAAACACAACGTAAGCAAATGCATATCTATCAGATTTGTAAAGATGAAAAATCCATGATACAGATGTTGAAGAACACTGTAGTGGCAATGCTGCCACTGATGGTGGCTGTCTCAACGACATGGAATTCAAACGGAGCACTTTGGTGGAGAAGTGATTTGGGAGGTAGGGAGACAAGGCAACCTTAAAGCGGTTGTAGTAAGAAAAAGCTTCAATGATGTCCTACAACGTTTTATAATGGTAGCATCATTTTACTAATTACAAATATATAACATTCCTCTTTCTAAGAGTCAACAGTAGCAATGAATATTCTTGCTTTAGGGACTTAAATCAAGGAGGATCAAGTGAGATTTCTCATCCAGGTCTCCTTAGATTGATGTGAAGATGAGAGGAGATGCTCCTTGACTTCAGGATGAAATAATAATGGCATTTAGCTTGCTAGAGCACAGCGTACCAAGCTCTGAGCAACTGAGTGTACTGGGTATGCAGTTCTCACTGAGTCTGGAAGGTGGAAAATACTATTATTCCTTTTACAAATGAGAGGCCTAAAGCTAAAGCTGGTTACAATTTCTGCAAAAGTAGAAAATCTCTTATTTCTTTTTCTTAATGTTTTTCTTTTTTTCTTTGCCCCCTCGTTTTTAAACAAATAATTCAAATATTTGGAAACCGACATTAGATAATAAATACCAACAATCTTCCACCCAGATCTCATAAACGTTAACAATTTCAAGTATTTGTTTCCAGACATTAGTTTAAAAGAAGTTAAAAATTACCAGTATAGTTGAAACCTGTTTTGCACCTCTCCACAATCCATCCCTTTTCCCCTTGCAGTTGTCATCATGCTCTGATTGTTATAGCATTATTCTGTAAGTGTGTTTATCCAAAATCAATATCGTATAGTTTTTGTGATTTTGAATTTACATAAATGGTATTGTTCTCTCCCATGTGTGGATTTATTGTGTTTTATTTATTTCTTCTATCTTTTTCAGGTGACTGCTTAGTCTACTAATATTCAGCCTTTCTTATGATATTTACATTTAAGGCCATACATCTCTTGCTAAGCTCTGGTTTAGCTACTTTCCACAAGTTTTGAAATAGTGTCTTAATGGCCATGCAATCTAAACATGTTAGAATGTTCATTATGATTTCTTCTTTGACTACTTAATCATTACAGCTTTAAGTTTCTAAAAATATTAGTTATAGAGTTCTAATTTTGCTAGAAAGTGGTTTTTAAACATGGATTATGTAATACTGATTCTTTGGCATTTTTGAGGCAAAATATTGATTTATTACTTGGTCAAATTTTAAAACCTGTGTTCTTTTGACTTACAAAGAATATGTGCCCTCATTTTCCTGAGAATAGCATTCTACATATGCATTCATTAGAGACAATATATTAATCGTGCTCTTTATTGTTACTAGTTTTTCATTTGATTACATTATCAGTTTTTGAGAGCAATATATTAAAATCTCCCACTAAGATTGTGATTTTATAAATTTCTCCTTGAATTTCTATCAGCTTAATTAGCTTTGCATAGTTTGAAGCTTTGTTGCTGTATCTGGTTGAGTCTAAAGATCTTCTTATCCTTAACAATGTTTTTTTCCCTTTAAGTCTATTTTATATTAGTACTGTATCATGACTACTTCTCTTTTGGTTACTCTTTCTTTTTGTATTTTTAATTCTAATTAATCTGGGTCATTGTGTTTTAGTTGATTCTGTTGTGAAGAGCATATAGTTAGATTTTTAAATATCCAATCTCACAATCCCTCACAATGTTTATTCTGCTTATCTTTATTGTGGTTGCCTATTTAGTTGTGTTGCTCAGTTGCTGTTGCTGCTAAGTCGCTTCAGTCGTGTCCGACTTTGTGCAACCCCACAGATGGCAGCCCACCAGGCTCTGCCGCCCCTGGGATTCTCCAGGCAAGAATACTGGAGTGGGCTCAGTTGCTAAATCATGTCAATTTTATAATTTTCAATTCTTCCTCCATTTCTCTTTTTATGAGTTAATGCTATGCATTAAAAATGGTTTTAAAATGCATAGTTTCTAAGCATTTATACATATTTATTGAAAGTTATGACCAACCTAGACAGCATATTAAAAAGCACAGACATTACTTTGTCAATAAAGATCCGTCTAGTCAAGACTATGGCTTTTCCAGTGGTCATGTATGGATGTGAGAGTTGGACTATAAAGAAAGCTGAACACCGAAGAATTGATGCTTTTGAACTGTGGTGTTGGAGAAGACTCTTGAGAGTCCCTTGGACTGCAAGGAGATCCAACCAGTCCATCCTAAAGGAGATCAGTCCTGGGTGTTCACTGGAAGGACTGATTTTGAAGCTGAAACTCCAATACTTTGGCCACCTGATGTGAAGAGCTGATTCATTTGAAAAGACCCTGATGCTGAGAAAAATTGAGGGCAGGAGGAGATGGGGACGACAGAGGATGAGATGGTTGGATGGCATCACCATCTCAATGGACATGAGTTTGAGTAAAATCCAGGAACTGGTGGCGGACAGGGAGGCCTGGTGTGCTGCAGTTCATGGGGTCACAAAGAGTCAGACACGACTGAGCGACTGAACCAAACTGATACATATTTATATGAGAAGGGGTCCCTTTGGCCTCACCTTGAGCAGCCAGAAGTTCTCTAGTCCTTTTCAAAGAAAGCAGAACACTTTTCATTCATCCTGATGCTTGGCATCTGGAAAAGAGGAGAACTGGAAAACCAGGATGGTGAGCTGTCTATGGCATTTACTGTCTTGGAATAATGAGAAAGGGACAAGGAGAAAAGCATGGAGGGCCAAGGCCGAAGTCCCCTATCATTTTACCATCCACTTTCCTTGGTGTTTTCATCTTTATTTGCATGCTTTGCAAGATCTTGAAAACAAACCTCTTAATTAGTAACGATTTATTTTCAAACTTTGTTTTTTCATGAAATTTTTTAACAACCATACTTTTATCATGGGCTGACCGGTATTACTCTTATCGAGTTGTTATTCTTCCAACCAAGAGCAAAAAAATTAAATTCTCAATTTAATTTACACGGGGAACCATTTCACATATAAAGGTGTAATTTTTTGTTCTGTGTTTTTAGAAATTGGTTTATAGACCGTCTCATGGAAACACTGACATAAAGGCACTGATAGAGCCCTAGAAAGAGAACAGCCATTCTTGCTTACCTCCTTCTCTCCCAAAGTCTGGCTGTTGCTGGCTGGTCCAGAAACTGCATCTGCAGTCACTGCTAACCCTCTTCTCAGCATCTACAGAGGTTGGAGATACAGCTCCTAAATGGTCTGAGCACGGGTGTTTATTAGTTTTCAGAGGATGCTATTTGGACTAGCAGGAAGATTATCACGCAAAATAATCTCATTGCCACCCTTGATAAATGACCCCAATTTTCATATCAGATTATAAAGTCCTGGGCCATCCAAGCAAATGTGTTCTTATCAGTGATTCTGCCAGCTTTTATAAATGCATCTTACATAATCAGCCTCACTTAGAGATTTTCACTGTGGGTTTTTGTTTATTTTTTCAGAACAATACCTTAGAAAAATCTATTTGATTTTTCTTGGCAATTATTAAGCAGTCTCCTCCATCCCACCATCTTGCAGCCCCCAACACCCATCACTGAAGAAGAAACAAATCCCTCATTCCAAATCTAAACCATGCATGACACTCGCAACTGAGCTTACCCAGAAGCTGTCCTGTTATTGAAGGACAGTGGGCAAGGCCCTGGTCACTGAGCCTGAGGAGACAGTGGGAGGCGGAATCAGGAAGCCACCAAGAGGAGCAGCCATTTCTTTGTTGCTTTATGTAGCTAGCACCGTTTTGGAATGGACTTGCTAGAGGGATAAACAATGCAACTCTGTTATCCAAACTTGTGAATCACACTTCTAGCCTCGTAATTTGCCTGATTTACTTCCATGTACTGTTCTTTCTTTTCATAATGAAGAAAGGTCATTAAGTGAGGGATGGGTATATTAGTGAGGACAGAATAATCCACCTGCAATAAGGGATACCCAGGTTTGATCCCTGTGTTGGGAAGATCCCCTGGAGAAGGGAACGGCTGCCCACTCCAGTATTCTGACCTGGAGAATCCCATGGACTGTATAGTCCTTGGGGTCACAAAGAGTCAGACACGACTGAGCAACTTTGACTTTGTGTGTGTGCTTAGTCAGTCATGTCCAGCTCTTTGTGACTCCAAGGACTATGGCCCACCAGGCTCCTCTGTCCGTGGGGATTCTCCAAGCAAAAATACTAGAGTGGGCTGCCATGCCCTCCTCCAGAGGATCTTCCCAACCCGGGGATTGAACCCAGGTTTCCCATATTGCAGGTGATTCTTTACCATTTGAGCCACCAGGGAAACCCATTGAGGACACTTTTGAGTACATATTTAAATCTGGGGAACATGGATAAAGAGAATGGAATAGAGAGTCACTGTTGGTCAATGGCCTGGAAGGAGTGGGCATAGGTCCCAGAGTGGGCACAGGAGGGAGTCACATAGGAAGTGGGTACATATTCATCCTTCAAACCCTTCCATGGGAGCTACCACCTGCTGTGTGTCTTCAAGAGTATTTTATGTGACATCTACGGCAGGTCCTTAAATCTGTCATACTGTTTCATCTCTTCTCCTTCACCTCATCTCCAATACATTACATGTGCCTGTTGTTTCCATAGTCAGGTTTGAGCTCCTTAAGCATGGCTTTTAATCTTAGCATATTCAGCCCCCAACACAGGATAGTATCAATAGTAGTGTTTGTCAGATTCAGCAGAACTGACCCCAGTGAAATATTCTGGGCCAGGAGAGTGAGAAGGGAAGCTTGATTTGGCTGGTGTAGGAGTCAATCCTCAGAGGCCCTGGGTCTCTTACAGAAACACAGGGCGGGTAAGGAAGCCAGCTGTGACTAAAGGGATAAAAAAAGAAGAGAAGAAGGTAGAGGCACAACCTGGTAGAAGCATGCCCTGGTTGAGGGAGGCACCGCAGATTGAAGGAATGATGTTTGGGTGCGTGTTGTAAACTCAGATGGGAAGTCCACGTCTTAGTCTGGTTGATCTGGGTGCCATCATTACACTGTCTCTGGATTTTAGCCTTTTGGTAATCACTTAGCCTTTATTTAATTGTTTAGTCATTTTTTCTTTTCTCCTTCCTAAGCTACATCTTAACCATCACATTGGTATTAACTCAGAACACCACTTCTAACCTCGGCCATCTCCCAGGTGAGCCACATTCAGTCCTTCTGCTGTACACATCAGGGTGGTGGTTACTGGAGGCTGGGGTGGCTTTGGCAGTTTCTTAAAATAATCAAATTTGCCTCATTGATTGACTCATCCTTTCCCTTTCATGAATGATTCCTCTGAAAGTGAAAGTCGCTCAGTTGTGTCCAACTATTTGTGACCCCATGGACTTATTCAGCCCGTGGAATTCTCTAGGCCAGAATACTGGAGTAGATAGCCTTTCCCTTCTCCAGATGATCTTCCCAACCCAGGGATTGAACCCAGGTGTCCCACAGTGCAGGCATATTCTTTATCAGCTGAGCTGCAAGGGAACCCCTAGAGCATGCAATATTATTTGATAGGATTTTACTCACAGTAGAACTTCTTTCAAAATTGTAATCAATCTCTCAAACCTGCCACTGCTTTATCAACTCAGTTTATGTCATATTCTAAACTCTTTGTTGTCATTGCAACAATCTTCCCAGCATCTTTATCAGAAGTTGATTTCATCTCAAGAAAGCTATTCAATACTTTCTTTGTCCATTCATAAGAAGCAACTCTTCATCTTTTCAAGTTTTATCATGAGATTACAGCAACTCAGTTATATCTTCAGGCTCCACTTCTAATTCCAGTTATCAAGTTGATATTCTACAACCAAGAGCAAGACTCTCACCAGCAAAAATATTATGGCTCATTGAAAGTCTAGATCATGGTTAGTGTTTTTTGGCAATAAAGTATTTTTTTATATATATCTGAATACCTATTAAATCAGAGAAGGCAATGGCACCCCACTCCAGTATTCTTGCCTGGAAAATCCCATGGACAGAGGAGCCTGGTAGGCTGCAATCCATGGGGTCGCGAAGAGTCAGACATGACTGAGCGACATCACTTTCACTTTTCACTTTTATGCATTGGAGAAGGAAATGGCAACCCACTCCAGTGTTCTTGCCTGGAGAATCCCAGGGATGGGGTCGCACAGAGTCAGACACGACTAAAGTGACTTAGCAGTATCTATTAAATAGATTTTCTCTTGTAGACACTCTTTTTACAAACACTTAAATATAGTTAGTAAAGTAGTATGACCAATAACGTTTGTGGATTTTTTTTTAAAGTGTGGGATAAAATATACACATTGAAAAAGATTTTAAATATGACAGTATTTTTTAATAAAAAAATAAAGTGACAGTTATTTCCTCTTATGGAAGAAGATAGATTTTATTGAGTAATTTTTTCAAGTGGGGAGATTAGTTGTGGTCACAGTGGCAAATTCTTCATAATTCTCCAAATGCTATAAAAAGTAACTTAATGGCATCAAGTGAATTCCCATGATGGGAGTTGTCCTGTCATTGTGAATTGCGGTGATCATCTTTGAAGTAATTTTTCTTTCCACACTGTCTGTCAGCAACTATGTAGGGTTTGTTTTAGACTAAAAAATGTGTGAGATGAATTGATCTACATCCAAGAGATTCAAACATTTTTGGTTGTTGTTTTTGGATCTGGTTGCTGTTCACTAGTTCAGTTGTGGGGTAGTTTTGTTATGTTTAGCTGTCCTGAAATTTTATGTTAATATGCAGTTTTTACATGCTCTTCCCCCTCCCCAACTTCATTTACTGAAAGATGCCTAGAGAAGAGAGGGAATCTTTTATCTTTCCTCAGTGATACTAACTTCATTATATTCATTTTTTCAAATAAGTCATTTACCTACTATTCTACACAACTCTTATTTCTAAAATGTTGTTATATGTATTATTTAAGACTGATTAGCATTTGCTCCTGTCTACCGCATACACCTCCAAGGGTTTCTCGTTTCTTTTCAAATCTTTCAGACTGGACAAAAAATGTACTGTTTGCGAGCAGATGATTTAATTTCAATAAATGCCTTTTTATTTCTCTCTCCCCAAGATTTATTGCTTGAAACCGTGAGAAACATGCAAGTACAGATGCTGTTTCCCAGTTCTGACCAAACCTTGATTGTTGATCTCACAAACTTGGGGAGATGTGTCTCTTGTGACTCGGTGGTGGAAGTAGTCATATTCGCAGATAAAAATCTTAGGAGACATCATCAAGAAAAGGAAACTTTGGTCATTCTGCTTCTTGTTAAGAACAGCCGGCAATTTAAACAACAGTTGCTAAGGAGGAGGAGATAAAAATGATCAAACAGAAACGCCTCCTCCTTCAGTTAAGTATGAACTGAGGATACTGCATAGTAGTAATAAAATCAAAGTCTTAGAGGCTTTCCCTTGATGAGTGTGTGTATATTTTTATTTGGTGCTTATTTTTATTTGGTCTTCAAAAATGTATTTTTCTCATGTATTTATCCTCTTTAAGATAAACACATCTCGATCAAACTGGTTTTCTTGTAAAATCTTTGTTTTACATAAGAGCCTACTTAAGATGTCCTGTTTGCCCGGGCTGTGTTGAGACGAAGACAAGATTTTTATCCACTGTGTGAACTCCCCCTGCCAGAGATAGGGCCTGGCCGTGCCTCCCGCAGGCCATCCCCTCGGGCCCCTGCGCTGCCAGGCGGCAGAGGTGACTGCCGTCCTGGTGACACCGCAGAGGGGAGCTGGCCCTCTGCGGGCCCCAGTTCTGGGGCACGAAGTGAAAACTGCCGAAGTGGCCATTGGACACATTGTTTGTGAGGAAGCATCTTCTTCAAGGGAAAACGATTCTGAAGAAAGCAGTGGGCAAGGCTGGTTTTACAGGGTGTGATGGGAGAAGCATGTCTTCTGTCGAAAGCAAGCACTGCAGAAAAGCAAAGAAAGCAACGTGTGAGCTGGATTTCCTCAAATCCCAGCAATCGTGGGCAGTGGGTCCTGGAACAGGACCAGGGAACAGGGAGCCTCAGCACCTCCGTGCGAAACCACTCAGACTTCTTCCTTCTGTTCAAGAGGTTCCAGCGGTCTCAACTGTGCTAAACCATAATCGGACATTTTCCTACCTGTGGGTCTTGGTTCTCTGCTTCCCCCTGGACCTTTAAGCCAGAAGTCGAGCCCCCGTATCTTTGAGAATTGCAGGATCATAGTTGCTAGAGCTGGAAGCAGACCTCAGAGATCATGCAGTGGGGATAGAGTAGAGCCCGGAGAGAGTGTGGCTTGTGCAGGGATACAGAGCAGTGTCTGTCGCAGGCCAGGTTTTCTGGCGTGTGGCCCTGGGCGGGCTGCAGTACACTCACCAGCTGAATTTCGTTGCTCTCCAGGACACGTGTTTACTTCTGGGAATGGGCCGCTGTGGCCCCCAGGGCCTCCTCACTCCCACCTGGGCGCCTCAGCTGACGCGGTGTGCCCTCTCCTCCAGCTCCTCTAGCCAAACTCACCACCTCCCGAAGCACACAGTCCCTCCCGTTTCCGGAGTGAAGGCTCCCAGCTCTTCCCACCTCAACGAAGCTCTCCTCTCCCTGGACTCCTTCAGCCCATTTTTATCCTCTATTTCATGTTTGTTCTCAACTTCCTAGTCAGACCACACCCTCCAGTGTCTAAGGTTTTGTCTTCTGCACCATAGTCCTCCCACTCCTCCCACTAGGCTGAGCGCACAGCGGACTCCCTGCCTGTTAGCAGGCGGGCTGAACAGTCTCCAGTCAGGCAGGTAGAGGCCGGGAGAAACACAGCCACACAGAAGTCACTTGCACTCCAGCTCAGGTCCTCTTCAGAATCAGTCTCCACTGGTCAAACATTTCTAGCATCTGTATCAGCAGCCGTTATTTATTTATTCATTTTAATTGGAGAATAATTGCTTTATAATATTATGATGATTTCAGCCTTGCATCAACATGAATTGACCATAGGTATACATGTGTTCCCTCCCATCCCTTCCACCCGTCCCCCCACCCTATCCCTCTAGGTTGTCCCAGAGCACTGGCTTTGGGTGCCCTGCTTCATGCATCAAACTTGACTTGCTCTGGTCATCTATTTTACATATGGTAAATGTCTATGTTTCAGTGCTGTTCTCTCAAATCATCCCCCACCTCTCCTTCTCCCACTGAGTCCAGAAGTCTGTTCTTTATATCTGTATCTCCTTTGCTGCCCTGCCTGTAGGATCACCAAGACCATCTTTCTAAGTTCCATGTATATGTGTTAATATACAACATTTGTCTTTCTCTTTCTGACTTACTTCACTCTGTATAATAGGCTCTAGGTTCATCCACCTCGTTAGAACTGACTCAAATGTGTTCCTTTTTATAGCTGAATAATATCCCATTGTATATTTGTACCACAACTTCCTTATCCATTCATCTGCTGGTGGACATCTGGGTTGCTTCCATGTTCTAGCTATTGTATCTAGTGCATCAGCAGTCATTTTTATATATCCCTTCCCTCCGGAGACAGCTCCAAAAAGAGCTAATTCCTATTATTGTTGAGATGGAAGTCTCCCAACAGCCTTGCCAATAGTATAGTCATGCAACCCATAGTTTCATCTAAAGCTCTTCTTTGAGAAGGGATGGAAACCACAGGAGGGCTATTATGGTAGACGCTCAACAGAGGTATCTACTGACTGGTGATGGTGAGCCCTAGGAAAGCTGCAGGTATCCTGATGATAGAAAGATTTTTCATGGAAACTAATAAAGACCATAGTTATCGTAAGCAAAAGTCCTGTGAATCATAATGCAATTCAGAGACATGCTTTCTACCTCCTTTTTAAAACCACTCTGAAAACAAGAGCCCTGCAGTTTAAAGCCGAGGAAGGGAATGACACAAGGTCAGCTCCAGGATTTCCTGTCATCTATTTACTTTTTTCTCATTCTAGTTCGTATTCACCATGTTCAGCTTTTAGTAGACTCAAAGCATGGGACCTTGATAGAAAGGGGTGCTCAGAGGCAGGCAGTCAGATATGTAGCAACAGGGAAGGAGCCCTGGATGACAAATACGAAGACCCACGTTTGAGGCTTGACTGTACCACTTACCGGTTAAAAAAAAAAAAACGGTACTCAAAGCCTCTTACCAATCCCAGCTTCAGTCTTGCCTGTTAAATATGAGTAAGAATGCCTGCTCTACGTCTAGATATTCTCTACACATAGAATTTCCTGACATTTCCTTCACTGCCAGATTATCAGCTACACGAAGGCAGGGTCTGTATGGGCCTTGTTTACCGCTGTACGTCTGGAACTTGGTCCACAGTGGTTGGTTGATGAAGTGACAGGAAGGAGTTAAAAGCAATTTCTAATTGTTATATGATTCTTGTTATCTATGACGTTCCTGTCCTGGCTCTGTAGAGAATGGTAGTTTTTAGTTTGGGTTCCCATTTTCCGCTCTCCGTGACTGAGAAGGCAAAGACTCAGCAAATCCGCCAACCCACACTGACCCTCGGCTGTAAGCGAGGCCCATCGAAAGTTCATGATATTTCTTTGTAGAGTCTTCCCTGGTCTCACAGTACCTGGCACACACGAAGTGGAGGCATTTGACCTTCTCTCGGGTCTGTTCTGCGTCCCGTGATGCATGGGTGCTGGTGATCATCGACAGCGGGGTGACCTCTGCTTATCACCACTGACCGGCTCTCCTGCAGTTCTCTGCTTTGGTCTTTGATGTATGAGTATTTTTAGTGGCAGAGATAAGCTTCTCATAGTGCTGCACTAAATGCAGTTCCTGCCTGAGGGTGTACACGTGTCTGAGGAGGCTCTAGCTTATCCAAGCGAACTCTTATTTTAAAGCCTCCTTACAGGTGGGCTCTGACGGCCTCTGGCACCAGACAGGTCTGCATGTGAAAGTTGCATGTAGCTGGTAGTCTGGTAAAGAAGGAAATGTTAAAGAAACAATTCCATGTGTAAAGAATACCTAGTTGTAGGGTAGGTATTAGCAGATGGGAAAACTGAGGCTGAGAGAGATAGGAAGCTTGGCCCAAAGTTTTTGAGACAATAAATAACACAGTCAGGCCTCCTTACTATAAAATAACAGTCAGGCCTTGAGCAAGAGATGTTGTGATAATTCAGTAAGGAAATATGTCTGAAATTAGCCCAGAATCCGGTCCAGAGTAAATATTTAGTGAAGGTGAGTTTCCACTCACTTCCTTTCCCTTCATTTTCTTTTCTATAAATTAACCTGAACAAAAAGTGGCAGAATTAGACTTCATCCCTGAGTGGCTCACCTAGAGCGTTTACTCTCAACTCATATTTATCTTTCAGATTGCTTGGGAACCCATGTTTCCTGTTAACACAAATTGCAGGGAGTAACCTGACCTTCATTTGCTGACAGAGACACAAACAGGCAGAACACAGTGATGAGTATCTCACTTTGGGCAGGAATTGAGTGCTGCCTGTGGGGTAGGCTGGCTCTGGCAGCTGCACTGACTGTACATCATCCCTGGAAATTAACCCATCTTCACCACAGTCACTGGGGTGGAAACAAGGGCCTGTCCATTGAGCATCACCTTCAGATGGAAAGGACAGATATCTAGCGCAGTATATATATGATGCATCTACATCTGTGATCACACTAACACAAATGTTTTAAGATATTCTGTTGCATGAGTGGGTTTGTATATGTATTATTATGTTTCTTGATAAGAGTCGAATAGAAGCTAATAGTTTTCTCTGAACATATAATGATTACTAAGTTCAGGAGTCAATGTCCTGTTTCACATCTACGCTTGCTCATTTTATTACAACCTTACGCATCATCAGGCATGTTGGTATAAAAAAGATAATGATACGGATCCTGGTCTTTACAGGTACAACAGATGCAGTCCTTTATAAATTTCAAAAGCATTACTAATCACAAAAAATAGATGATTTTAATTCAAAGGAATGGTAGATGTATGTAGAAATAGGTTACATATCAACAAAGTTTTTTTCTCTTTATTTAAGGCAATAATACCTTAAACAGTAAAGACAGTTTAGTCTTTACTGTTGAATCTATTAATTCAAACAATATCTATCAGTAGGTATATAAGCTAAGCCATAACATGTATGTAAAATTTTATGTAAGATAATATATTTATATACATAAACAGCAAAACTAATAATTACACATTTATGTAATGATAAATGTAAACAAATGATAAATGCCTGTTCATAAAGTTAATATATGTAGTTTCTACAACCATATATTATTTCATAGCATATCCAGAAGAAGAGCAGAAACTACCTCAGATATTTCAAGCAGGAAGGGATTCAATTTAGGAAATTTGAGCCTGTGACAGAAAGTTAATGTTTACCAAACTTTGTAGTGTTCTCTCATCCTCTTTTGCTATGAGGTTGGGAACTTATGATGGTCAAAGGACTATGGAGGAGAATGAATTAATTTCCCAGGGCAAAAATGGTCAAGAGCTTGTATGCCTCTTCCAACACTTACTGCCCCTGGGAGCAGCCCTGGAAGCTATATAAAAAGATGGAAGAATCTTGGTTGTCTGAGTCATCAAATGGAAGAGAGTTCTTATCAACCTGTGTTTGCACTTTGCATGAGCATAAGTCAACTTTTACCAGACTAACAGGAAGAGATTTGAGAGTGTTGTCTGTGAGGTATCTACCGTGATTCCCTTACAAATAAAGGGAATTTCCCTCTCCCAGGGCAGCCTGGGAAAGGGAATATCAGGGATGCAACTACTGATATTCAGAAAATCTTGAAGCACAGGAACTACTGGAAACTTTCACCAATGATTTTAGTTGTCCCCAGCCCCAAAGTGAGTGGTTTTTAGGAAGACACTATGAAACTGTTGGCAAAAGCGCACATGTTCTATCTATCAAGCCCTAAGTGACTATCCAGCTCAGAAGAATACTAGTGGTTTCTATTTCTCTTTTGTCTCTGAAATCTCACGTGAATGAAGCTCAGTGTTTTCATCTCACCTCATAACACTGATGGCAGGAATTCCTGGAATTGTAGCCCCTAGGTTTCCCATCCCTCTAATACCATGGAGAGTAGTGAAGGAGAAAACGGTGTTGAGTTGCAGATAACAATTTGGCATACACAGGTAACCCAGTTATCAGGATGATGATAGGTCTCAGTTTGTCTGGAACAGTCCCAATCTATTCCTGTTGATGCAGAGTAACTATTGATAGTGCCCTGTTTCAACCACAAAACTTTCCCAGTTTGGACACTAAAGTACATGGCTGGTGGTGGTTTAGTCACTAAGTCGTGTCCGACTCTTGCAACCCCATGGACTGGAACTTGCCAGGCTCCTCTGTCTATGAGGTTCTCTAGGCAAGAATACTGAAGTGGGTTGCCATTTCCTTCTCCAGGGGATCTTTCTGACCCAGGAATCAAACCCGGGCCTCTTGCATTGCAGGCAGATTCTTTACCTACTGAGCTACAAGGATACATAGCTATCTTCCTATTAGTAACATGGTGAAAATATTTTGTATCCTCTGCATTCACTTATTGAAGATCTACTAAGTGCTAATCATTGTGCTAAGCACTGGGGACATTGATAAACAAAGGCACACATGATCCCGATCTTCATGGAATTAGAATGATTTGGTAAATGATACGGGTGTAAACAGGGCAATACTCTAAGGATGGAGCAGAGTAGATATATTTGAAAGAGGCTGAGAAATTAAACTCTGCAGTCTTGATAACCAATCTGCATAGTGGTTAAGGCCCTTAGGCTCTTGAGTCAGACTGTCTGTATTTGAAAACCAACTCTACCACTTACTAGCTATTTTACCAACTAATCTTGGCCTCAATTGGCTAATCTGTAAAATGGGGTTAATAATAAGTTGTCATGAAAACTAAGTGAGATAACTTATAAAGTTTATGAGTGCTTATCATATAGCAAACACTCCATAAGTATTTGTTACGATCACAATAATTAAGAAGAAGGAGGAGGAGGGAGCAGAGAAGGAGTAGGTTCTTCTGTAATGAGTGAATATGACAGAAGTATCTGAGAAACTCACAGATTTTTGACTTTGGAGTCTTGATAGATGGTTGTGTAAAACAGAAAATGTGAACAAGTTCCTGGTTTCTTTGATCTTTTCTAATGTCTTTTTAGTCTCTATTTCATTTATTTCTAATCTGATATTTGTTGTTTCCTTCTTTATGTTAACTTTGGGGTTCATTTGTCCTTCTTTTTATAGCTCTGTAAAGGTATAAAGTTAGGTCATTTCAGTCTTCTCTTGTTTCTTTATTGCTGTGAACTTCTCCCTTATAATGACTTTCGTTGCACTCTATAAATTTGGTATGTTGCATTTTTATTTTTATTTGACAAACCTTTAGCTAGACATATCAAGAAAAAAAGAGAGGACTCAAATAAATAAAATCAGAAATGAAAGAGGAGATGTTACAACTACTAATATCATAGAAATACAAAGGATCACTATAGACTAATATGAACAGTTATTCACCAACAAATTGGAAACCCAGAAGTGGATAAAAATCTAGACGCATACAACCTACCAAGACTGAATCATGATGAAATAGAAAATCTGAACATATCAATTACTACTAAGGAGATTGAATCAATAATTAAAAACCTCCCAACAAACAAAATTTCAGGATCAACTGCCTTCACTAGTAAATTCTACCAAACATTCAAAGAAGAATTAATACCAATCCTTCTCAAAATCTTCCAAAAACAGAACAGAAAGGAACTGTTCCAAACGCATTTTATGAGGTCAACATTACCCTGGTAGCAAAAATTAGTACACATGCATACTTGATAAACACAGATGCAAAAATCTTCAACAAAATGTTAACAAACAGAATTCAACAATACACTAGAAAAATTATACACTGTGATCAAATGGGATTTATTTTAGGGATGTAAGGATGGGTTAATATCCAGAAATCAGTCAATGTGATAGACCATGTTAATAAAATGAAAGCTAAACATTATATGATCAACTCAATAGGTGCATAAAAGCATTTAACAAAATTCAACATCTATTTGTGATAAACAAAACTCTCTCAACAAAAGGAGTGCAGAGGGAAAAAACTTCAACATAACAAAGACCATATATTACAAGCCCACAGCTAATATCACTGAACAGCTGAACACTTTTAAAGATCAGAAAAAAAATAAGGATGTTCACTCTTCTCACTTCTATTGAAAATTTTATTTTTATTGGAATTCCCAGTCACAGTATTCAGACTGAAAAGATAAAAGATATTCAGATTGAAAAGGAAGAAATAAAACTCACTATTTGCAGATGACATATTATATATGGAAACCCTAAAGGCCGTCAAATTTAAAAAGAAACTGTTAAAACTAACAAACAAATTCAACAAGTTGTGAAATACAATATCAATACTCAAAAATCTATTTCATTTTTATACACTAATAATTAACTATCATAAGAGCTAAGAAAACAGTTCCATTTATAATTGCATCAAGAAGAAGGTACCTCAGAATAAATTTAACCAAGGAAATGAAAGACCTGTGTATGAAAAATTACAAGACATGAATGAAAGATATTGAAAAAGACACAAATAAATGGAAAGATATTCCATGCTTAAGTGATGGAAGAAATAAAATTGTTAAAATGTACATACTACCCAAAGCAATCTACAGATTCAGTGCAATCCTTATCAAAATTCCTATGGCAGTTTTCACAGAAATAGAACAAGCAATTCTAAAATTTGCATGAGATCACAAAAAGACCCCAAATAGCCTAAGCAATCTTAAGAAAGAAGAACAAAGATGGTGACATCATGCTTCCTGATTTAAAACAATATTTCAAAGTTATAGTAATCAAAATAGAATGGTTTTGGCATAAAAACAGGTACATAGATCAACAGAACAGAATAGAGAGCCTAGAAATAAACCCACATACCTATGATCAATTAAATTATGACACAGGTGCCAAAAATATACAATAGAGAAAGGACAATTTCTTGTTAGGAAAACTGTACAGTCAAATGAAAAAGAATAAAACTGATCACTATCTTACAGTTACATATGCAAAATATAGGTTGAAATAGATTAAGGACTTGAATAAAAGCCCTGAAACCATAAAATATCTAGGAGAAAACATCAGTAGTAAGCTCCTTGACGTAGGTCTTGGCAATGATTTTTGGACTCTGGTACCAAAGCAAAAGAACAAAAGCAAAAATACACAAGTGGGACTATATCAACCTGGAAAGCTTCTGCACAAAATGAAAAAGCTGCCTACTTACAGGAGAAAATATTTTTAAATCATCTATCTGATTGTTTTTCAATTGCTCAGTCATGTCCAACTCTTTGTGACTCCATGGACTGCAGCACACCAGGCTTCCCTGTCCTTCACCATCTCCTGGAGTTTGCTCAAATTCATGTCCATTGAGTCAGTAATGCCATCCAACCATCTGGTCCTCTGTCGTCCCCTTCTTGTCCTGCCTTCAATCTTTCCCAGCAACAGGGCCTTTGTTAATGAACTGGCTTTCCGTATCAGGTGGCCAAAGTATTGGAGCTTCAAATTCAGCATCTGCAGTGATTTTGGAGCCCAAGAAAATAAAAATCTGTCACTGTTTCCATTGTTTCCCCATCTATTTGCCATGAAGTGATGGGACCAGATGCTGTGACCTTCATTTTTAGAATGTTGAGTATTAAGCCAACTTTTTCACTCTCCTGTGAATCAAGAGGCTCTTTAGTTCCTCTTCACTTTCTGCCATAAGGGTGGTGTCATCTGCATTTCTGAAGTTATTGATATTTCTCCTGGCAATCTATCTTTTGGGGGCTAATATCCAAAATAGATAAAACATTTATACAACTCAGTAGCTAAAAAAAAAAATCACCCAAACAACCCAATTAAAAATGGCCAGAAGATCCAGATAGGCTTTTTTTCTGAAGAAGACAATAGATTGCCAAAAGGTACATGATCATCAGGGAGATACAAATCAGTACCCCAAAGATATCACCCCACACCTGTTAGAATGGCTCTTCTCAAGAAGACTAGAAATAATAAATGTTGACAATGATGTAGAGAAAAGGGAACTCTCATGCAGGCTGGTGGGAATGTAAGTTGATACAAATCAGTATGGAAAATGGTATGGAGGTTCTGCCAAAAAAATTAAAACTGGAAATCCCATATGATCCAGCAATAACACTTCTGGGTATTTGTCCAAAGACAGTGAAAACATTAACTTAAAAATATATATGCATCCCCATGTTCATTACAGTTTTATTTACAATAGTCAAGATATGGAAACAACATAAATGTTCACTCCCCTGATGGATGGATGAAAAAAGAAGCTGTTACATATGTATGTGTGTATATATATCTACATATGACACATATACATACACTTCCTTGGTGGCTCAATGGCAAAGAACCCACCTGAAATTCAGGAGATGTGGGTTCTATTCCTTGGTTAGGAAGATCCCTTGGAGGAGGAAATGCCAACCCACTCCAGTATTCTTTCCTGGGAAATCCCATGGATGGAAGGAGCCTTTGAGGCTATAGTCCATGGGGTTGCAGAAGGAGTCGGACGTGACCTAGTGACTGAACAACAACAAAATCTATCTATCTATACACACTAAACAACAACAACATCTGCTACATATATACACGCACATATATGCATGTGTATCACACACCCAGTGGAATATTATCCAACCATAAAATAGAGAAGGGAGAAGGGCATGGCAACCCAATCCACTAGTCTTGCCTAGAGAATCCCACGGACAGAGGAGCCTGGTGGGCTACAGTCCATGGGGTCGCAAAGAGTCGGACATGACTGAGCGACTAACACACACATAAAATGGAATGAAATCTTGCCATTTGCAACAGCATGGATGGACCTTGAGGGCATTATGCTAGGTGAAATAAGTCAGACATAGAAAGATAAATACTGTATGACCTTTCTTATATGTAGAATATAAAAGCAAATAAATAAATGAAAGAAAACAAGTTCTTTAAAATAGTAAATGCAGGGGAAACATTTATGTGGGGGAAATAATGCATACAGTTTGGATATATTACTAAAAGAGTTGACACAAGAAAAGCCAATTTAAGTGGGAGGGAATAAAAGTTTGTATTTCAGGAACCTGTCGGGTATCCAAATGACAGTGTATAATAAGAAGCTGAATATCTAAATCTGGGCTTAGAAGGAGTTCTGAATTGGAACCTAGATTTGTGAGTTTTTAGGATCTTAGATGGTGGTTGGACCAAGGAAATATGGGAAGTCAAACAGTATATTCAGACTGAGAAAAGAAAGAGCCATTACTTGATATCTGGGATAAGCCAATATTTGAAGGTCGGAGGATAAAGACCCTTGAAAAAGACAAGGAATACAGCCAGAGAGGTAGAAGAGAATCAGTGATAGGTGTGAAGGAAGAGCAGGGTGGGTGACAGTGTTGAGGGCCAAACACGACTTGAGAGGATAAGAACAGAAGTGAGTTCTATGGATACAAAAAGGAGGGTCTATTTGTGATTTTAGAAAAAAGTAAGTTCAGTGGAATAGGGAAAATAGAAGTCTGATCACAAAGAGGTGAGGATGAGAAGAGACAGTGTGGAGATAATGAAGCATTCTTTCATTCAGGACACTTAACTGTGAAGGAGAAAAAATTGTCAGGTGGTGGCCGGAGCCTCTTTAAAAACAGAGCTTTTGGGATCATTTGGCCCCCAGGTTGCAAAAGAATTTGCAGACCAAGAGAGGTTTTAAATTACATGACCTTCAAAGTTCTTTCCACCTCAGTGTTTATTATTCCATGATTCTCTACTTAATAATTTCCAAGGTTCAGCTTTTATTTTCACAGGGTGATACCTGTACACAAATCATAAAATCTGTCTTATCCTAACAAATTTAAGTTAGAATTCAATTTGATCTTATGAGTCTTTTGGGATATATATCTTCAAACATAAATCTGTACCTAGTATATTTAATTAATAGGGCTCTCAATTTTTTAGCATCACATAATTTAATTCCTTTACAACCTACCTCTTTAATTGGTTACTTTTTGTAACCAGTTGCTTATGCTTATTTGCAGTTTATCTTTTTGACTGTTGTTTTTTTCATGCGTATGTTTCCAGCTTTTTGCAAAGAATAATTACTGAATCATTAGATCATAACATTGGATGAGGTTTACTGAACGATAATTCTTTTCAAAGACTTTAGCATCTTCCCCCAGAGCTTTAGTTGGATTATTGACTAGAGTAAAGTAGTTAGTTTGCTACTAGTGGGATAAGGTAGACTAAGCATTGGAAATGTTCTACCAGGAGGAGCCAATGGCCTTGTTTTTAAAAGGTCCCAGGTCTCCCATCACTCACCTCCAGTCTTGCTAGGACATAAGAGAATCAGAATTTATGACTGCATCATTATTCAGGACTGCTGCCTTTTATCTGAGATCTTCTGTTTGGAAAATCTCTTCAAATGTTTTCTTAGTCTCAGGGGAAAAATTCTCCCAGAGATACCTCAGTTTTGACCAAGAGCATTCAGAAATCCCCTTTTAGTTTCTTCTCTACCAATTAAGTTCCTCTTAAACTCATGAACACTGTTCCACTTGTTTATTAGAAAGCTCATGTTAGTTTGAAGAGTCAAAGTTGATCATATGGACAGACCCTAGGGAGCTAGGGAAAGATTGTTTTCCTCCCAAGAATTCTAGACATATAATTTAATTTTCCTCTGGTTTTGACCAAGCTCATATTTTTGCTGACTTCATATATAACAATGTCACAAACCTCCATCCATAGCTCTTCAGGCATTCTGTCTTTTAATTTCATGACTGCAGTCACCATCTGCAGTGATTTTGGAGGCCCCCAAAATAAAGTCAATCACTGTTTCCATTGTTTCCCCATCTATTTGCCACAAAGTGATAGGACCAGATGCCATGATCTTAGTTTTCTGAATGTTGAGTTTTAAGCCAATTTTTTCACTCTCCTCTTTCACCTTCATCAAGAGGTTCTTTAGTTCTTCACTTTCTACCACAAGGGTGGTGTCATTTGCATATCTGAAGTTATGATATTTTTCCTGGCAATCTTGATTCCAGCTTGTGCTTCATCAAGTCTGGCATTTTGCATGATGTACTCTGCATATAAGTTAAATAAGCAGGGTGACAATATATAGCCTTGATATACTCCTTTCCCAATTTGGAACCAGTCTGTTGTTCCATGTCCAGTTTTAAATGTTGCTTCCTGACCTGCATACAGATTTCTCAGGAGGCAGGTAAGGCGGTCTGGTGTTCCCATCTCTTTAAGAATTTTCCACACTTTGTTGTAATCCACACAGTCAAAGGGTTTGGCATAGTCAATAAAGCAGAAGTAGATGTTTATCTGGAACTCTCTTGCTTTTTCGATGATCCAACAAATGTTGGCAATTTGATCTCTGGTTCCTCTGCCTTTTCTAAATCCATCTTGAACATCTGGAAACTCACAGTTCACGTATTGTCGAAGCCTGGCTTGGAGAATTTTGAACATTACTTTGCTAGCATGTGAGTGAGTGCAATTGTGCAGTAGTTTGAACATTCTTTGGCATTGCCCTCCTTTGGGATTGAAATGAAAACCGACCTTTTCCTGTGGCCACTGCCAAGTTTTCCAAATTTGCTGGCATATTGAGTGCAGCACTTTCACAGCATCATCGTTTAGGATTTGAAATATCTCAGCTGGAATTCCATCACCTCCATTAGCTTTGTTTGTAGTGATGCTTCCTAAGGCCCACTTGACTTCGCATTCCAGGATGTCTGACTATAAAGAAAGCTGAGTGCTGAAGAATTGATGCTTTTGAACTGTGGTGTTGGAGAAGACTCTTGAGAGTCCCTTGGACTGCAAGGGGATCCAACCAGTCCATCCTAAAGGAAATCAGTCCTGAATATTCATTGGAAGGACTGATGCTGAAGCTGAAACTCCAATACTTTGGCCACTTGATGTGAAGAACTGACTCTCCTGATGCTGGGAAAGATTGAAGGTGGGAGGAGAAGGGAATGACAGAGGATGAGATGGTTGGATGGCATCACCGACTCAATGGTCATGAGTTTGAGCAAGCTCCGTGAGTTGGTGATGGACAGGGAGGCCTGACGTGCTGCAGTCCATGGAGTTGCAAAGAGTCGGACAAACTGAGCGACTGAACTGAACTGACATATGTAACTCGGCCTATCCATTTCAGTTAGGGACTGGTCTCTGTTGTTACCATTTAATTAGAAATTTCCAAATTGTTTTTATTGTTTTATTTTTCGTGCAGGTATGTAATACCTTTTCATAGTTATGGTATTAAAATATTTCTATTTCTTTAACTCCAAATAACATTAGTTGAAAGATATATCTTTGCAGTAAGAAATTTTCATGAGAAAAAAAAACTCTTTGAATGTGTATGTTGATCATAATTCTATTTTAAAAGCATTAAATGTTAAAAAATATGCTCTTGTAATTGAAAAGTTCTGGTATTAATGATCATTTCATTTGACTGAGACTTTCCATCTGAGGGACTCATCATTACTTAATATTCATCCACCTATTCTTCATGCATCCATTCAACAACCTGCAGTTATTGAGAGCATTTGGGTCTTAAGCTCTGGCTAAGCAAAAGATGATGAATGCTACCTGGGGATAATTAGAGTTTTCAATTTGTAAAGTCAAGTCATTTACCGTAGGTCTTAAGCTATTATAGTTCTTAAAAGTGTATTCAACACCTTTCTCTAAGTATTTTAAAACCCAAATTGAGAAGAGTAGAAATTATATGGTGGCTTTCTCACATTATGTCCCTCACCTCCATTCTTCTGCTTATGCCTTTCCTTCAATCTTATGTTGTCTTTTATTGTCCAGCAACCTGAGTTTATATCCATTTGCAGTGTGCCATGCTACCCTAGTCATCACAAGGTGGTAACATTATGGTGGGTAGATTTGAAAGTAAGAAATAAGCATGTTTAAAATATTCAAAAAATAAAAGAATGAATAGCATCCATTAAAAAAAGAACAGATAGTTTATGAAATAATAACTAAATAGCAGAAACTAGAGTGAAACTAAATGTCCAGATGCAAAACAGAACCAATTATAATTATTGGAAATAAAATGTGTAGTCATTCAGATTTAAAAGAAAAATCTCAACAGAAGGAATAGTCAAAGAGAGACTATGGTTTGGAACAGGTAAATTAGAAAATAACCAAATTGCATAAAAGAGAGAAAAGAGAATTGAAAATATTAAAGATTTTCAAATATAACAAATTCTAGTATACATTAGTAAATATTCCCAGTAGGAGAGAACAGATAGAAAATGGCTGAATATTTTCTGAAATTAAGGCAAGGCATGAGTATTCATAGTCACAAAATTTCAAAGAATGCCAAGCAATATTACATTTTTGAAACTTCTTGTGTATATGTTATAGTGAAGCCAAAGAATGTCGAGGACAAAATGTTTACTTTTGTGAGTGAGGAGTTGTGAAATAATACTGAAGTTTCCCTTGTTCCTAAAGGTTTATTCTGACATTCTCCTTGATAAAGCTTTCTTTTATATTAACTTAGTTGTTTGCTGACTGTCATGCAGTCATTGCTTTCTCCTCTAGCTGTTCTAGTTTGCTGCTGTTCTTTGCTATTTATTAGACAATCCAAAAGCTGTTTTTATTAAGAAACTTTCAGTAATTAATAAATAAGAGTAGCCCATGGAGCAAAGGATGGGCTTACAGCAGCACATAATCATAGTAGAGTAACGATAGCTTCTACTTATAGAATTTTACTATTTTTTATGAGACACTTTCACAGGACCTTTCTCATATAATCTCCATTCATGATATTCACATGAAGTTAGTACTACTGAATCATCCTCATCCTCCAGATGAAAACCCTGGGTTTTAGTTACAGAAGCTGAGTCACTTGCCCAAGGTCTGTACGGTCAATGATACATCCTAGATTTTAAGAGTCAGTCTAATACTAAACCCCATTTCTTTTATGAAAAAGAGAAGCCTTTAGGAAACCGACTGGCTGTCTTTCTCAGCAGCCTTTCTCCTGTGGGGGTTGTATTCTAGAACATTGACATTGATGACTTCTGATCTCCAGACAAATGATTGTTTGGTTTATAGATGGTTCACTTTTTCAGATCTGCATATGGCCAAGATCATCCAGGCTACATAGTCATAAGTACTGTCTCAGCCCGTCTAGTTACCCCTGTGATATATATTTCTGGGGAACCCTTTAGTTTCATGAGGCATAGTACTTACTTGCGTTTTGTAGATTCTAACAAAAGGGCATTTCCTCTCTACTCCTTTGTCTTTCTCTTGAAAGCAGGCACTGGTTCCACTTCTGAGTTTTATAGAGTTTAGGTGAGAAGACAAGTTGAACTTTCCATTCAGGTTGCAGGAGAGGTATCCACAGAAGACCAGCAAGGCTAGGAATCATTAATGAGTCAAAGAGTTGACTGGTCTTATAGTTTAATAGGTCTGTCTTTGATTCTCAGCTCTGCAAGCTAAAAGCTCTATGATTGTGGACACCTCAATGAAATTCTATCTTAGCTATTGTATCAGTAAAATTAATATAATCATTTAAGCACTGAATTTTTGGGAGGATCAACTGAGAAATTAATGTTAAAACCATTTGAGCCACCTCAGAGCACTGTATACAGTTTAGTTGTTATTAACCTAAAGTTTTTATTTTAAGTGGATATATTTGTCTGCAATTCTTTGACTTTGCTTCCTATGACTCTACCCACTGTATAGACTTATACACTCCTTCAGGTGTACTCCTTGAAGCCTGAGAGCCTTGGCCTTTTCTTCAGTGGTAACCAGCTTTGCTGTACTTTGAGACCCCTGCACTAGATTCCCACCTATGGCTTACCTTTCTCATTTCCCAGGTGGCTTCATGCTACATAACTTGGTCTGAAGTTATCTGTGTGCTTTGTCGAGTGAATTTGGTAACTAAAGTATTTGGTAAGGACCCAAGTGCATATTGATAACTTCTGCTTGGCAGGGGCCTTTGAAATTACCCTCTTCCTCATGATGCCAAACCAAGTAGGGGGGGAATAATTCTGGTTGTTATCTGGGACATACATGGAGCATTTACCTTAAACCTTATCACTCAGTGAGATATGTTGTTTTGTTGAAATCATCATCACCGTTATCTAGTATATGTGTGCCTGTCTCTATTACTCAGACTTAGGAAGGAATTTTGGCATCTTGAGCAACATTGAATTTATAATATTAGAGAGAGAATTACATTTTGGATTTAACTATTCTGACATCTTTTTTCTTTGTCTCCTAATTCATTTTTATTATGAGATATCCAAAACCATCCTTTGAAATGTTAACAGAAAGACTGAGGATTAAGAAGGACAGATAGTAAAATCACAGAATTGAATTCACAGTACATGAAAGAATTCCAATAAAATTATAGCCAATAATATCCCTAATATATAAAGTGTTCACACAAATCAATAAGAAAGAAGTCCTAAGACTGCAATAAATAAATGAGCCAAGAACCATAATATATAATTCACAAAAGAGTTTGACATGTTAGACCTCATTAGCAATCAAATAATGTAATTCAAAGCAATGAAATAGCATTTTTGCCTTTTAAATTAGTTACTTAAAAAAAAAGAATAATACTGGGGCTTCTCTGTTGGCTCAGTGGTAAGAATCCACCCACCAATGCAGGAGACATGGGTTCAATCCCTGATCTGGGAAGATCCCACATGCCTCAAGGCAACTAAGCCTGCGTGCCCTAGAGCCCCATCCTCCTCAACCAGAGAAGCCACCACCTTGAGAAGCCTGCTCACCACAACTAGAGAGTAATCCCCGTCTCTGCACCTAGAGAGAAGTTCTCACAGCAACAGAGACCCAAACCAAAAATAAATAAGATTATATTTTTAAAAAGAGTACTGGTAAGAACACAACAAAGAGATATCTTTATACACTGTGTATAGGAGTATAATTTGATACTGACTGGTTGGAAAGCAATTTGGCAATATATCTCAAGAGGTAAAATTACCCTTTGACTTAATTCTGCTTCTCATAATCTATCCTCAAAGTATTCAAATATCCGAAAAAGCTTTATGTTGAAACCAGTCATTACAACATCATGTATAATATTAAAAGTTGGAAATAAATGAAAAGTATAACAAGTGAAGAACGGTTAACTTATGCTTCACCCTTACAATGAAATATTTTGAAATAGAAATTTACAGAGATAACACAGATTAACATCGAGGTTGTAATGTAAAGCAAAAAATCTACATGTGTAATGGATCAACTTAAAGCAATTTAAAAACATGGAAGGGACTTCCCTAAGGTCCGGTGGCTAAGACTCCAGGTTCTCAATGCAGAGGGCCCGGGTTTGACCCCTGGTCAGGGAACTAGATCCCACATGCTGCAAGTAAGAGTTCTCATACCACAACTCAAAGATCCCCCATGTGGCAACAAAGCCTGAAGATCCTGTGTGCTGCAGCTAAGACCCAGCACAGCCAAATAAATAAAGAAAAGTGTTGGTGTTGTTGTTCAGTTGCTGTCGTGTCCGACTCTTTGCGACCCCATGAACTGCAGCATGCCAGGCATCCCTGGCCTTCACTATCTTCCAGAGTTTGCCCAAACTCCTGTCCATTGCGTCAGTGATGCTATCTAATCATCTCATCTTCTGCCGCCCTCTTTTCCTTTTGTCTTCAGTCTTTACCAGCATCAAGATATTTTCCAATTAGTCAACTCTTTGCATCAGGTGGCCAAAGTATTGGAGCTTTAGCTTCAGCATCACTCCTCTCAGTAAATATTCAGGGTTTATTTCCTTTAGGATTGACTGGTTTGATCTCCTTGCAATCCAAGAGACTCTCAAGAGTCTTCTCCAGCACAGTTTGAAAACTGAATTCTTTGGTGCTCAGCCTTCTTTATGGACCAACTCTCACATCTACACATGACTACTGGAAAAGCCATAGCTTTGCCTTTACAGCCATTTGTCAGCAAAGTGACGTCTTTGCTATATAACTGCATATCACTATATATAAATGGTACTGATTACAAGTGAACCTTATCTATTCATTGAAGAGGTTATCAGTTTAATAGGGTGAAAACTAAATGTCTACTTAAATAGAGTTGTGGGGTTTTTTTTGTTTGTTTGTTTGTTCTGAATATAAAATCTCAGTTTGTAGTCCTTCGAGGCTTTAATCTTCCCACTCTGGAAGTATTGCATACAGTGTTTCACGGAATAATGGGAACCTTAAAGGTTTTTAAATTGCCCATTTCATATGCTCCATAAATAACCAGCAATATCCCAAGTATCCTCCTCGGTTTAGAACCCTAAAAAAAGTCCTCAAAAGTGTATGATGAGGGAAGTATAGTCTAAACAAGCCCAATGGTGCCCTAACAGAGGCCTTATTTCAGGCAGCTGAGTCTGAAATCCTTGCACCTGTGGGTTTTGAGGGATTATTCCAAGTTATCAGAAGGTGGCTGTCAGAATTTGAATAAAAGTGAGGAAGCAATTTTGAAACCAAGAAAACCGTTACGGTTTGCAGAAGGGATAGAAGTAAGATTGAATAGGAGTGAAAGATTCTAAAAGTAGAGTTGCCTTTTCTGCATCTCTTCTGTGTACCTGTCCTGCTGCTCCTTAGATTTATTCAAACCTGACCCAGAAAAAGGTGTCAGGAGCTGGACTCCCGCAGTCTCACAGGCTCTGTTACTCTACCACACCTGTTACCGTCCGTGACTAGGGTGGCGGGGAATTGCTCTGCAAGAGACGTGAAAGGACTTTATGCAAAGTACATTTGTTGCCTTCTAAACATTTGTCCTGTTGGAAAAAAATTCCAGCTCAGATTTCTTAGACCAAATGGCAGTTCAGCCCAATGTAGCTGCTTCTACTCTACATGCATCGATTATAACTGTGTCTCTCCGTTTCTTAGAACCCCTGGGAACAAACAAGAAAAAGTAATAACAACAAAATGTTTATTAAAATGCAAATATCATGATGGGTTCCTTGATGCGAGGCAGCCCGGGAGGACCCAGGTGCACAGGGAACCAGCTCATCTGGTCGCAGAGCAGCAGCGCCTGGAAACTGACAGGCTCTGAAGGGAGCCTTTTGTTACCTGACCTCGGCGGCAGGTTGCCAGCTCATTCTCCTGCATGGAATAGTTGAAGCTTGCCTTTCAACTAACCAGAGTACATGGGGGCAGAGAGAGAATCTTTTTCCCTTTGGCAACCTAAGTAAATTAGGGAAAAAAAAAAAAAAAAGCCACTGCAAAATAGCAGGAAAGCATGAAAAATGCTTTATGGAGAAACATAAAAGAAAACCAGAGGAAAGCTTATTCAGTCTTGGTCATTAAAAAGCACACTCCTGTGCCCTGTCTCCCCCCTCCCCCCACTGCCCCCCACACCAAAGTTGGTTTGAAGAGTTTCTTCTATAGAAGAACAGATGCACCCCAAGTACCCCAATGTCTATAACAGCTGGTTCTGGAATGAGAGGGGCTTCTCTCAAGAGAGGCAGATCTGTTTCATTTGGAGTTTGGACACAACGGTTTTCTGTGTGGCTTCATTTTTGGCATCCGACTGTTTTGACAGAAGCTGTGCAGTGTTTTTTCAGCCAGATCTTTGAGAGCTAGTGTCTTCCCACGATGCCCTGGCAGCTGATGAAAGCAGGCCCACCCTGCAGAAATGCCACAGGTATTGCCTAGGATAAAATGATACACAAAGGCTACTGAGAAATTGTTTGCCTCCTGACTCATGTGTTATTTTCCTTCCAGAGGCCGTTTTCAAAGCCTACTGTGTCTGCAGCCGGGTCATGGAAGATAACAACTAGTATACCAAACTGGGAGTCACCATGAGGCTATTTGACACTGTTCTTAGAAAAATCTTTCTCTTGCTCAACAGCCAAGGCAAAGAACTATTTCTAAATGACAAATGTGTATACATTTTCAAAAGGGATTGTGATTTCTAAGGCAGCTAGAACACAGTCATGCTTTACAGTCTAAGGTGATCTAATTCTTGAAATAAGCTTCATTCTGGGCAATGACATGCATTTTCTAGATGGGAGGAAAAAATGTTACTGCTTATAATAAAGAACAGGCTGTTTTTCTTATTTGGGAACCTCAGGGGGATGAAGCAAGTTTTAATACCGTAAAGAAGCGGGCTGTGAAACGCTGGGATAAGTCTTATTTATTTAACATTTAATGCCCGTGGTCTGTTAGGTGCTGGAGAGAGCCACTGAGGTGCTGTTATTTAATGCTGGAACAGTAAAACAGTCTGACTTAGATTAGGCAGTTGACTCAAAGTAATCCAGGTCCAAGGCTCAAAAATGAATCCGTCAACATGGTTAGCACACAGAGCGTTTGAACCAACACGTGGCTGGGTGATGGGGCGGTGAGTCACGCTCCCTCCTTAGGTCCTTGTGAAGTCTGGGCCTTGAGGAAGTGGCCTAGCATCTCTATGTTTTAAAAAAAATCTCTTTATTGCCAGTTGTCATTTGAAGAATTTAAAGACAGAATTATGTGCCCAAAGCAAATTAATGCCTTGTGCCACTGATTCCCCAGCACTCAGAAATAGATTTAAGCAAGTAGTGAGTCAGGCCAAGGAGAACTGGGAAGCTGAATCAATAGCCCAGCAGACTCTGTAATAATGTGTTGGTTTATACTTGGGCATTTTAGACTGTCTGCTACCCAAATGTGTATACATGTACCTTCAGCTTGCAGCCAGCATGGGCCTAGTGCCAAGAGATTAGCTCTTTGCCTTGACTGGGCTCCTCGCTTTCCAGTTTGGTGACTGGATGAGAGCATAGTTTTCTTATTGGAGTCTTGAGTGTGTATCAGTGATATCATGTTGTTGTCTTCTTCAGATATCTATGCCCCTTCCCTTAGGACCAATCCCCATGTGAGTCCAGCCCTGGCCCACCAGGCTCATTGAGGGCCCCCTGGGCAGGCTAAATCCATGGGCTCTGAGGTCAGAAGGGCCTGGGTTCAAGTGCTGCTTCTGCCATTTTACATATATGACCATGAGTGAGTTGCTTCATTCACCTTCCTAAGCCTCAGTTTCCTAGTCTGTAAACTAGGAATAATAATTATGCCTGTATCCTTGTGTTACTCTGGGGATCAGTTGAGAAAAATTAAAGGAACACATAAAATGCTTAACAGACTGTAAAACTTCCTTAGCACCTCGTAAGTACTCAGTAAATGGTAGCTTCCTTTTGACTTTACTTCATTAGCAAACATCTCTATCCTCTAGTTAGTCTTCTCCTGTCCACATCAAGATGAACGTGACACCATGGCAGTCTGCCTGGTTTGTATTTCAGGTGTACAAACATAGTAATTTGAAATTTTTATAGAATACACTCCAAAAAGGTTACTATAAAATATTGACGATATTCCCTGTTCTGTACAATGTGTGTGTGTGTGTGCGCGCATGTGTGCACTCAGTCCCTGCAACCCACCATCCTTATTGGTCCATGATAGCCTTGTAATTTATTTACTTCTTCACATGCTGACTTGGTGGGCTCCAACGTCCGGGCTGTGGCCCCGGCTTGGGGTGCAGCCAGCCCTGTGCACAAGGTCTCCTGACTGTCCAGGGTGGAAGCCTCAGTCAGCCAGCTGCTCAGGCCCCACTGAGCAGCCCCGGGGCACTTGACATCATCTGCAAGGCTCCGTGCTGGCCTGCGGCAACCACAGCACACCTTCCAGGTCTCAGAGAGCCAGGCCAGATGGCACCTGCCTGTCGGGACTCTTGGAGTCTCGGTTTGACAAATTCCAGCATTCTTTCTACCCGGTTCCGACATTTTCCGCCTCATCTCCTCCACGTCACATCTGATTTTTCCTTATCTTAGAGGATGGGTGTAGAGTCTCAGGAGTGAGTGTGGCTTGCTGACAGCCGCTCCAGCCAGGGTGGTGTTGGCAGGAGGGGCTGGGAGGGACAGAGGAAGGCATCCACGTCTTGAGTTTGTGACAGTGTTTTTTATGGTCAGCAGTTTTTATTTAAGGAATTATTTATCTACTGGGAAAAGAAAAGATGTTATTTATTCTGTATTAAAAGAAACACAGGTTACCATTTGATTTTCATCTCTTAAAATGGAACTTGAGAATGTCTGTATCATATCTATATCACTATATCCTAGTCATTTGCTTTCTTGATTTTCTTAAATCTCGATTAGTTTTCTTTCTTCTTTTCTTTTATTCTTTTGTTTGTTCATTCATTCATCTGCTCATCCATGCATTAAACCAGGTGAGAGATCTGGCCCCGCTAAATGATAAGAGAAGGTGACGACTTTTCTCAGAGCGCCGTGTAGAATGTATGGTGGAGAACAGCGATGTGATGGCTCAGAGCCTACAGCTCCCAGCGTGATCTGTCTGTATCGTGTCTATGATTTCTGCAGGCAGCAGGTTGGCGGTGGTTAATCGGCTGTTATGCTTCGTGTCTGTCTTTGTACCACTTCTTTCCTTCCTACACTTTGCATTTATCTCAATCTTTGTTTTTCTGATGAAGTTTGCTGTGGAAACTTGAGGGATTTGAAGGTAGGGACCTAATAGAAATGAATGAAGGGAAGTGTTAATCACTCAGTCATATCCGACTCTTTGTGACCCTATGGGCTGTAGCCCGCCAGGCACCTCTGTCCATGGGATTGTCCAGGCAAGAATACTGGAGTGGGTTGCCATTCTCTTCTCCAGGGGATCTTCCTGACCCAGGGGTTGAACCCAGGTCTTCTGCATTGCAGGCAGATTCTTTACCTTCTGAGCCACCAGAAGACAAGTAAGCAGGCCCTGTTCTCCACGATGGTGATGCCGGTAACCTGACACCAATGACTCCATACTCGGTGGACTCAGTGAAGCATACACTGGGGAGCAGTTCGTTTACCTCCATGTCGTACTGAAGTTCAGGTCCCTGTGGTTTCCCTGTGGCTTCGGTATTTGTCCTAAGTTATTTTTGTCTTGTTTGTCAGAGAATATCCCTACTGTAAGAGAGCCTGAGTCAGGGTGGTCTAGTAGGTGAGGCAGGGACACTGGGTTCATATCCAGCCTCTAGCTCTTACCTGCCCTGTGGCATAGTGCAAGGCATTTGTGTTCTTTTAGCCTTTATTTCTTATCTGTTACTTGGGGATAACAGCCCCAGGTATCATCATACTCCCAGGTACTGTAGGATTGCTATGAAAATGAAGTGAGGTCCTGTCTGGAAAGAACTTGGCACCATGTCCAGCTCAATGGCTAACATCCGGTCTACCCTGCTCTCCTCTCCCCACCTCCCCGTTTCACCACCCCACAGCTAGTCAGCCGTCTCTAAGACAGGAGCAGTGGAGCTGTAAATACTTCACTCTGATGAAATCACTCTCTGCCACTACACTCTTTGATCGCCTTCTGCCCCCGCCCCAAAGTGGTCCTAAACTCAAGGACCAGGTCCTAAACTCAAGGGAAGGCAGCAGCATGATGCAGTTAAGAGCGTGGAGTGGGCCCCAGACAGCCCCCCATGGGAATCCCAGCTCTGTGAGTTACCGACTGTGTAGTAAATACACGCTGAGTCTCCCTCTGATGAAATCTCCTTCACAGAGACAGTGAAACCTTGATGCTTAAAGAAATCATTTTTCTTGTGAAGAACTTAAAGCTCCTAGAATACCTTGTGAGTGTTTCTTTTCCAATAGATTTTATTACTGACAGTAAAAATATATTTACGTTTGGAGTTTATTCTTCACAATAATCTTGACAGTAGTATTTTCTGACTTCTGCAGAGCCCTCTGATTTTTGTGTGCAGAGAAAAGATCTTGTCTAATTTATCTAAGCTAGGCGTCTAATTTTTTAGATTTCATTTGAATATTTTGGGAGCTCAGGTCCCCAAAATGTAAGTGACTCTTCAGCACCCCACGCAGAAGTTAAAGTATTCTCTTTCTCTGTCATTTGAGTCGGTGATGGTTCTCGGGCCCAATACTTTATAAGACCCTTGTTTTCCTCTTGCTGTAAATCTCAGTACTCAAGTGTTCAGTTTCTGCATGTCTCAGTGTCTTGCTTATCTCTATTGGCCTAGAAAAGGTCCTTCTTTGCCCTGGCCCCAGCCCTGACTCCTACTGACCAAACACATTTACCCAGCCAACTATCTAGAGCCATATTCTTGCCACTCTGTCTCTTGAAACTGAACAGTTTTAGATGGAATTTGAAGACCCTTAACATGGACCTCTGAGTAATGGGACAGACACAGTAGCTTTGTTAGAGTGTATTCTTCACTGACGTGAGGGTTTCAGCTAATAAAGACCGAAGGCAGAGGTTGCACAGGACGGGTCAACTCTTTCCATGCAGCTGACTGCTTGGGAAGGCGGTAGCATGATGTGGTTAAGAGCATAGGATGGGCATCAGACAGCCCCACGTTAGAATCCCAGCTCTGCTGGTTACCGACTGTGTAGTATTGGGCAAGTGACAATTTTTGTGTCTCTCAGTCTCATTATTTGTAAAAGAGGAAGGCAATATTACTTGCTTTGCAGACCTAAACGAAGTCATGTTTCTGAAATTATATGATACAGCGTCTGACAACATCTCGGCAGTGTCTGGTAGGGAACTGAGTGCCCATCCATCTTGGCCCCCTCTCCCCGCATCTTGTGCTGAATGTTGGCCGTCTCTATAATCACATCGATAATGCTGTCATTGCTTTTACTACTACATCATTGCTCTCCCCCAGTTCTTTTCTTTGTTTCCTTTCTGGCCTATCTCCCAATTCTACCCTTGAAACTAGTTAAGTCACCATCCAGAGCAATGATAACTTAATTTTTAAAAATCTGTTTTCTTTAAACAGATTCAAAGTACCTACAACAATGATTGATGGTGATGGCAATGATGATAAGAATAAAGTGGGAATTTCTTACTCACTTTGTCTTTTTGATTATAAGTTTCAAAGTGCATGACTGTCTTTTTCAGTCCTAAACTCCTTGCTCCTGGACCAGGAATAGTTGTTGAATGAAGGAGTCTGATATTTCAAGTAGCTTTGACTATGCCATTTAATCTTGATTTCTGCACAGTTAGTCCAGATAAGTATTTGTTTATTTGTATGTTCACCTGTCCTATCACAGAATGTTAGTTTCCTCTTTTATGGCATGGAATTCTTAAACACATGCTTGTACATCCAAAAATGAACCGTGCTGTGTTTTAGTAAGCATTATATGTACATATTAAATATCAATGACAGGAAATAACGTTCTTGCAATGTCAGTGTCTACACAGGGAAAAGAATTCTAGTAGCTTGATTTTAAGGTTTGAGGACAAGGGGTCCTGGGAAAAGTTCCGAGATTGGAGGCATCACATTCCTTCCCACACTAAGCACATAACTCCGCATGGGTTTGGTTTCATTTCAGAAGCAAAGTGTCCACAGACTCTGAACATGCCCTGGGCACTTGGCCCTCGGATGGAGCAGCTAAATTTGGAGAGTCTTTCTAAGATGACAATCCCCTGATCTAAAGAACATTTTTGCAAGTGGCTATAAATACTTAAACAGAATATATAAAATCTCTCCCTTACCCTAACGGCTTTTATATGTAAGATGTGACATAATGACCTGGAAAAGCAAGAGGCCCACAGGTTCAGATAATCCATTACCTTGGCAACGTGGCATGCATAGATTAGGCTGCATTGATTTCATGGAAACACCCTGAGTTTTCTCTAAGCTTTTTTTCATCTGGAGACTATAAATGGGTTCACACCTTTCATAATTGAGAAATGAAAGTGTTTGAGATAAACAACACATCTTCTGTAAGGCCAAATACTTCTCTTGAAAAAATGTCAGCCTCACATCCCTGTGGGTGGAGCTCAGTATTTGCAAAGTCATCAATCATAATATTCTAGATCTAACAGAGATGGCAAAGATTCCAGTCTGTTTCCATGTTCCAAACCTGTCCAAGCCCAGCCTTTTTTCCAGGCTTTACTCTCCCTTAGGCAAATGTAACTGATAACTGATTTAATGTTTAAAAATGTCCTGGGTCCAAAAGTTCTTTTTACAGATCTAGTCTATATTTGCCTTGTTTCATTTTAAAACAATTTCCATTAGATGTGCTAATCCATTCTTCATAAATACATGTAGGGCTCTTCAGTTGACCAGGGACTGGTTTGTGGAGATCAAGAGCAGGAAGTATTAATACATTAGTCATGATTAATTACCAAATGGGTAAAACAGAAAATAACTGCTTTGGAGCTCAGAGGAAGAAGAGAGTGGAACTGAAGGTCTTAGAACTGAATTTTAAAAGATGGTTGGGATATGGGTAAATTAAGAAGGAAAAGAAAGGGCAAAGAGGATGGGATAAATGGTGTGAGCAAAAGCACGGAAGTAGGAAGAACACGAAGAGACCAGTTTACTCGAGATGAAGCTTTGGGGAGGGGAGAAGTAGAGGCAAGTCTGGAGGAGCAGATTGGAACCTATCTGCATAGGCTCTTGAATGCCATACTAACTAACAGGACAGACTGCACTATAAACCAGTGGCCGTCAGAGCGAGGTGCTGTGTAGGACCATCACTTGGGTACAGGAAAATATTTATTCTCTGTCTAAAACAAGACATTAATTTCTTGCTAATATTTATTGCACATGTAGACAATATTATATAAATGTCATTTATTCATAAATATACATATGTGGTGATGCATGCTCAAATGTTTCACTGGAAGCGATGCATGTTCAAAAAAGTGTGGAGGCAGATTCCTTCTTTAGATGACGAATGATTAAAGATGTTCATTTAATCAGTGACATATTCAAAGCAGTATTTTAAGAAGATAAATCTGGCAGCAGTCCTACAGAGAGAAGAAGCAATTAGTTGGTGACCACAGCAATTCAGAGGACTTAAATAATGCTGGCCATGGTGGGAATGGAAAGAAGGGGGAGAGTACCCGCGACATATTGGTAATCTTGTTCCTTTCACAGCAAGATTTTCCCTTAGCAAAAGCAGTCAGCAATCACTTTGGGAGCCAAGAATGGAGCAGTGCTGAAGATGATGAGTTTTTTTGTTCAAAAGGGATTACAAAAATGTATTGATATGACCAAACATGCTGTGGTCTGAAAACTGAAACTTAAATAGAAATAAGAATAAGAATTATGATTAATTATTGGTCAAAAGCAAGTTTAGATAACTTTACAGATCATTTTATACACAAAGAAAATCTTTAAAAATATAGGTAGCATCCTCTCCTCTCCACCATAATCCTAAAAATGAGTCTTTGGAAGAGTAAACAGGAGCAGTTTAATGATGGTGCCTTCATTATACTAATAAAACTTCTATGCTTCATATCTGCTGTTTGGTGTTGAAAAAGGATTCCAGAACTCTTCCCTCTCAGTTGTTTGTTGTAGGTGCATTATTTGTTGATAATCCTTGATTGAAATACAAATACTCTCATGCTACCTCACACATCACCATCTTCACAAGAAATACAATTTAGAGAACCGTATTGGCGAATGTGAATTTATAAGAGAGGTAGGCTTTGGTACTTTATTTACCATATTTTTTAAAAAATTGCACTATTTGTTTAACTTCCCCATTTGATGTTGCTGCAAGGTAGAACTCTTAACAAAAGTGTGATTCAGAGTTCAAATCTATCATTAAGCAGGCTTCTTGATTTCTCCTTGCAGATAAAAACCCTCTAAATAATGATAGGGAAAAAGAAATTGTATGTTTTAAAATGGCAGCTAGATCAGGCTTGTGGTCCCTACAAGACATAACATTATCTTAGAAATATTTTGATGAAAGAGTTGTATGATCAGGCATTTTAGAAAAGAAAACCAAATTCATATATTTTAACTCTAGTCAGGCATCAGATATAAACTTAACATTTGTCTCAGTCAAGTTAAACTCCACTACATATTGTGTGTGTGTGTGTGTGATTATTTTGGCTGAAATGAGTAGAATGTAGCATAGAAAAAAATATATAACATATGGACAGACATAAAAATTAAAGAGGTTAGATTAAAAGTCCCACATTAATTAGAAGTGAATATTCTCATACACTGCTGGTGGAAATATATATTGATATTATATATATAATATATATTGATATTATATCAATATATCAATATCAATATTGATATCAATATATCAATAATATATATTGATAAGCTTTCCTTAGGGCACTGCACAATAAAAGTACATCTTAACTTTCTGAACTAAGGAGTAGCTAGTATGCTTTAGATTAAATGGAAAGACAGTAGCTATGTATTTACTTATGTAATATGTTTATTCACTGACTCATTCAGTCAGTCAGTAAACAGTTATTCAGCACTTGTTGCGTGTCAGGTACTGGGTCAGGTTTATGAAAAAGAGAAACAAGTAAGTCTCAGAAAATTAATGATCTAGTGGGGAGATCAACATGTAAGTTTGGTTGAAAATGGACAGAGAAGTCTGTAGAAAGTTCTAGAAGAACACTGAGAAAGGAACAGCCAGCTTTTCCCTAGAGTTAGGGGCTCCTTCTTAGATAAAGTAAATGTTAGCAATGGACTTTGTCAAATGAATAGGAGCTTGCCAGGTGGAAAAGTTGAAGGAGCATTCTAGATAGGAAGAAGAGCATCAGTCTACAAAGGGCCAGAAATCTGAGATAGCGTGGTATCTTGGGTCAGGGACTAGTAGGAAATATGATGTGGCTGGAGCTTAGGGTGAGAGGTAAAAGCAGGATGAAAAGAGTGGAAAGCTGGATAAGGGCCAGAAACGGCCTTCACACCCTAGTGGTCACAGCGTTTCTGCTCCAGCAGTGATTAATCGTGATTTTCCTGGCTAATAGAATCCTAATCTTTATAATAAGGTAGGACTGTTCCCTTTGAATTATGAAAATTATAACTATTATGACCTGCTCCACAAACACAGGTTATAAATATGATCACATCCTTCAATTTTCTTTACCATTAATCATCCAAGCCTCCATAGGCCTTATTAGCAGGAAGTCTATTATCTCCTCCGGAGGTTCCTGGGACTTGACTCAAGACAAATGGGTCATTTCTCCTCCAGAAACCTGTGGCTGGATCCACTTATGACTGCTATACTTTGTCTGCTGCACGGCACTGTTCACAGTCTCAAGTTACAGAGGTGCCCATTTTGGGGAACAACTCCCTTTGTTGATATTCCCATCCTCAGCTCTTGTTCTCTAAATCATAACCTCTACTAGACTGGCTGGATCTGGAGGAGCTTCTGGACTTGGCCACAGGCTAGACTAAAATTCGCCTTTCCCCTCAATCTTATCCACTGTGTTGAGCCCAGGACAATAATAACCCAGATTCCTCTCTTCATCGAGGTCATTTTGTTTTAGTGGTTTCCAGGACCTTCTCTGCCCTGGGACCTTTAGTCATGGTCACCCTCACCAAAGCTGTGGCTTTCCCAGTGGTCATGTATGGATGTGAGAGTTGGATCATAAAGAAGGCAGAGCGCCGAAGAATTGATGGTTTCGGACTGTGTTGCTGAAGAAGACCCTTGAGAGTCCCTTGGACAGCCAGGATGTCAAACCAGTCAATCCGAAAAGAAATCAACCCTGACTATTCATTAGAAGGATTGATGCTGAAGCTGCAACTCCAGTACTGTGGTCACCTGATGCAAAGAACCGGTTCATTTGAAAAGACCTTGATTCTGGGAAAGACTGAGGGCAAGAAGAGAACGGGGTGACAAAGGATGAAATGGTTGAATGGCGTCACCAATTCAATGGACATGTGTCTGAGCAAACTCCAGAAGGCAGTGAAGGACAGGGAAGTCCATGGGGTTGCAAGGATTCGGACACAACTTAGTGACTGAAGAGCAACAGTTCTCTCGTCCCCAGTCCTCCACCCAAGGAGGCAGCAGTCGGAACACTGGGTCTCCTCCCAGAAGGCCCCTTTTACACTCTGATCTATTTCCTGCCTGGTACCCAGGTTGTTCCGTCAGAGAGCTCAAGAGGTAGTAGCCAGCAAGATGGAGTCTTACAAGTTTGTTGCCCTGCCCCAGTGCCCCCCCAAAATTGCCTAATTGCTTTATATTTACATGACTATGAAAGATACCAAGTGATTCTTCTGAGAACAAAAGATCTTCCTCCGAGTGATTTTCTGCTCCTGCCTATAAAGAGTAGTCACAATTTACTTCACAAAAATAATTAATCTTTAGACATACAGATGGCTAACAAACACATGAAAAGATGCTCAACATCACTCATTATCAGAGAAATGCAAATCAAAACCACAGTGAGGTACCATTACATGCCAGTCAGGATGGCTGCTATCCAAAAGTCTACAAGCAATAAATGCTGGAGAGGGTGTGGAGAAAAGGGAACACTCTTACACTGTTGGTGGGAATGCAAACTAGTACAGCCACTATGGAAAACAGTGTGGAGATTTCTTAAAAAACTGGAAATAGAACTGCCATTTGACCCAGCAATACCACTTCTGGGCATACACACTGAGGAAACTAGATCTGAAAAAGACACGTGCACCCTAATGTTCATCGCAGCACTGTTTATAATAGCCAGGACATGGAAGCAACCTAGATGCCCATCAGCAGATGAATGGATAAGGAAGCTGTGGTACATATACACCATGGAATATTACTCAGCCGTTAAAAAAAGAATTCATTTGAATCAGTTCTAATGAGATGGATGAAACTGGAACCCATTATACAGAGTGAAGTAAGCCAGAAAGATAAAGAACATTACAGCATACTAACACATATATACGGAATTTAGAAAGATGGTAATGATAACCCTTTATGCAAAACAGAAAAAGAGACACAGAAGTACAGAACAGACTTTTGAACTCTGTGGGAGAAGGTGAGGGTGGGATGATTCGAAAGAACAGCATGTATATTATCTATGGTGAAACAGATCACCAGCCCAGGTGGGATGCATGAGACAAGTGCTCGGGCCTGGTGCACTGGGAAGACCCAGAGGAATCGGGTAGAGAGGGAGGTGGGAGGGAGGATCAGGATGGGGAATACGTGTAACTCTATGGCTGATTCATATCAATGTATGACAAAACCCAAAATAAATAAATAAATAAATAGAGAAAAAAAATTAATCTTTATGCAACCATGCCCCCTGTTTTAAAAAAATCAGTGTAATGTTTTCATATATAATGAGTTATGTAAGTTGTCCAAAATGGAAATAGGTCTCAACCCCAAAACCTATATGCTTAACCATTATGCTCACTGCCTCATCTCATTCAGTTTATATATTAATATATCATTATAGGCTTCCTTGGTGGCTCAGATGGTAAAGAATCCTCCTGCATTTCAGGAGACCTGGGTTCAATCCTTGGGGTAGGAAAATCCCCTGGAGGAGGGTATAGCAACCCACTCCAGTATTCTTGCCTGGAGAATCCCCATGGACAGAGGAGCCTGGTGGGCTATAGTCCATGGGGTTGCAAAGAGTCAGACACGACTGAGGGATTAAGCACAGCACATGTCATTATTTAATGTTTAATTTAGATACTATACTTATACTAGTCAAATTTATTACAAAATTGCATAATAGATGCATTCATGGCCAACTCTTTGCAACCCCATGAACTGCAGCCCACTAGGCTCTTCCGTCCATGGGACTTTCCAAGCAAGAATACTGGAGTTGGTTGCCATTTCCTTGTCCAAAGAATCTTCTTGACCCAAGGATCAAACCCGAGTCACTTGCATTGGCAAACTTATTCTTTACCACTGAGAATTAGACATCTCTAAATGCAGATACTGAATTGTTGATAAAGGGGAACTGGATGACAAGTGTATTTATGATCTAAAACTGCATGTATGTAGAAACTGAGTATATTTACTGTAAGAGAAAATTGTGTTTTCTCTGCAAAATTTGGGCTTCCCAGGTGCTGTTAGTGGTAAAGAAGCTGCCTGCCAATGCAGGAGACATAATAGACACAGGTATGATCCCTGGGTTGGGAAGATCCCCTGGAGGAGGGAATGGCAAAGCACTCTAGTATTCGGGCCTGGAGAATCCTATGGAGAGAAGAGCCTGGGGGCTGCAGTCCATGGGATCACAAAGAGTTGGACATTACTGAAGTGACTTAGTACGCACGCATGCTGCAAAATTGGGTCTCAGACCAGAGAAGAGTACTTACATAGTTTCGGTAGGATTGAAGCGGAGTAGTAAACAGGCATTTGGGTTAATACACTTTGCTTATAAATAGTGTTCTTTAGAATTCATAATTTGGAAACTCTCTCTCCAAGGGTAGATTAATCCAACTTTGGCTCACTCCTCAGCCAAGTGTAGGACAGTCAGTTGACCTTCCCAATTTATCAGTTTTACTCTTAGCCTTCTTATTTTTAAATTTGATAACAATAAAAAATAAAATCCTGCCAGATTATTTTCACCCTTTCTCATAGACACTGTTTTCTCAGTAGCGTTATTACTCTCCTCAGTAAAATGAAAGTGAAGTGCATGTATGTCATATTTCGTAAACAAAGGCAAAATTCTGACATATTATCCATAGTCTATGTTCTGTTAAAGGAAAACTGTAACGCCATATAATGTTTCCTGTATTCTCTGAAGTTCTTAATTAAAAATTCCAGGAGGTCAAGAGATCTCTGGGCAGATTTTGTTACATTTATGAGGGAACTAATTGCTTATCTTCTGACAAAACCTTGATGAGACCTGACTCGAAGCCTGCTCAGCCCAGAGTCCTTCCTCTCAGCTCAAAGACTTATTTCCTGTGCTTGCCTTGGTCTGGCACTGTGAACCACTGAGCCAGGGCCAGAGCTGTGAGCTAAGACTCCTGCGGAGCTATTCATTTACCCTAGTTTTGCTGCAAGATGAGAGCCCTGCCCTGGACCTTGAATCACTTTGTTGTGTTGCTCTCAGTATTAGTGCTTTACTATTGTTGTTGTTATTTTTGTTACTTTATATACTTTAAATTCCCAGCTTTTAAAACCAGTTTGAATTTGAGATACACAAGAAATTCTGTTATTTAAAAATGATAAATATAGACATCCCTTGTATCAACGTCACTCAGCTTTCAGATTTATTGTGTTGTGGTTTGTTTTTTGTTTTGTATTTTTTTGTTGTTGTTTTTTGCTTTATCCAGAAACTAAAAATTCTGATTGTCTTCAGTTTTTAAAGCGAGGAAACAACTTCTGTTTACTTGGAGGTAGACATGCTCTGTGTTGGAATGAGGGCATATTCTACGCTGAAAGAGATTCTGTGTTTTTCCACAAGCTAGACGAAACTTATATCTTCCCCTTGGCTGCGAGTGCTTTCTGTGTAAACAAAGATGTCCTGCGGCTCCTAGGGAAGAGGAAGGAGGAAGATGCCTCTTTCCTTGTTCTCTTGCAGGCGCTCCCTGGAAATCACTTGCACAGGCTGAAGTTCGTGGAGTGATGTAGAAGGAAGCTAACACATGATTCTTGAAAGCCTACTGTGTGCCAGGAACTGTGCTTCATGTTTACTTAAATGCCTGGTCTCATTTAATTTTCTTAACAAGGCCATGAGGCAATTACCCTTTTCCTTACTGTGTAGATGAAGAAACCGAGGCTCAGAGAGATTGGGCAAGTCCCCTAAAGTCACAGAGCCAGAAGGGGCAGAGCAGGGACCCCGAGTTTATTGAGATCTCGCAGCCAGCACCTCTCCATCCCCCACACTGCCCGTCTGTGGCCTCAGGCGGCCTGAGAGCCCGAACTCCAGGCTAGAGGCAGGGTCTAGGGCTGAGGGAAGTCCCTTTCTCTTAGGTTCTGGGGGCAATCGGAAGGTCAGAGCAGAAGAGACTTTGCAGCCCAGTCAGTGTCTGCTTAACCGCCGGTTTCCAACCTCTTCTGTTGGGCCTTCACCTCGACTGTGGAGTAGAATGGGGACTGAATTTCTCCAGGACTGCGTGGGGCTGGGGGCTCTCTGTGTCTCCTCAGGGTCAGCTGTGCACTGGCTATGCTGTTGCTGTTTGCAGGTTTTAGCTCTCCTCACTTCAAACAGATCACTGTTTTGTTATCTTAATGGAACATCACTGGCCACCTGGCTGATTTGAAATGTGAGGGAGACTAATCCTGTACAGCAAGTTAGAACACCAAGTCTACGGGGACATTCAGAGCATTTGCTTTGAAATATTAATTTTTCTCTAATTCATGCTAAACTGTCACTTGATCCTTTATTTCGAGAATTCCATCATTTTAATAATTTGGTACTGTTTCGCTGGTAAAGGCAGAGATATGTAAACAGAAAGTTTTTTTCCCCTTTTTTATGGGTTTAAAAAAAAGATTCAGAATTTTCATTTGCAGCACTTTATCCTTTTTTCTTTTACTTTTTTCTATGTTGCAAGCAAAATGTCATTTGGTTTAAATTGACATTAAGCACATTTCTGTTCGAGGAGCCAATGATTGTGATCTTTAGATAGACTAATTAGGTTTCTTTCTCCAACAATAGTCCGTGCTATGAAGGTGAGTAGGCAGTTTGACTCTGTGGAGCAGGCAGTGGGCCCTTCAGGATTCTTCTTCGCAGGGACTCAAATGACTTTGGAAGATTGTCTGTCCTGAGTATTTAGATGCTCCCTCTCTCTCTAGGTAAAAGCGTATGCTCTGTGCCTGGCTATCCATTATGTAGTTTGATAATTCATTCACTGAGTGTCTGCCACATGCCAGACACAGAGTGTCTTACATACATCATCACGTCTCGTTTCATCCTCACAGCCACCCTGGGAAATTGTTATGTTATGAACATGTAATATTCCCCCACTCTTCAGATAAGGAAGCTGAAGTTCAGGTGGAAAAATGTCTCGGTGGTTACACAGCTGGTGCTTGTTGATACCAGGGCTTAGCAGATCTGTCCACATTTGTCAACTGTAATACTTTGCCTAGAAAATGAACTAGCAGGAAGGTTTTAGAAGATGAGGCTGGGATAGTGATAGAGAGCTTCGAATTTTACTCTAAGACACCACACCTTGGATGTATTTATTCGTTTGGTACCTATTTATTGGGCAGCAAATATATGTGCCGAACAGTCTAGGCACTAGGGGCATCACATTGAACCAGAAGCTTACACTGTGGCTCTTGGAGGTCTTGAACAGAGAAATGACATGCTCTGGTATATGTTTCACAAGGGGCCTGCTGACTGCAGTGCAGACCTCACCTGCAGAGGGGCATGGACTGTGGCAGAGGGGCATGGACCAGCTTAGAGGTGACTGCAACAGTCCAGACAAAATGGGTGGGACTTGGACCAGCATGGGAACAGAGGTGAAAAGTTGGATTCTAGGTAGACTTAGCAGAAACACCAATGGGATCGGCTGAACAACTGGATGTGGAAATTGCTTTTCTGGGCTTCAGTTGGAACTAAGGTCAGCCTGTCTCAACTCAACTCAACACTTGGAACTCAACAGCCTGTGCTGTTTGATGTCAAAATTGCTCAAGTGTAAAGTCATTTCACAGTGTTTCATTTAGTAAAAAGCTTAGCTCCTTTTCAGTACCTTAGCACTAGACTTACGCAAGGAGAATACTTGTCGGTGTCCAGAGGAGGAGGAACAGAGCTCCATTTCCCAGGAGCACTTATCATCCAGGCTGCAGTCAACCAGGCTGCTCCCTCCAAGAAGGCATGTGCCTGGGTGGCGGAGCTGGGTAGCCACATTTGATGTTTGTTGTGTGTCCGTCTCGGAGCCGTTCATAGTCCTTCCCTATGGCTTCCCTGCAGTGAGGCAAGAGGAAAGGTCTTCTTAATAAGGTTTAAGCCCCATTTCATGTTTTTCTGCGCTTATTATTTCTCAGAAACAACATCATCAGGTCCAAATCAGAAACAAGTTTCCAGTCTTGGTCAAAAAGTGGAACTCCCAGCCTACTATTTGACCTTTGTAGTTAACTTTTACGGAGCTGACACCATCACTCAAAAATGGTTCTAAATATGCCAGATCTGCCAGTAACTTCAAGGACTGCAGGATGTAAGTTTGTATTTCCCAAGTCAATGAATGCAGCATTGTGCTTTCTTCGTGATCATTCATTACTAAGGATAGCATGGGCAGTTGGCTATACTTGTGGATTTAGACTAAGAAGCAACCCCTTACATACCTTATCTTGAAGTAGAGACTAATCACTGGGTTTTAGTTAATCATGGGAAGGAAGGCCTCAGGATCTGCCTAGAGTCTTCCTAACTATATCTTCTGGATGAACTCTAGTAGCCCAGTGAACTTGGCCATCAATTGTGTCCTACCGGGTACATTGTCCAGTTAAAAATATGAATAGAGGCTCTCACTCCCTGGGCTGCAGACAGCATTCGTCATTAACCTGCCCTGGAGATTGGCCCTGAGGGTCCTCCTTTGCTGGGTCAGCCACACCGTGAATCAGGCAGCCACACCAGCAAGAGATGAAAGGGCATGCCTCTCATTCCCTCCTGCAGAATTCAGATGAGAGGCCCTGCCATTTTTTTTTTAATTCAAAATCAACTGATGAATCACTTATTTTATTATTATTCCCAGGACTGCGTCCAAAGAGAACTCTGCGTTTGGTGCTCTGGACCGCAGAGGAGCAAGGTGGAGTCGGTTCCTCCCAGTATTATCAGCTGCACAAGGTAGGAGAGCAGCCATGGATCGCTGGGCATTTGCACATGTAATATCAGTGTAAATACACCAAAAGCACTGACGCTTTTGGTTTGAAAATGTCCTCTATTGTCCTGAAGACTCAACAGTACTCTGTGGTAGGCTGACCTTGGCAAACACCCCTTGCAAAAATCTTCCTCATTTAGTCCTATAAAGGAGAACACCCTGGTGAACTGCGGGATTTTCTATTTCTACATTAGTCTGTGGCATTAGGAAGATCCCACTTGCTATGTAGCTATTTTCCTTGACTCTCCAGTTCTGCTATGCTCATGTATGCCAGAGAAGCAGTAATAGGTTAACAGTCCCTGTTCCTACTGAGCCCACCCCCATGCCACAATGTCCCAAGTGCTGGTATTTCAAAGCCACATCCTGAGACCTTGAGTAAGCCAGGAGCATTGATAACGGCCGTGGGAATGGCAGCAACTGGAGGTCTCAGACCTGAGAACGTGGAGGGTAGTGTGGTTTGACACTGACCAAAACAAGGCAAAAGTGAAGCTTGAGGCGAGAAGGTGATAGTGGAAGATCATATATAGAAATACAAGACCACATTTAAGACAGGGAATAGGGGCTCTCAAGGCAAAAGAAATGAAAGCAAAAATAAACAAATGAGACCTAATCAAGCTTAAAAGCTTTTGCACAGCAAAGGAAACCATAAAGAAAACAAAAAGGCAATCAGTGGAATGGGAGAAAATGTTTGCAGATGACTTGATCAACAAAGATTTAATATCCAAAATGTACAAACAACCCAATCAAAAATGAGCAGAAGACCTTATAAGACATTTCTCCAAAGAAGACATACCGATGGCCAAGAGGCACATGAAAAGATGCTCAGCATCACTAATTATTAGAGAAATGCAGATCAAAACCACAATGAGGTATCACTTCACATCAGTCAGAATGGACATCATCAAAATGCCTGCAGATAATACATTCTGAAAGAAAAGGGAACCTTCATACCCTGTTGGTGGGAATGTGAATTGGTGTAGTCGCTATGGAAAACAGTATGGATGTTCCTTAAAAAATGAAAACTAGAACTACCATATGACCCAGCAATCCCATACCTGGGCATGTATCTGGAAAGGATGAAAACTCTTAATCTGAAAAGGTACATGCACCCTGGTGTTCATGGCAGCACTAATTTACAATAGCCAAGACATGAAAGGAACCCAAGTGCCAGTCAACAGACTTATGATGTGGTATATATATGTGTGTGTGGATATATACATATATATGTATACACATACAGTGGGGTATTATTACTCAGTCATAAAAAATTGGCATTTGCAGCAACATGAATGGACCTAGAGAAAATCATACTAAGTGAAGTAGGTTAGACAGAGAAGGATAAATATTTTATGATATCACTTACATGTGATATCTGAAATAATACAAATGAATGTATATACAAAACAGAAACAGAACTGCAGACATAGGAGACAAACTTAGAGTTACTGAAGGGGAAAGGGAATCAGGGTGGCAGGGGACAAATTAGCAGCATGGCATTATCAGATACAAACTACTATATAAAATAGATGAGCAACGAGAATTCACTATATAACAGAAGATGTACAGAATCTTGTAATAGCCTATAATGGAAAATATCCAAAAAAAAATGTATGCGTAACTGAATCACTTTGCTGTACACCTAAAATTAAAACAATTATAAATCAGCTAAACTTAATTAAAAAAAAAAAATGAGGGGCAGGGAGATTAATATCAAGAACAACCTTTGAGAAAGGGGAGAAGGGGCAAAATGTACAAGCTCAAATCAAATGTTAATTTAAAGAGGAATTCCCCAGTACAAACCATGTTTAGAAGTTTGAACTTTGTCCAGAGGACAAGTGAGTAATTAAATTATTTTTAAGAAAGAGCGTTTAGAATCTATATATCTTGTCCTCTATTAAAAACAAAACACCTTAAGGAACTCTTCTGAAGCTCTGTCATTCTCTACTTCAAGGAAAAAAAATGGATTTATTAATACAACTGCAATGGCTCCAGCTTGAAATTTTCTCAACCATTGAAATTCCTTAGATCTAAATCAAAATTTATTTCTCTGAAGATTTTGAGTTTTGCTGTAGCCTACTACATGGATAAAATTAGAAATTACTTGATTTTAAACTTCTAAGAGGTTGGCAGGTATGAACACACACACACACACGAATATATACTCAAAGGGCATGCAGTGAAGCTGTTTAATCTTGAAAACATCCATGTTGCCTTCATACAAATGTGTCTATATACTGGTGGCTGGTCTGAATTGCAATTTCAGGGATTGAAAGAAGAAATTCCAGAAAGAGAAGACATAGGCCTTTTGTTTCCTGATAGCTCTTTCTCTCTCCTTTAAAAAGACATTCTGTGTGTTTTACAAGACGCAGCCAGTTCTGAAGGACTTAATTCTGTATTCTTATGATTAGCATATGGATCTAAGAATTGTCAAGAGCATAATGATTTCTGGGTGGCTGAGTTTAACTTTAAAGTAACTCTAATAAGGACCTCATCCTTGAGGAGTAAGTGGGTTTGAGTGAGTAGTCAGGAGGGAGCAAAAAAGGAAAGCCACACTCCTTCATATTGATGAGACCTGCCTGACAAGCACCCTTGGCATCGGTATGCGTGATAATAAACAAGAACAGAATTTAGTTTGGCAATTGTAAAAAGAAAAGATTTGAACTTTTAAAATAACTATGCTAGCATTTTTATGATATAGTATGGTTATTAATGATCTATATCAAGGATCAGTAAGTTATGGCCTGTGGACTAAATCCATATGTTTATGTACAGACCTCAAGACAAGAATGTTTTTATATGTTTTAACTGATTATATGACTGAGATCGTATGTGGCCTGTAAGCCCCAAAATATTAAGTATCTGACCCTTTACAGAAATGGTTCATTGATCCTTAATTTATATGATAAAAATCATAAAACATTTTCATGTTATTTCCATATAATAATTTGTTTATAACTTTGTATGACCTAAATTATAATATTATAGATTTGTTTGGAGCCAGTTAAGTGTTTTGCAGAAAGATATTATTTCAATAACATAAGTTACATTACCACTCTTTTTTTATGCATTCTTATTTGGTGTAGTTTTACCATAAAGTTAGCTAGACTTTCATAGCATTAATTATAGAGAAAACCAGTATGTAAAATTTCTTCTTTTTGTATGTTTGTAAAAAATTATTATTTCTTCTTTTTTGTTGCCTTGAATATATTCTTTTTCATCATTATAGAATCTTTTCAACAGTAAAAGTTCTATAAATATTACTTTAATGGATATGTATATAAGCTAAACTTTCATGGGAATAAAATTAATATTACCATTTATTATCCTTTTCTTAGTAAATATATCTTTGTTTATAATTAATATATTCATAGAAAAATATATAAAATTAAAATAACTTAAAATCATATGCTTAAACTTATTACCTAATTTTCAAAATTGTATTCAGTTTAATAGCTGCCTTTACTTCATAATTATGCTTTCTTATAAAGTATTAGTTCAATTATTATAATAATTGCTAGCCTTACTTAATTGTCATGAAATATGTGAGGCTATTTGTGGTTTGCATATAAATTTTGAAATGAAAATCGAACTTTATTGTGATATCTAAAACACTTTACAAGGAAGCAAATTCCAACAGAAAAAGGTCTATGAGCATTTTAGCCAACATTACTAATAAATAATTCAAACAGGAAATACCGAGTTTTTCACTATATTTTGAAGTCAACTTGAATAGAAATCATTCCTGGTCTCCATCCAGCATGCTCATAACAATTCATAGCATAAAGTCCCATACGGGCTGTAGAGCTGTGTACATATTATTCTCTTATTTAAAAAAAAAATGGCAAAAACCACCACAGTATTGTAAAGTAATTAGCCTCCAATTAAAATAAATGAATTAATTTTAAAAAGTTATTTCACATATTTTGATAAACTGTGAACTTTTCTCTCCTAGTGTGGAAGTCCTTTCCACAGGCTCATTACATTATCACATGAAGTTGAGAATTATTTAAATGTATATTGTTTGTACTTTATTGATTCATTTAAAAGTAACACATTTTTCAGGAGCTTCCCTGGTGGCTCAGTGGTAAAGAATTCCCTGGCCAATGCAAGAAGACACAAGAGACACGGGTTCTATCCCTGGTTTGGGAAGATTCCCTGGAGAGGGAAATGGAGATCTGCTCCAGGATTCTTGCCTGGAAAACTTCATGGACAGAGGAGCCTGGTGGGCTACAGCACATCGGGTCGCAGAGTTGAATGTGAGTGTGACTGAGCACACTCACACAGTGTGAGGTGTGCTCATGTGATAGTGTAGTGAAGTCCCATCAGTCGGCCAGCGGGGAATTTTTCCAGGTTCCCTAACTATTTTGGAGTACTGATGGGGGCGTATTAGGGGTGAGGCTGGTGAATTTCTTGGTGGGATTAGGCGGCCATTGGATGTTTAGATGAAAGGGCTGCCTCTCCTTACCCTCAACTGCTTAATGCATGGCTTCACAAAAGAGGCAGACGGGACTTAGCAACTAAACAATAACAATAATACATTTTTCCTGCTATTTTATTGAGGAATAATTAGCACTCAGTGATAAAATGAGCAGTTACGCTTTCTAACTGTCTCATCCTCTGCTGTACCTTCTCCTCTTGCCCTCAACCTTTCCCAGAATCAGGGTCTTTTCCAATGAGTCCGAGCTTCGTATCAGGTGGCCAAACTATTGGAGCCTCAGTTTCAGTCTGTCCTTCCAATGAATATTCAGGACTGATTTCCTTTAGGATGGACTGGTTGGATCTCCTTGCAGTCCAAGGGACTCTCAAGAGTCTTCTCCATCACCACAGTTCAAAAGCATCAGCTCTTCAGTGCTCAGCTTTCTTTATGGTCCAACTCTCATATACATATGTGACTAATAGAAAAACCACAGCTTTTACTATATGGACCTTTGTCAGCAAAATGATGTCTCTCCTTTTTAATATTTTGTCTAGCTTTGTCATATCTTTTCTTCCAAGGAGCAAGCATCTTTTAGTTTTGTGGCTGCAGTCAATGTCCTCAGTGATTTTGGAGCCCAAGAAAATAAAATCTGTCACTGCTTCCACTTTTTCCCCATCTATTTGCAATGAAATGATGGGACCAGATGCCTTGATCTTGTTTTTTAAATGTTGAGTATTAAGCCAACTTTTTCACTCTCCTCTTTCACCCTCATCAAGAGGCTCTTTTAGTTCCTCTTCACTTTCTGCCATTAGAGTGGTATCATCTGCATATCTGAGGTTATTGATATTTCTCCCGGCAATCTTGATTCCAGCTTGTGCTTCCTCCAGCCCAGCGTTTCTCATGATGTACTCTGCATATAAGTTAAATAAGCAGGGTGACAATATACAGCCTTGACGTACTGATTTCCCAATTTTGTACTAGTCCTTTGTCCCATGGTTGGTTCTAACTGTTGCTCCTTGATGTGTGTACAGGTTTCTCAGGAGGCAGGTAAGGTGCTCTGGTATTCCCATCTCTTTAAGAAGTTTCCACAGTTTGTTATGATCCACAAAATCAAAGGCTTTAGTGTAGTCAATGAAGTAGAAGTAGATGTTTTTCTGGAATTCCCTTGCTTTTTCTATGATCCAGTGTATGTTGGCAATTTAATCTCTCGTTCCTCTGCCTTTGCTGAGTCCGACTTGTACATCTGGAATTTCTCAATTCACATACTGTTGAAGCCTGGCTTGAAGGATTTTGAGCATTACCTTGCTTCTAGTCCTATTGCCACTGCTGATTTTTCCAAATTTGCTGACATATTAAGTGCAGTACTTTAACAGCATCATCTTTTAGAATTTGAAATAACTCAGCTGGAATTCCATCACATCCACTAGCTTTGTTCATAGTAATTCTTCCTAAGGCCCACTTGACTTCACACTCCGAGATGTCAGGCTCTAGGTGAGTGACCACACCTTCATGGTTTTCTGGGTTATTAAGACCTTTTTGTATAGTTCTTCTGTATATTCTTGCCACCTCTTGTTAATTTTGCCTGCTTCTGTTGGCTCCTTGCCATTTCTGCCCTTTATTGTGCCCATCTTTGCATAAAATATTCCCTTGGCATCTCCAATTTTCTTGAAGTAGCTCTAGTCTTTCCCAGTCTATTGTTTTCCTCTATTCCTTTGCATTGTTCACTTAAGAAGGCTTTCTGATCCCTCCCTGCTATTTTCTGGAACTCTGCATCCAGTTGTATATATTTTTCCCTTTCTCCTTTGCCTTTCGCTTCCCTTTTTTCTCAGCTAATTGTAAGCCCTCCTCAGACAACCACTTTGCTTTCTTGTATTTCTCTTTCTTGGGGATGGTTTTGGTCACCACTTCCTGCACAATGTTACGAACCTCCATCCATAGTTCTTTGGACACTCTGTCTGCCAAATCTAATCCCTTGAATCTATTCATCACCTCCACTGTATCATCATGAGGGATTTTATTTAGGTCATATCTGAAAGGTCTAGTGATTTTCTCTTCTTTCTTCAATTTAAGCCTGAATTTTGCAATAAGGAGCTCATGATCTGAGCCTCAGTCAGCTCCAGATCTTATCTTTGCTGTCTGTATAGAGCTTTTCCATCTTTGGCTGCAAAGAATATAATCAATCTGATTTTGGTGTTGACCATCTGGTGCTGTTCATGGATAGAGCTGTCTCTTGTGTTGTTGGAAGAGGGTGTTTGCTGTGACCAGTGTGTTCTCTTGGCAAGACTCTGTTAGCCTTGCCCTGCTGCATTTTGTACTCCAAGGCCAAACTTGCCAATTACTCCAGGTATCTCCTTACTTCCTGCTTTTGCATTCCAACCCTCTGTGATGAAATGGATATCTATTTTTGGTCTTGGTTCTAGAAGAGCTTATAGGTCTTCATAGAACCATTTGACTTCAGCTTCTTCAGCATTAGTGGTTGGGGCACAGCCTTGGGTTACTGTGATGTTGAATGGTTTGCCTTGGAAATGAACAGAGATCATTTGGTCAATTTTGAGATTGCACCCAAGTACTTCATTTCAGACTCTTTTTTTGACTATGAGGGCTGCTTCATTTCTTCTAAGGAATTCTTGCCTGCAATAGTAGGTATAATGATCATCTGAATTAAATTCACCCGTTGCCATGCATTTTAGTTCACTGATTACTAAAATGTTGATGTTCATTCACCCTTGCCATCTCCTGCTTGATCACGTCCACGTTTCCTATTGTGTGGTTAGTATATAGCACAACTTCTTCATCCATTCTCCTACTTATGGTCCTTTGGGTTGCTACTAGCTTTAGCTATTGTAAATAAGGCTGATATGAGGTTTTTGTACAAATCTTTAGGTGAAGATATGCATTTCTTTTCTCTTCTAGGAGTAGAATTGCTGGCTCATGTGAGAGATGAATGTCTACCTTTGTTAGAAACTGTCAAAGTGGCAGGAGGTTGTACCATTTGACATTCCCACCAACAACATATGCGAGTCCTAACTGCTCCCTCATCCTACCCAATATATAGTAGTATTTGTTAGACTTTTTATTTCTGACCATTCTTGTGGGAATAATAATTTTACAAGATACAGTTCTGAAAAGTCCCAGGAAAAGTTCTGCCTCCACTTCTAATGACCATCATTGTTTCACCCTTTCCTGCTTCCTTGCCTTCATTCTTTGTTCTGTCTTATGATTTACCAAGATCAAAGGCCTTTTTACCCAGCATGAGGTTTGTGGAGCTATTCATGGTTGGAGTGACCTTATTTCAATTTGGGGGAACACGGGAGAGCAGGTTATAGAAATGCCTTCCTCTCATGACCACAGCTGACTCCCTAGAGACAGACCTCACAGCAGGGTGGGGCTGCTGGAACTCAGCTGGAGCCAAAGCGGGCCTGAGGCTCCAACGGGTTTGGGGAGGGAGATTTCCCTTATGCCCCCGAAAGGGTTTATTCTAGAAAGTGGGAAAAGGATGTCAGAAAATGCTTTGTGTTATTCTTTGTTGATAAAATTATTATTTCTAAAAAATATGAATATTTTTTTTTTTGGTTGAATTCAGCTTGCATTCACTGAGAAAGGAATGTCACCACATGTAGAGGATATTATTGTGCTCTAGTGATTTTTAAGAGTTTACTTATCAGAGTGGAATTTAACTTTGGAATTAAAAAACATTGCAGATGATTTTATTGAATTTTCATTTCAATGAGTCAAATGAGTGTTTTCCAGATGCTATTTGCCTAATCTGCTTTTCATGGGAACAATGTTACTTTCTTCTCTACTCTTAGAAGGAGAGCAGGATGTCATTTCTCATGTCCTGAAACATACAATGGAGGAAAAACACCCTAGACTAGTTTCAACTCTATTGCTGGCATTTTTAAATCTTTTCCATTTTAAGCAAAAATATGATCTGGCATAATTATAATGAGTAAGGTAATCTGGCCTTGAGAAAGCCTCATTACACAAAGTAATCAAATAAAATAGATTGATATGTTTTATTCTGGCATGAAAAATATTTTAACCTTTTCCTGATTTATTGCACAAACTACTGGCAATTGAATTACTGGGATTATAAACACTGCTGTGTTCTGGTAGTCATTAATAAGGGCAATATTTTAAACAGCTTTATTAAATGAGGGATGGGATGTATGATCATTCTAAATACATTAGTTTATCCTAACTCTAGCCAACTCTAAAACAGAAAAAGTTAAAATGAATATGTATAATATTTTGTCAGAATTTCTGGTGTTGCCACGCTGAGGAGCAAAATTTCCTCTTTACTTATGTAAATATATAAAAATGCCAGCTTCTTTTACTAGTAAAGTTCTTGCCAACTTCCCAACCCACGCTGGGTTCATGTTTCACTCTAAAATAAAAGATACTTGGAAATGCATTTGAGAATTCTTCAATGCTATCTGGGCAAATGGATTTACTTTGGCATTTTTATTTCACCAACTCTATTGCTTCCATGTAATGTTGATTTAGCTAGGGTGACACTGCTAGAGAGAAAACAGTGTGGTACTCATCTGCAGCTCTGGATATAAAAGTAATAGACCTGATAGGTTCATTCAGCCTGATTGTGTCTGGACTGGGTCTCCATTTCTTATACCGTTAATGTTCCGTGCAGTATAGATGTACTAATCAGAGGCTATGGTTTCAGTCATTACTGCTGGGCTTCGATGCATCCACGTTTCTCTTTCAGTGCCTAGGTATTTGCATTAGTCTGTCACATCACAAAATTGGTTTAAATTTAATTTCTCTTAGTGTCTTCTTGGTCTAGAATCCCATGTAGTTCCAACATTCACATAATTTCAACAGCACTCCTGGGAGCTCTTTGGGGTATTATTTGAATTTGTGAATTTTATTTTATATTTTAAGGAAAATGCTGCATTTTGCATTTGTTTGCTTTCTCCTGAGAATTCCATTATGACTATGGGACTTCAGAATATTCTGTATTATATTTATATAGATGTTATGTCAGCCTGGGCAGAGATGTCAAAATACTTCCTTTGGTTTTAGGACAATCACAGTACGCCGCCATGTCAAAAAACATGAGTAGGTTTGGACTCACCTCTTTCTTTTAACTCTTTAGAAGATATACTTCTTAGCTACGTTTTTATTATTTTTTTCCATATAGGAGAAAAGAAGTCATTTAAAGTAAAAACACTATCTGTGACAACTAGACTCGAACCTTTGATCTTGCCTACAGTTGTGGGGCAATATTTATCATATGACCTTCTGTCACAGGTCACAGTGAAGTCTGGTTTGAGTATTGGTTTTAGCCCAAACATGTAAAGAACCACATCCTGACTTCTCTACTACCATTACTAATCCAAATAAGGCAACCACCTTTCAAAGTTGGTTCCAAGAACACTATGCCAAAGCCCCGAGGTTTATTGTGAATTCTTGTGGTTGGCATCCTACCTCATTTGTTCTCCATTTGTAAAACCATGACTGACTTCAGTTTATATCCAACCTGTTTTACTAGCTTACTAGAGGTTGTCTAGTAAGCGCAAACAGCTTCTGCCTCTATTGCTAACCAGGTCGTGATCTGACCCGGAAGGACCCATAGCATATTTAGTGCATGAACTTCCTAAGAAATCAGGTTGGCACACAAGGATACACAAATCTGAAGTGAGGTGTCACGCTTAGACTCCTAGTGACTTATGCATCACAAGAGCCTTTGGGATTAAATTGTCACATCCCATGCACAAGTTACAGAGTCAACAAACCACTTTTGAACCACCAGCACTATTTTAATTCACCTAGGAATGTCATCTTCCCTTTGTCTTCTAAAGTGAGGGTTGGTCAGCTTTTCTTAAGGATCAAGTAGTAAATATTTTAGGTTTCCAGGCCATATGACCTCTCTATTCAACTCAGTCTTTATACGTCCAAAGTAGTCATGGACAATACTAGACAAATGAGCCAGACTTTTCCAATAAAATATAAGAAGGAGAAGGAGAAAAAGGAGAGGAGGAAGAAGAGAGAAGAGGGGAGAAGAAAGGGCAGAAGGAAGGGAGGAGAAGGAGGCAGTCAGATATGACGTGCTGACCAGAGTATGGCCTGTTATATGGTTCTTCCTGTTATTGGGAAGACGTTTAGAGATCTTTCTTCCAAATCTTTTTTCAATTTCATAATCACACCTTTTGGAGAAAGAGGTTTGTAGCACATGATGGTATGCTAACATTTAGAGTGTCTTCAGCTAACATTTAGATTTTAATATGACTGTTATTTGTATGCTCAGCACTCAAGAGGTTGCAGTTTTTTCCCCTTAGATATTTGGCCAACAGAATACACCATTGCCAGGTCAGTCTGTCTCATTAGTCATAGCCCAGTGAGGCACACAACAGGTGTAGTAAGCTGATTGGATGACAGGGTTAACATACTTCCTCAATATTTCCTAAAGAAGAGCAGAAGCTTTTATTAAGACAACTAAATATGATAACATTTGAAAATATATTTTAAATGGCATTTTTAAAATGTAGAAGCATCTTTGAAAGAAATGAACACTCTAATGTATAATATCTTGGCAATTTTCTACTAATCCATAGCAATTGTCATTCACTGTTTAACCACATCCTAGTTTTATCCATAGATTTGCCCGCTGTGTCTTTTTAAATCTGAATTATTATGTGAGAGAGAGGCTCTTCCCAGGAGACTCCAAGAACTTCATGTCTTTTGGTAATCAGTAGCCCTTCTAACAGGGAAGACAATGGCACCCCACTCCAGTACTCTTGCCTGGAAAATCCCAGGGACGGAGGAGTCTGGTAGGCTGCAGTTCATGGGGTCGCTAAGAGTTGGACACAACTGAGCGACTTCCCTTTCACTTTTCACTTTCCTGCATTGAGAAGGAAATGGCAACCCACTCCAGTGCTCTTGCCTGGAGAACCCCAGGGACAGAGGAGCCTGGTGGGCTGCCGTCTATGGGGTCGCACAGAGCCGGACACGACTGAAGTGACTTAGCAGCAGCAGCAGCCCTTCTAGAAGCTAGGACAAACGTAGACAGCATATTAAAAATCAGGGACATAACTTTGTTGACAAAGGTCCATCTAATCAAAGCTATGGCTTTTCCAGTAGTCATGTACGAATGTGATAGCTGGACCATAAAGAAAGCTGAGCACCAAAGAATTGATGTTTTTGAACTGGTGGTGTTGGAGAAGACTCTTAAGAGTGCCTTGGACTGCAAAGGAGATCAAACCAGTCAATCCTAAAGGAAATCAACCCTGAATATTCACTGGAAGGACTGATGCTGAAGCTGAACCTCCAGTAGTTTGGCCACCTGATGTGAAGAGTAGACTTATTGGAAAAGCCCCTGATGCTGGGAAAGATTGAGGGCAGGTGGAGAAGGGGGTGAAAGAGGATGAGATGGTTGGATGGTATCACAGACTCAACAGACTGGAGTTGGCGCAAACTCCAAAAGATAGGGAAGGCCAAGGAAGCCTGCGTGCTGCAGCGCATGGAGTCACAAAGAGGTGACACGACTGAGTGACTGAGCAACACCGACACGTCCTTCTAGAAGTTTGTCCGCTACTCTGGCTGCTGCGACTTTTGTGTACTTCTGCTGGAGTAATACATAGCCATTGAAAAATGGTCTGTCGGTGGCGGTTTGAGGAATGAATAGGCAGAATCAAGCCAGCAGGGCTGCCAGCAAGGTCAGTGCTAGAAAGCAGATACTGGATGGTTAGCTTACTTGGTACTCTGAGAAGGAGTGTCCAGAAGTCACATAGGTAGTACTGAAACTGCGTTACTTTCAGGACTAGAGGTCAAACAGGGAACTGAGAAGCAGAATTGTAGGACACAGCTGAGAGCACAGCCTGAGTATTGCCCACAGTCCTTTGTCTTTCCCTCTGGAATTCATCCCAGTAGGTCGTTCTTTTAAGTGTTAACCCAAGTCCTGTGTTGTCTTAAAGATACCACTTGTCCCCTGATAGAATAGATTGTGGTCTGGCTTTCTAGCTTGCTTATCAATTAGGACACAGCTATAATTCCTTCTGACTCATCTATTTCTGTTAAAAGCATAAAGGTGTAATTTTTTCCAAACCAAATGATTAGAGCTCTCATTCCTTATTTTCTTTCAGAAGATCTCACTCTTGCATCATCTTATCAAATGCTTGTACTGCATTTAAAATTATTCATTCTGGAAGCTGAGGTTACCCCTAGCAACCAGCAGTTTACCTAAACTGCTTTGGTTTCAGACTTCTCTTAAAGGAGAATTCTCAGAATCAATTGCTCAAGAGCTTGAGCTTTTATACCCCTCACAGCACAATATATATAGACAACAATTCAAATTTTAAAAGCTTAGCAAGACCTTTCAGTGGAGGTTTAAATTGGTTTCATAACATGAGTTATTTTGAGGCTAGACAGAATATTCATTAGTAGTTAAAACAAGACTGTAATTTACTTTTAGAAATTTCTATAGTTTCATTTAATGAAAGTCATCCTCATGAAAGTACAGATGATCCTATGGTAAATATTTGTAAATTTGCGTTTCAGGAAACCCTGCAGGTACTCACTCACTCACGCCTGAGGGTGGTATGGCACACCTCCAAGCCTGGCACTGGCAGGACTGGATGGTATTTTCCCCTACAAAGCTCTGGAAGACTTTATTATGCCCCACAGAACTAAATGGAAGACAATGAAACTGTTTTATCCTTTGAATTGAATAGGAAAGGTCAAAGGGAAAAGAATGCAATAGTAGACAGAGGGAAAAGTGCTTTGTGAAAATTGTTCAATTTTTCCATATAAGAGAAAATACTTTGTTCCTTTTAATAGATCTGGAAAAGCAACACTAGAGATTTTTTGGTTAGACTTAGAGAAAAGAAGCAATCAAGACTTTCTGAGAGATCCCATTTCCCAAACAAATATGTACTATGTTCTTACTATTTACAAGATGTTATTATAATCATTTGCATCTGTATGATCATTTATAAATCTGAAAACTTTTTCATAGACACTGGTAATAGTAATGACCCTGGTAGTTGCCAGGCCATGTACTGCTTTCCTTATTTGATATTTGAAAAAATAAGGCTCAAGAGATTAAAAAAAAAAAAAAAACCATGTTACACAGCACAGATATGCCCTACAGAGCCTGAACCTGGACCTAGCTTTTCTGTCTCCAGACTTGAGCCGTAATGATTTCTCTGACCATGTATTTTTCTATATACTTATATATAGGGTTTACATACATTTATGTGTACGTTTATCTGCTTGTCATAATATGAAGCATATACATACCAATTTATTTAGGCATGCTGGACACAAAAGCTTTAGTGTAGTCAGTGAAGCATAAGTATATGTTTTTCTGGAATTCCCTTACTGGCTCTTTGATCCAACAAAAATTGGGAATTTGATCTCTGGTTCCTCTGCCTTTTCTAAACATAGCTTATACATCTGAATGTTCTCAGCTCATGTACTGCTGAAGCCTAGCTTGAAGGATTTTGAGTATAACCTTGCTAACACGTGAAATGAGCAAAATTGTACAGTGGTTTGAACATTCTTTGGCGTTGCCCTTCTTTGGGACTGGAATGCAAACTGACCATTTCCAGTCCTGTGGCCACTGCTGACTTTTCCAAACTTTCTGACATAATGACTGCAGCACTTTAACAGCATCATCTTTTAGGATTTGAAATAGCTCAGCTGGAATTCCATCACCTCCACTAGCTTTGTTCGTAATAGTGCTTCAGAAGGCCCACTTGACTTCTCACTCCAGGATGTCTGGCTCTAGGTGAGTGACCACACCATCATGGTTATCTGGGTCTTTAAGACAGTTTTTGTATAGTTCTATGTATTCTTGCCATCTTTTCTTAATCTTTTCTACTTCTGTTGAGTCCTTAACATTTCTGTCCTTTATTATGCCCATCCTTGCATGAAATGTTCCCTTTGTGTCTCCAATTTTCTTGAAGAGATCTCTAGTCTTTCCTGTAAGGAGTATGACAAGGCTGTATATTGTCACCCTGTTTATTTAACTTATATGTAGGGTATATCATATGAAATGCCAGGCTGCTTGAATCATAAGCTAGAATCAAGATTGCCAGGAGAAATATCAGCAACCTTAGATATGCAGGTGATACCACTCTAATAGCAGAAAGCACAGAGGAACTAAAGAACCTTTTGATGAGGGTGAAAGAGGAGAGTGAAAAAGGTGGCTTACTATTCAACACTCAAAAAACGAAGCATATAGCATCTGGTCCCATCACTTCATGGCAAACAGAAGGGGGAGAAGTGACAGATTTTATTTTCTTGGGCTCCAGAATCACTGCTGATGGTAACTGCAACCATGAAATTAAAAGACACTTGCTCCTTGGAAGAAAAGCTATGACAAAACCTAGACAGTGTATTAAAAGCAGAGACATCACTTTGCCAACAAAGGTCCATGTAGTCAAAGCTATGGTTTTTCCAATAGTCATGTACTGATGTGAGAGCTGGACCATAAAGAAGGCTGAGCACCAAAGAATTGATGCTTTCAAACTGTGGTTCTGGAGAAGACTCTGGAGAGTCCCCTGGACTGCAAGGAGATCAAACCAGGCAATTCTAAAGGAAATCAACCCTGAATATCTTTTGGAGAGACTGATGCTGAAGCTGAAGCTCCAGTACTTTGACCACCTGATGCAAAGAGTCGATTCATTGGGAAAGACCCTGATGCTGGGAAAGGCTGAAGGCAAACAGAGAAGAGGGCAGCAGAGGATGAGATGGTTATATAGCATCACTGACTCAATGAACCTGAATCTGAGCCAACTCAAGGAGATAGTGAAGGACAGGGAAGGCTGGCGTGCTACAGTCCTTGGGGTCATAAAGAGTCGGACACCACTTAGCGACTGAACAACAGTAATGCTGGATGCAACAAGACATGAGTGGGTGAATGGAGAAGTCACTTCTAAATGCTTAGTTTAACACATATAGCACAGAATCATATTTTACTGTATTTTGGAGTACAAAGGTCAAGGGATACTGTATAATCATGCAGACATTAGCTGTCACCAATAACGTTAGCTGTCACCAATAATTCTCAATGTTTTATATTCACCCTTTCTCTGAAGACTATAAAAATAAGTATATTTATTTGTTCCTGAGGTTAATTCTCTAAATCCTGTTACAATAATATAAAAAAAATTTTTAATATTCATTGTAATTTGCTTTTAGTTTGGGGCATTTTCTAAGTAATGTTTTAGCTAGACAACAGATTTAAAAAAAATACAAAGAGAACTCTTAATGATATGAAACTCTTCACACTAATAAAAGTTAAAATCATTTCACTGTTTAAATTATTGACTTCAGATCAGAGGCTGTCCTGAGTACCACCTTAGGACCACCTTAGGACATTTTCCAAACATTTCTCCAAAGAAGACATACAGATGGCCAACAAACACATAAAAAGATGCTTGACATCACTAACTATTATAGAAATGCAAATCAAAACTGCAGTGAGATATCACTGGTCAGAATTTTCATCACCATAGAATATAAAAACAGTAAAATGCTGGAGAGGACATGGAGAAAAGGGAACTCTTGCACTGTTGGTAGGAATGTAAGTACAGCCACTGTGGAGAACAGTATGGCGTTTCCTTAAAAAAACGAAAATTAGAACTACCGTGTGACCCAGAAATCCCACTCCTGAGCATATACCCAGAGAAAACCATAATTCAAAATAACATTTGCACCCCAGTGTTCATTGCAGCGCTGTTTACAACAGCCAGGACCTGGAAACAAATGTCCATCCCTGGAGGAGTGATAGGGAAGATGTGGTACACATATGCAGTGGGATATTACTCAACCATAAAGATAAACAAAACTGGGTCATTTATAGAGATGTGAATGAACCTAGAATCTGCCATACAGAGTAAAGTCTGAAAGAAACAAGTATCGTATTTTAGCACATATATGTGGAATCTGCCTCTAATCTTGAAAGAAAGGAAAATGAGGTGAAAACTCTGATCCTTGAGAGATGGATATAGTATATATATTTATCTGTTTACATCTTTTATGTATGTATTGAGCTTAGACACCTAGGAAAATATACCAAGACTCTCCACATATGGAGTTCAGCTTACTTGCTCCAAGATAGCTGTGCCTGGTACACTAAGTCAGGAGGATACACCAGGATGGATCCCTGCTTGTGTTATTTTTACAGATTTCCAATGACAGAGATTTCACTGTGTCAGTATTTTTTTTTTTTTTTTAGCATTACCAGACAATAAACATATTGCAGGCCGTGTCCACTTAGCAATGTCTTAGTTTAAGGATATAACTTAGAATAGCAGAGGAGCACTTACAGTAGAAGTTAGCCATGAGATCTTCATTAGGTCTCCAAAAGTTAGTGTACCTTAAGCCTTCCCTGCCTTAGTAAAATCTGTGTAAAACACTAAGGAAGGAAAGACAAATTGTGGGGTGGGGGATGAATTGCTCATTGCAAAAGAGAAATTTAAACATTATTTACAAACTAAACTCAAAGAACAAATTCTTTAGCACTTGTTCTGTTTGTTTGTTCATTTGTTTTGCTTTTAAGTAAGGGGGATCTAATTTATTCTTTCCTTGGTGGGGAGATAAAATAATTTATACCTTCAGTATGTTCTTTTCTCCATAATTGAGACCTCGGTTTGTTAGTGCTTTTGGTGAACTGTTTTCTGAACATGAAGTAGATTGTACCTGCCAGAATAGATCGGTGTTTGCTCTTTTTCACTGAGGTGCCGACCAAGAGCTGCCTCTCTCGAGCAGTTCAGTCTGCTGAAGTCTAATACAACAGGAATGGAAAGGAAAGTGAAAGGAAGGATGCGTTCAAGAGTGTATCACATCTTTGGAATCTAAAATACTAAGTCTATTGGCTTGCACTAGAGTTTGGCAGAAATACTGACCACCCATGTGATTTTTATCTTCACACTCGTTTAGGTAATTACCTTGACATGGGACACAGTAGTGATGATTTCCATTGAAAGGCTCTATTTAAACCTCTTTTTTTCTGAATCACTGAGATAAGAATGGAGCGAATGAAGATGGAAAAAATAATCACTGGTATATAAGGTTTCTACTTCCAGTTCTCTTAAGCTGTGTTAATGCCTAATTAATGACATTTCTATTGTACAAAAATATTGAGAATGCAAATATAATTTCTCAGCTAATTATTTCATTATATTGAAGTGACACATGTGAAGTAATAACTTAATGTGGTTTTCATAAGAACCAGCAATTATGAATGTTCACTTAAAATTTTCAAGTGGAATGAAATGCACTTTTCTCATGACTACTGTGATTAAAAAGTGCCTTCTATATTTATGTATATAGTACTACCTTATTTTAGCAAATATTTATCATTGAAGTAGGGTAGTGAGGTTTATGTGAGTAAATTATTACTGACAGTGAAACCCAAGGAATGTAAAGGCATATGGCTACCAACAGCTGCAAGAATCTGGACTATTCCTCTTTTTCAAAACACTGCTCCAGCAGTTGATGTATGAAGAGTGGTGGAAGAGAGGTCCTTTTACATAAAGCAACAGCACAAAAACCCTCAACCACTCACACCTCTTCAGCTAGAACAGCAGGATATCAAATACTGTAGTCTCAAATTTAAGCTGTAAAATAATGGTGGGGCCTGAGAGAGAGGAGAGAAAACTGGAGAGGGACTTGGTGGGGTTGATTGAAAGAGATTTGATTCTCCATTTATTTAATTTAAGGGTTATCAATTTTAAGGAGTACAATTAGAAATAATAAAGATTTTTCAGGAAAAAAAAATATGTACGTGTGTGTTCTCAGTCCTTTCCAACTCATTGTAACCCCACGGACTCTAGCTCGCCAGGCTGCTCTGTCCATGGGATTCTGTATGCAAGAATATTGGAGTGCGTTGCCATTTCCTCCTCCACAGGATCTTCCTAACCCAGGGATCAAACCCACCTGTTTTGCATTGGCAGGCGGATTCTTTACTGCACTACCTGGGAAACCCCTCAGGAAAAGTGAAACTACATTAAATGTACAGTTTTTAAAAACTGATGATAGAGTGTAGTATCTCACACTTTTGTAGTTCTCGCCAAGTCTAAAGATGGCTCTGGATACATTTTGGCCCTGAGCAATGAGGCCTCAAGTCTGGTGAGAGGCCACGTGGTGTAACCTGTGCTACTCATCTTGATGAGGGGCTATGGATGGCCTCTTATGGTTGACACAATTATGAGGCATATTGAATATAGGCTTTCCTCTGTATTTTCAATTGGGCTAAGGTTGTTTTTTTCTTCCATTTAAGAATTTTAATATTTCTGAAAGTCATACAACTTCTTTTGAAAGTCTGAGGAAGTTTTCAATAAATTGTTCCATACCTGAGTAGAGGCCTCCATGATGCATGTTTGGTGACACCCATCTTCACTAACCCTGAACACTCTAGGATTTAGTCTGAACATCTGGCACTTTCTACTACCTTTCATCGTTTTGCCTCATACATGGAAATCAATCTTCTGTATACATGAAAATTATGAGGAATTTTAGTCAATAATGAGGGGCGGAAATTTAAAATTTAGGAATCTGTGTTGATACTAATGCAAATAACCAAAGCATAAAATGAAATCTCAGAGACCCTTTGTGTGATGATGTTTGTGCATAGACAATGACAACTAATAAATGGCATAATTTGTTTATTTGTCTGGAATTTGGCAAGTATCTTATAGAATGTATCAATAACAAACTTAGTCACTCAGTAGTGTCTGACTCTTTGTGATCCCCACAGACTGTAGCCCACCAGGCTCCTCTGACCTTGGAATTCTCCAAGCAAGAATACTGGAACGGGTTGCCATTCCCTTCTCCAGGGGCTCTTCCCAACCGAGGGATTGAACTGGGTCTCCTGCATGGCAGGCAGATTCTTTGCCATCTGAGCCACCAGGGAAGCTCCAACAATCAATAACAAGGTGCATTCCAATTTCCAAAATGCTAAAATAGGAGAAAAATTTGATTCTTATAATCTAGGAAATTTGGTGTTTATCTGTTGAATTTTACAGTGGTAGAAATAGGAAATACCAAAAAATAAAAATCAGAAAGCTAGTATTCAAGTAGCTTCTTGGTTCCTGATTTACCTTAGATAGTCCACTTTCCACCCATTGTCCTGCCATAATTATTGACCTTATGCTTTTAAAGGAGTCATTGGTTTGGGTGATCATTTATATGACTGTTCTATGTGTTGGACACTTGTTGTTGACACTAACAGTGACAAGTCTCAAGAGAACTGAATAGTTTGATATGCAATATATCATTAAATACATATAAAAAATTCATATAATCCTCAGGAAAACCTTGTTAAATTAGTCATTCCTTTGCTGAAGAGGACACAAAGCTCAGTGAGATTAAATGGCCTGCCAAGCTCATTCAATTTTATGTTACAGAAACAGGACTCCAATCCGGATATCCAGGGCCAATGAATTCTAATGATTTTAATAATAATAACAGGAGGAGTGATTGCCATCATCATCATCACCTTAATAGTAAAGCTATCACTTCCCCAGTGGAGGTTGGTGACTATTTTTTGTTTCACTGACCACTTTGGCAATCTGGTGAAGACTATGAACATCTTTTCAAGTACTATTTTTTAAAGCATAAAATAAAATGCATAGTATTACAAGGATATGAATTTTATTAAAATACAGTTACCAAAATTTAAAACTAAATATGTGATATTTTTATATTTTTAAATGCATAAAATAAGACCTTGCAGTATTATCTATTATTGTAATTTCAAAGAAGTGGTGAGCCATAAGCATTATTTTGAGATTTCTACAACGAGTCTAACATGATATGAAAATATCTGTGATGTCTACTGGTGACAAAGTGGCAGGTTCTGCTAATACTACTGTGATTTGTTACTTTCATTCACAATTGAAGGAAATTCTAAATTTCAGTTGGAGGATATTGAAAATAAAAATGTACCTTTTTCCCACTCAAGTGGGACCACCTCCAAATTTATGAACTCCCAAGGGATTCTAGGTTAAGAACTCTTGGTTTGACTAAATTAGCAAAATAACTATTATTATCCCCATCATACAACTGAATGAACTGAGGCCCAGAATATTCAGTAACGTGCCTAATTATTTTTCACCTAATAGCCAAGAAAGGTGTCAAGTGATATTAGCATCTGGGCATCACCTCCTCTGACTCCCCAGAGGCAATCACTATTGAGATGGGAACTCAATATCATCCACCCCTCTCTGAGACAGATGACCCCATGAGGATTAAAATCACTTGCACCTTCTTCAAACACCAATGATATCCTTGGTGAAAATTGAAGATAACCAAAGATAAATTTGGGACAAGGTCTCTGTGCCTGACTGTTTTTATTCAACTTTCCTCCAAGCATTTTTAGTGTTCAGTCTCCCCCTGAGCGGTCCTCAGGTGGCTTTTCAGAATGATCATTATTTCTGATGTATTTGATGCTATTTTCTACCGTGGCTGTTTTCCTCTTCTACCTTTAGGTGATTACTGCTGTTGCTTATTACTATTCTCAAATGAGGGAAATTGTTTTTCTACACCTCCCCTAGCTCAATATAGATACTTATTTGGATTTTTTTCTGTAATTGCTGTAATTCCTTAGCCTCTTTTTATCTAAACTATACCTATTAAATTATCTTAACTCTTCTCAAAGCTAAATTGCCTCATCTGTTTATTATTTTTCCTTCATTTTGTCTGAATACTTTAAAACTTACAAAGTATGCAAGGCAATTGTTAGAGCTCTAAGTAGTCCCAGGATGCATTTATTAGTTTCTGTAATTGAGTCTTACCGATTACACTGTGTATTATTGGCCTCATGTTGTACTAACTCTAGCATAACAAACCTTAAGATTTCTTTTAAAAATTATTTAATATTTTAAAAATTCTATGTACATGGCCCCTTGGCAGTTCAGCTGGTAATTGCTCATTCTTCCTCTTCCTGTTCATGGTGGCCATTTTATTCTGACAAATCTTGCACATTAGGGTTTCTCATCTTTGATGGTGAAATGACCATGACATAGAGTCTGCTAAGGATGTCTTCTAGCACTGTTTTCACCTGAGAGAGAGATTACTTTGGCTGCACAGCTTTGCAAATAAGAGTATCTTAGTATTCCATTATTGAAGGAATCTTACAACTTTCACTTGCAGTTAGGTAATTGAAGAACAGTTTTTATTGCTATCAGTTTATATAGCCTTCTAAGAAGGATTTATTTTTAGCCCTTATAACAGATGTTGTAAAACTTTATATATTTGAAGAGCTTTATAAAATATACCCTTTCATGGATCACAGCCTTGTCATGGTGAAGGGGCTTGCATAACTCAAGCTATAAGCCATGCTGTGCAGGGCCACCCAAGACAGATGGGTCATAGTGAAGAGTCTTGGCAAAGCGTGGTCCACTAGAGAAAGAAGTGCCAAACGACTCCAGTATTCTTGACTAGAAAACCCCGTGGATAGTATGAAAAGGCAAGGAGATATGACACTGGAAGATAAGCCCCCTGGTTGGAAGGTGTTCAACAGGCTGCTGGAGAAAAGTGGGGGGCAATTACTAATAGCTTCCGAAAGAATGAAGCCTCTGGGCCAAAGTGGAAATGATGCTCAGCTATGGATATGCCCAATACTGTAAAGAGCCATGTGGCAAAGAAACCTGGAATGTTAGGTCCATGAATCAAGGTAAATTGGACGTGGTCAAGCAGGAGATGGCAAGAGTGAATATCAACATCTTAGGAATCAGTGGACTAAAATGGATAGGAATGGGGGATTTTAATTCAGGTGACCATTATAACTATTACTGTGGACAAGAATCTCTTAGAAGAAATGGAATAGCCCTGAGAGTCAACAAAAGAGTCCAAAATGCAGTACTTGGGTGTAATATCAAAAACTGTAGAATGATATTGATTCATTTCCAAGGCAAGTCATTCAACATAACAGTAATCCAACGCTGTGCCCCAACCACCAATGCCTAAGAAGCTGAAATTGACCAGTTCTATGAGGACCTACAACATCCTCTAGAGTGAACACCAAAAAAGATGTCCATTTAATCATAGGGGGTTGGAATGCAAAAGTAGGAAGTCAAGAGGTACCCAGAATCATAGGCAACTTTGACCTTCCAGTACAAAATGAAGCAGGGCAAAGTCTAACAGAGTTTTGTCAGGAGAACATGCTGGTCACAGCAAACACACTTTTCAACAACCCAAGAGATGAATCTACATATGGACATCACCAAATGTCAATGACCAAATTGTGACCAAATGGTCAATATCAAAATCAGATTATGTTCTTTGCAGCCAGAGATGGAGAAGCTCTATACAGTCAGTAAAAACAAGACCTGGAACTGACTGTGGCTCAAATCATGAGCTCCTTATTGCAAAACTCAAGGTTAAATTGAATAAAGTAGAATCCCCATGGACACGGGACCCTGGTGGGCTATAATCCATGGGGTCACAAACAGATAGAACTGAAGCAACTTAGCATGAACACATACACAGGGAAAACAACTAGACCATTCAAGTATGACCTAAATCAAATCCCTTATGATTATACAGTGGAGATGACAAATAGATTCAAGGGATTAGATCTGGTTGAGCGAGTGCCTGAAGAACTATGAAGGGAAGTTTGTAACACTGTACAGGAGGCAGTGACCAAAACCATCCCAAAGAAAAAGAAATGCAAGAAGGCAAAGTTGTTGTCTGAGGAGGCTTTACAAATAGCTGGGGAAAGAAGAGACGTGAAAGGCAAGGGAGAAAGGGAAAGATATAGACAGCTGAATGCAGAGTTCTAGAGAATAGCAAGGGGAGATAGGAAGGCCTGCTTAAATGAACAATGCAAAGAAATAGAGAAAAACAATAGACTGGGGAAGACTAGAGATCTCTTCAAGAAAACTGGAGATATCTAGGGAACATTTCATGCAAGAATGGGCATGATAAAGGACAGAAATGGTAAGGACCTAACAGAAGCAGAACAGATTAAGAAGAGGTGGCAAGAATACACAGAAGAACTTTACAAAAAAGGTCCTAATGACCCAGATAACCACAATGATGTGATCACTCACCTAGAGATGGACATCTTGGAGGTGAAGTCAAGTAGGCCTTAGGAAGCATTACTACAAACAAAGCTAGTGGAGGTAACAAAATTCCAGCTGAGCTATTTCAAATCCTAAAAGATGATGCTGTTCAAATGCTACACTCAATATGTCAACAAATCAGGAAAACTCAGCAGTGGCCACAGAACTAGAAAAAAATTTTCATTCCAATCCCAAAGAAGGACAATGCTAAAGAATTTTGAGACTACCATATGATCGTACTCATTTCACATGCTAGCAAGGTTATACTCAAAATCCTTCAAGCTAGGCTTCAGTGGTACATGAACTGACAAATTCAAGATGTACCTGCTGGGTTTTGAAAAGTCAGAGAAACCAGAGATCAAATTGCCAACACTTGTAGGATCCTGGAGAAAGCAAGGAAGTTCCAGAAAAACATCTACTTCTGCTTCATTGACTAAGCTAAAGCCTTTGTGTGGATCACAACTGTGGAAAATTCTTTAAGAGATGGGAGTACCAGACCACCTTACCTGTCTCCTGAGAAACCTATATGCAAGTCAAGAAACAGAAAGTTCCAGACATGGAACAATTGACTGGTTCAAAATTGGGAAAGCAGTACAACTTATATGCAGAGAGCACCATGCAAAAGACCAGACTGGATGAATCACAAGCTAGAATCAAGAGTGCTGGGAGTAATATCAACACCCTCAATGATACCACCCCAGTGGTAGAAAGTGAAGAGAAACTAAAGAGCCTCTTGATGAGGGTGAAAGAGGAGAGTGAAAAATCTGACTTGAAACCCAACATTCAAAAAACTGAATGGTTTATGGTCTGGTCCATCACTTCATAACAAATAGAAGGGGGGAAAGTGGAAGAAGTGACAGATTTTATTTAATTGTGCTCCAGAATCACTTTGGATGGTGACTGCAGCCATGAAGTTAAGACACTTGTTCCTTGGAAGGAAAGCTATGATAGAACCTAGACAGCATATTAGAAAGCAGAGACATCCTTTGCCAACAAAGGTCCATATAGTCAATGCTATGGTTTTTCCAGTAGTCAGGTACAGGTATGGTAGTTGGACCAGAAAGAAGGTTGAATGCTGAAGAATTGATGCTTTCGAATTGTGGTTCTGGAGAAGACTCTTGAGAGTCCCTTGGACTGCAAGGAGATCAAACCTGTCAATCCTGAAGGAAATTGACCCTAAATATTCATTAGTAGGACTGATGCTGAAGCCGAAGCTCCGGTACTTTGGCCACCTGATGGGAAGAGCAAACTCACTGGAAAAGACCCTGATGCTGGGAAAGATTGAAGACAAAAAGAGAAATGGGCAGTAGAGGATAAGATGGTTTAACAGCATCAGGGACTCAATGGACATGAATTTTTGCAAACGCTGGAAGATAGTGGAGGACAGAGGAATCTGGCATGTTGCAGTCCCTGGGTTCACAAAGACTGAAGGGGGACTAGAACTGAACAAGGCTGAATAATCCAGGTGAGAGATAACAATAACATGGACCAGTGGATGGAGTGAGAAGTTGTTAGTTAGCCTCCAGGGATATTTTAAGAAAAGAGCCAACAGGATCTGACGGGGAATTGTATATAGAGTGTGAGAGAAAGGCAACAAGTGTGACCCCACAGTTGGAAGCCTGAACAACTCAAATGGGAGGAGTTGGTTAGAATGGTCTGAGGAGGTGATAAAGAGCTCAGTTTTGGACATGTTAAGTTTGAGCTATCAGACATCCACATGAAGAGGTCAAATACACAACTCTGTAGAAAAGACTAGAGTTCAAGGGAGAAGTCTAAAGGTAGTCATGGTTATGGAGTTTTCTCCATATAAATGCTCCATCTGTATCAACATTACTACTTTCCTTGTCTCAGTACCTCTGCCTCCTATCCATTGGAAACCCAGCTTCCATGCTTTCAACAGAGGGACTGCTATCTTTGCCCTCCAGCAGATATAAGAGCCTCTAGTCCCCAGGGCTATGGGCTTCCCTGGTGGCTCAGCCATAGAGAATCACCTGCCAATGCAGGAGACGTGGGTTCGATCCCTGGGTGAGGAAGTTCCCCCGGAGTAGGAACTGGGGTGGGAAATCCCATAGACAGAGGAGCCTGGTGGGCTACAGTCCATGGAGTCTCAAAGAGTGGGACACGACTGAGTGACTAAACAAGTCTCATTCTTCACAGGTCTCCTCCATCCCATCCTTATGAGACTCATTGGAAGTCACTCTGTCTGGGCTCTTCTCTCCCTACTCCTGATTCAGTTTCCATCTCTCCTTTCCTTCCCCCAAGGTCCTTAGATTCACCGGCCCCTTAAGGCATTGGAAGCTCCACCATTCCATTCAACAAGTCAGTTGATTTTGTTTGGTTGAGATGGTTTTATTCAGCCTTCTTTGAGTTCAATTCAATCATCTATGGACAGCTTGAGGCTACTTTAATCATAGAACCAAATAACTAGTAAATCTTGCTCCCAGATTCTTCCTGGCCAAAATCATTTCTTCCATTCTTTTGGTGAAGAATTCTGGAAATTCAACTAAGCAAGTAATTGGGCATTTCAGCATATCTGAAGGTGCTTTTTGAGAATGTTTTTTACATTTGTTCCTAAACCCATGTCAGCAGAGGAGGGATGGTCTAACACATGGGCAAGATTACAACTAGACTTTTTAATGTTTTAATGATAAAAATTCAAACTTTCTCACATATCCAAGTTATATATAAACATATGAATCTTCTTTGAATCAATAAGATAGAATATCCACTCATTCAACAAATAGTTATTGAGAATCTGTTACTTGTTCTTGGTGTTTCAGGTACCCTGTTGTTAAGGAGTTCCCTGTAGTTAGGGAGCTTCAGTTCACTTCAGTTCAGTCACTCAGTCATGTCTGACTCTTTGTGACCCCATGGACTGCAACACGCTAGGCCTCCCTGTCCATCACCAACTCCTGGAGTTTACCCAAGCTCATGTCCATTGAGTCAGTGATGCCATCGAACCATCTCATCCTTTGTCATCCCCTTCTCCTCCTGCCTTCAATCTTTCCCAGCATCATGGTCTTCTCAAATGAGTCAGTTCTTCACGTCAGGTGGCCAAAGTATTGGAGTTTCAGCTTCAACATCAGTCCTTCTAATGAATACTCAGGACTGATCTCCTTTAGGATGGACTGGTTGGATCTTCTTGCAGTCCAAGGGACTCTCAAGAGTCTTCTCCAACACCACAGTTCAAAAACATCAATTCTTCAGCAGTCAGCTTTCTTTATAGTCCAACTCTAACACCCATACATGACTACTGAAAAAACCTAGCCTTGACTAGACGGACCTTTGCTGGCAAAGTAATATGTCTACTTTTTAATATGTTGTCTAGGTTGGCCATAACTTTCCTTCCAAGAGGTAAGCATCTTTTATTTATTTATTTTTTTTATTAATTAATTTTTTTCCATTTATTTTTATTAGTTGGAGGCTAATTACTTTACAATATTGTAGTGGTTTTTGCCATACATTGACATGAATCAGCCATGGATTTACATGTATTCTCCATCCCTATCCCCCCTGTCACCTCCCTCTCTACCCGATCCCTCTGGGTCTTCCCAGTGCACCAGCCCCAAGCACTTTTCTCATGTATCCAATCGGGGCTGGTGATCTGTTTCACCATAGATAATATACATGATTCGATGCTGTTCTCTAGAAACATCCCACCCTCGCCTTCTCCCACAGAGTCCAAAAGTCTGTTCTGTACATCTGTGTCTCTTTTTCTGTTTTGCATATAGGGTTATCATTACCATCTTTCTAAATTTCATATATATGCACTAGTATACTGTATTGGTCTTTATCTTTATGGCTTACTTCACTGTGTATAATGGGCTCCAGTTTCATCCATCTCATTAGAACTGATTCAAATGAATTCTTTTTAATGGTTGAGTAATATTCCATGGTGTATATGTACCACAGCTTCCTTATCCATTCGTCTGCTGATGGGCATCTAGGTTGCTTCCATGTCCTGGCAATTATAAACAGTACTGTGATGAACTTTGGGGTGCACGTGTCTCTTTCAGATCTGGTTTCCTTGGTGTGTATGCCCAGGAGTGGGATTGCTGGGTCATATGGCAGTTCTATTTCCAGTTTTTTAAGGAATCTCCACACTGTTCTCCATAGCGGCTGTACTAGTTTGCATTCCCACCAACGGTGTAAGAAGGTTCCCTTTTCTCCACACCCTCTCCAGCATTTATTGCTTGTGGACTTTTGGATAGCAGCCATCCTGACTGGCATGTAATGGTACCTCCTTGTGGTTTTGATTTGCATTTCTCTAATAATGAGTGATGTTGAGCATCTTTTCACGTGTTTGTTAGCCATATGTATGTCTTCTTTGGAGAAATGTCTGTTTAGTTCTTTGGCCCATTTTTTGACTGAGTCATTTATTTTTCTGGAATTGAGCTGCAGGAGCTGCTTGTATATTTTTGAGATTAATCCTTTGTCTGTTGCTTCATTTGCTATTATTTTCTCCCAATCTGAGGGCTGTCTTTTCACCTTACTTATAGTTTCCTTTGTTGTGCAAAAGCTTTTAAGCTTAATTAGGTCCCATTTGCTTATTTTTTCTTTTATTTCCAATATTCTGGGAGATGGGTCATAGAGGATCCTGCTGTGATTTATGTCGGAGAGTGTTTTGCCTATGTTCTCCTCTAGGAGTTTTATAGTTTCTGGTCTTACATTTAGATCTTTAATCCATTTTGAGTTTATTTTTGTGTATGGTGCTAGAAAGTGTTCTAGTTTCATTCTTTTACAAGTGGTTGACCAGTTTTCCCGGCACCACTTAAAGAGGTTGTCTTTTTTCCATTGTATAGTCTTGCCTCCATTGTCGAAGATAAGGTGTCCATAGGTGCGTGGATTTATCTCTGGGCTTTCTATTCTGTTCCATTGATCTATATTTCTGTCTTTGTGCCAGTACCGTACTGTCTTGATGACTGTGGCTTTGTAGTAGAGTCTGAAGTCAGGCAGGTTGATTCCTCCAGTTCCATTCTTCTTTCTCAAGATTACTTTGGCTATTCGAGGTTTTTTGTATTTCCATACAAATTGTGAAATTATTTGTCCTAGTTCTGTGAAAATTAACGTTGGTAGCTTGATAGGGATTGCATTGAATCTATAGATTGCTTTGGGTAGTATAGTCATTTTGACAATATTGATTCTTCCAGTCCATGAACACAGTATATTTCTCCATCTGTTTGTGTCCTCTTTGATTTCTTTTATCAGTGTTTTATAGTTTTCTATGTATAGGTCTTTTGTTTCTTTAGGTAGATATACTCCTAAGTATATAATCCTTTTCGTTGCAATGGTGAATGGTATTGTTTCCTTAATTTCTCTTTCTGTTTTCTCATTGTTAGTGTATAGGAATGCAAGGGATTTCTGTGTGTTAATTTTAAATCCTGCAACTTTACTATATTTGTTGATTAGCTCTAGTAATTTTCTGGTAGAGTCCTTAGGGTTTTCTATGCAGAGGATCATGTCATCTGCAAACAGAGAGAGTTTCACTTCTTTTCCTATCTGGATTCCTTTTACTTCTTTTTCTGCTCTGATTGCTGTGGCCAGAACTTCCAAAACTATGTTGAATAGTAGTGGTGAGAGTGGGCACCCTTGTCTTGTTCCTGATTTTAGGGGAAATGATAAGCATCTTTTAATTTCAAGGCTGCAGGCACCATCTGCATTGATTTTGGAGTCCCCAAAAATAAAGTCTCTTACTGTTTCCACTGTTTCCCCATCTATTTGCCATGAAGTGATGGGACCGGATAGCATGATCTTAGTTTCCTGAATGTTGAGATTTAAGCCAACTTTTCACTCTCCTCTTTCACTTTCATCAAGAGGCTCTATATGCTTCCAAATATCACATAGGATGTTCTTATACTAAAAACTTCAAATTTAACGGAGTATCCTACGTCTTACCTGATCACTCAGGTTGCAGTCACATGACAGCTTGCCTAGGCTGGGTGATCAAAGATGGTCCAACTTACAGAAGTTAGGACTGGACAGGCTGTCATCTAGGCTGATCTTCCCATGTGGTACCCCAGGCTTCTTTACATGTCAGTCTTAGGGCAGCAACAGGTCAAGGTGGCAGCTGTAAGCCTTCTTTTGGCCCATACTCTGAAGTCACAAATAGTCACTTCTGCCAGAGTCTCTTGGTCAAAGAAAGGCATGGGACCAGCCTACATTCAGAGCATGGGGGAAGATATTTACACCTCCTGATGAAAGGAATGTCACATTCACATTGGAAAAGGCAATATATACAGGGAGCGGGAGGGTTTATAGCCATTAAATAATCAGTCATAAGTACTAAACATAACAGAGAAGTCCCTGCCATCAGGGTCGAGACACTATTCTAAAAAGAGACTAGGAAAAAAAGCCCTCTTGACTATTTTTGACCACCTCAACGTCTAAAGATCAGAAGGATGAGAAAGCCAGTCAAGGAAAATGAGGAGGCACATCCAGTGATGCGTGAGGAGAGCAAAGAGTCTAAGATCCCAGAAGCCAAGGGAAGAAAGTGTTTGCAGAAATCAGCAAGTGACCAGTTCAGTTCCACCAAATATTTGCAATTTAATGCTGCTGCTGCTGCTAAGTTGCTTCAGTCATGTCCAACTCTTTGCGACCCCATAGATGACAGCCCACCAGGCTCTGCCATCCCTGGGATTCTCCAGGCAAGAACACTGGAGTGGGTTGCCATTTCCTTCTCCAATGCATGAAAGTGAAAAGTGAAAGTGAAGTTGTGTCCGACTCTTTGCGACACCATGGACTTCAGCCCACCAGGCTCCTCTGCCCATGGGATTTTCCAGGCAAGAGTACTGGAGTGGGTTGCCATTGCCTTCTCCGAATTTAATGCTAAGTGATCTCAATTTTGGACTTTTCACTAACTTCTACAAAAATTCTAGGAGGGATAATTGATATTTGAGAGTGGGATAGAAAAAGGAGGTACAGTTAATAATCATACCATGACAGACAGACTGCCCAGAGCAAACAGGGATGTATGGTCATCCAATTAGGTTTCTGTCCCAGTAACTGTTAAATAAATACAGTCTGCTTCCTAAAGAAACAGCTTTCCTGAAGTGTGACTTAATATTTTGCTTTTGGATTTAATTGAGGATCAATATTTAGGAAACAGTGTTATGAAAGGAGTTTCTGCCTCTTTTATAAAAACTAGTATTGGAGACCCTTTCATGTTCAATGTTCCTCATAGAAAGAACCATGTGGCAATTCCTCTCAGAATTGATTGCTGGCAAAATTGTTAAAAGAGGATAATCTGGAGCTCAAATAAGTTTTCCAAGGAGCTGGTTATGTCCTTTCTTTTCCTAAGTAATGAGAGCTTCATAGCACATTGTTTTTTCCTGTTACCTTGGCAGCACTAGCAAAGTTACATCTCCAAGTTGCTGTTGGGGTATCATGTCAGATTTTCCCAGTTGCGACCTTATTTCTCCTCACATATTTCTTGAGCACCCACCATGTACCGAGCTCTGTTATTTAAGCTAGAGGTGTGGTAGAGATCCACACAGATTCAATCCTTGCCTTCAGGCATTTTTTTGATTCTCGAGTTTACAGTACTTTTAAAATATGGTATTAGTGTCTTATAAGTTCTAAGTTCAGTCGCTCTGTTGTGTCCGACTCTATGTGACCCCGTGGACTGCAGCACAGCAGGTTTCCCTGTCTGTCACCAAGTCCCGGAGCTTACTCAAGTTCATGTCCATAGAGTCAGTGATGCCATCCAACCGTCTCATCCTCTGTCATCCCCTTCTCCTCCCACCTTCAATCTTTCCCAGCATCATGGTCTTCTCAAATGAGTCAGTTCTTCGCATCAGGTAGCCAAAGTATTAGAGTTTCAGCTTCAGCATCAGTCCTTCCAATGAATATTCAGAACTGATTTCCTTTAGGATGGACTGGTTGTATCTCCTTGAAGTCCAAGGGGCTCTCAAGAGTCTTCTCCAATGCCACAGTTCAAAAGCATCAATTCTGTCAATTAATGTCTTATAGGAAGACTTGAATTCTTTCAGGAGCAAGGTGGGTATAAAAAACAAATTGAATAAAGTGTAACAGTGCAATACATTAGGTAGGGGTCCAATGATTTAGAAATGGAAGGTGAGGGAAGAGGCAGAGTGTGAAGCCTTGAGTAGAGCCAGAGCCTTGAAGCTCATATTTGGGTACAGTTGTCTTTCATGAGGTTTCAGACCCACCATTGTGCTTCTGAGAGAAAAGAAGGCATGTTTAAGAAAATAAAATTACTTTTAAAGCTGTGTTTAGCATCTTTACTAATATTAGTAAAGAGTGCTTGATCAAATAAAGCATTTAAGGATATTATCATAATCCAAACATGCTCTAAGTGCTTATCTACTGGCTGTGGAAAAAGGAAAATTAGTGATTAACAGTGCTTTAATATAATATGCCATTGGATTGAATAAATATTTCAGTTCCAGATTATAAAGCAGCCTATTTTTGCAGGACATGAAAATAAGCACTATTATTTTAAAAGAAATAACCTGTCTACACATAAGAAAAGAAACTCCTTATCAGTTGTAACCTTGAATAGGGATTTAAAGAAGCTGCTGCTGTGGGCTTTCCAGCCAAGAGAAGGGGACTGGTTTGAAGTCAACTCAAAAGCTCTGTCTTGGCTGATAAGACCCCACTGTCAAAAACAAGAAACACATCTCTGTGCCTATTAAGCATGTAACAGTGTCAGAGAAGAAAGGTCAGATGAAGGAAGGGATCCTCTTTTAAACAATTTAGTTCTTACACTTTGAGGGCAGCATGGCAGGTACAAGAGGAGACAGGCAGGGAAAATCCACGCGAGGGAGGAGGTTGAGAGAGGGGTGGAGGATGAAAGAGGCAGAAGCAGCTGCTTTCACAAAGCCAGCTGTGTTGGAGATTTCTCTTTACAGCTGCTTATTGAAATGTGTATGAAACTAGCAGTGCAAAACACTTGGGCAATGTATTATATTAAAGGAATCAAAATTTAATTGTGGAGACAGAGTCCCACTGATTTCAACTATTGATTATGTTGCCTCAACATGCAGGAATAAAATTAAAAGCTGAGATAGACAGCGAGCTGCCGTGTAAGCTCTTAAGCCTGTCTACCAAATACTCTGGGTACTGGGTCGTTTTTATTCCTCAAAGAAATGTGAGTACAGTCATAGTTCCAGTATAATGTAAATAAAATTCTTATTTCTTTTAGCCTATGTTTATGCCATATCTTTCAGCCTTCCGACTCACTGTCGTTACCATAGTGACATTTATAAGAGGGATCGTGTGTTTTCCATAAGTTTAAGGGCTATCCGTGGGCCTTAACCAGCTCAAGAGAACTCGCTGAGATCTAGAGTGCTTGGAGCAACGCTGTGAAAATCGAATTGCCTAAAAACACAGGTCTGACTCACAAGAGAAACCTCCTGTGCACACACAGAGAAGAATGGGGCTGGAAAGGGATCTCCGGAAGCCGTTTATTCCGTGCCATCTCCAGGCAGCATGGTGGCTAAACCACAGCAGGTGTCTGGAATTTTAGTACCAGTGTAACTTGCCTGAGACTGCCCGTTCTCCTGAGCCGCAGCCAGTTTACCTGTCAAATAGAAATAACATGCGCTGCTCCACCTTGTCGTCCTCTCTCTCCTGACTCTCCCTGCGGGGTCACCTCGGTTGTTCAGAACTGAATGCTGGGGACTGCCAGAAATAGAAGTCTGAACCTTGGGGTAGACATGACCAGAAAGGAAAACCTCTTCTTGGTTTTGCCCAGCAGGAAGAAACCTCTTTTCCTATCACCCCCTCATGACAGGTGTTTGACCTAAAGCTCCACGCAGCACTCCCCTACCCCAGTTATAGCCTTTGAAATGGGAATTCCAGGGTCACTGGCTGCACTGGAGAAGATGACTATAGCAACTTGGCGCATGGTCTCGTAGAATGATTCCTTCTGAGAACTTGTTTTGAGCTTACCACCTGACCAAACAGCATCACCACCATCATCTGTAAAATATTAACTTTTACCGGAACAGGGACGTGGTACCAAGACTTGATTGCTCTGTGTTGGGGGTGGGGTGGGGGTGCATTTAGTTCTTTGAAGATTGAACTAAGGAGGCTAAATGATTAATTCAAATAATTAGGAGTCCCTTTTTCTCATCATTTGATTTTGGGGATTGCGATTTTTGTTCAAAACTAAAGACAGGTTGCCTAGGTTATGAGAAAATAAAAGCTTTAAAACAAAAAAAGATGCCAAGTTTGGGAGGAGAAGAGATGTCGAGCTTGGGTCTATGTTTCTGAAGAAGAACTATCTGGAGTTATATAAAAGCAAAGAACACAAACATCACCCTGTGTTTATGTTAGGAAGTAAGCTTTTGAAAATATGCAATATGTATTTTAAACACTGTTCTACTTTTTAATCTTGCGTTGCACCCAAAGAATGCTAATGGTTACCAAATTGTTCTTTGGCACAGTAAGCTGACCCTTAGAAAAAGAAAAGAAGTGATAGGATGTGATTCTAGCACAAAACAAGCGTATGACTCTTCAACCCTAAGCAGATATTAACTACTCCAGCAACTCCAACCTAGGAGGTTAGCCAGGAGCTTTTCTCTGCATTGCATTATGTCCATTACAGGGCAGTGAAAGACAGTTTCCATGACTCCTAAGAAAGAGGTGTTTCTCCTCATTAAGAGAGCAGGGCAAGGAGTTTACATGTAGTATCTGAGCTTGTCACTGAGCTTCTCAGCCTCCCCATCCATACGTTTGCCTCAATCGTTGCTGGTTATCTTAGCAATAACGCATTCAGTCTCCAGAAGGGAAGTTTCTCCCTACACCCTGTGAGTAGGAGGGCGGATATTTTGCTTTGTGGGCAGAAACGGGTCGCATGAAACCAGCATGGGGCTGCTGCACTCTCACTAGCTATAATCAGCTTTCTGAATCGACCCTGAGTGTGTCCCCACAGCCCGTAGCATAGTGAGGGGCACGGATATTTGTGACAACACATGCCTGAGAAGCAGCGGTTGTAACAGCCCTGTGACCCAGCATCTTCATCCCGGTTTCTCTGTGCAGAGACAGTTTGTTTTCCCAGCTCTTTGGCCATGTGCTAACGATTAGACAATGATGCCATCAATGAGGAGGAAAAGCAGTGTCCCGGATGGTGGGTGCTTTGTTTCTCACTTCCTCGTTGAAAACATATGGAAATGTTTATATATAAATGGACAACAATAGACTGCTGCCGTCATGTTAGCAGCAGCTAATAAAATTCTACATGATTAGAAATCTAGCACGCCTCTACCTACAAGAAAATTCTGAGTTACTGAAATCTGCACATCCGGTCTAATTTGGGTTGAGAAAGACATTTTATTATCTTAGGCTTTTTATTCCTAGTTGGTAGGAAATGGTGGAGCAAGGGTTTTGTTTTTGTTTTTGTTTTCAATCTTCTCTTTGCCTAATCAAATTACTGTGTTAGCAGGGACAATAAATTCTGTCCAAACAGATTTTGTATTGTGATCATGCAAGAATATTTTAAACTCTGTACACTTGTTGTACTACAGTCATTGTATTTTTGAATTAAAAGCAAGGACCCGTGGCCTGACAATTGAAAGTAAGCATGAGCAGACAGGCTTGGGGAGGCAGACCTCTGGGCTTGAATTCTGACCACTCCACTCGCTAGCTAGGTAAGCCTGGGGAAGTTAGTTAACCTGACCAGACCTCAGTTGCTTTGTCTGTGAAATGAGAAATATAATAGCACTTAGAGAATGATTATAAGCATTACCTGGGCTAAGCTATAAGGCATTTCACATAGTGTCTGGCACGTTGGAAGCACTGCAAAAATGATACCTGTTATCATTATATGCAGCTAACAGAAGGGTTTATATGGAGTCCTTTCTTGGAAACCTGGGAGTTATGGATCTTTAGTGGTAAGATCAGTAACATCAGCTATTGATGAAGTGCTCGTTATGTGCCAGGCTCTACAATGCCCTCTTTCTTACAGCACAGTGACCTGGGGTGCCATCATTATCCCCATTTCAAGGCAGAGGAAACAGAAGTCCCAGACTGCCCAGTGTCACAGAGCTCACGACTGGTCAGTCTGAGGATTAAACTCAGACTGAATAGTCCCAGGGTGCATACTTGTTATCACTGTGCTAAACCTATTGCCACATAGCATCTGACACCTTTGAAAGTGCCCTTATTCAAATTATTCTCAACATTCCTATCAGCATCCTGGCATTGCATGGTACCATTCACAAATGGTGGGATACCCTGGCCCTTGTTCATTTGTAGGTGTAGAGGGTCAAGAAGCCTTTCATGCATATTTTTTAAGGAGCTTGGACAAGTTCAACTCACACAACCACTTTCACTGTGGTCCACAAAGATCTTTTCTTTGAAGACTCTCAAAGTTCCATGTGCCCAGGCTCATTGTTCAAGCCTGGGTGCACACTCAGTCGCTTTAGTTGTGTCTGACTCATTGTGACCCCATTCACTGTAGCCCACCAGGCTCGTCTGTGCATGGGGTTCTCCGAGCAAGAATACTAGAGAGGATTACTGTGCTCCTCCAGGAGATCTTCTCAACCCAGGGATTGAGCCGGCACCTCTAACATCTCCTGCACTGGCAGGTGTGTTCTTTACCACTGTCTAGAAGGAAACGGCAACCCACTCCAGTGTTCTTGCCTGGAGAATCCCAGAGACGGCGGAGCCTGGTGGGCTGCCGTCTATGGGGTCACACAGAGTCGGGCATGACTGAAGCGACTTAGCAGCAGCAAGAGCAAGCCTAGAAAAAAGCATCTGTTCCAGCCTACAGATGGAGACGCTAAAGGTCAAGTCATCATGACTTGGGGACAGAGAGAGAGGCCAGACACTCCTCTCGGCCGTCCAGTAGGTTGGTTGCTGAGCCGGGAGTAGAGTTGAGTGGGTCCAGGGCTGGGCACACCTCCCCAGGCTGATGCCCAAATCACTGCCTAGCTCTACTTTCAACTGAAAAGCATATAGTCAGGAGCAAATTGGGTAATATTCTTATTGGAAGGATGGGAGTCTGTGGGAAGTATGGGAACCCTCACAGACATGACCCAACTCTGTCTTCATTTGAAGATATATTGTACTATTTCTTTTCTCATTTTCACAGGGGAGGAAAAGAATTTGGGGTGGGAGCTGTGCGCACATAAGAGGACACGGTTAACCCTGCCAAATTCATGTTGACTTGGCACCAGTGTTCTAGCTGAATAGCCCTGAATATAAGACATTAATGCAAATATTTTTGCATGTTATTAACTCGAATGATGCTACCTTCTTGCAGTAGCCACAGCTGAGAGCAGAGAAAATTGTTTTCCTGGGTTTTCTTAAATCATAGTTGTCTTGGGTCTTTCTCTGAAAATCACCATGAAGACAGAAATTCCTTAGAAGTGAAAGTGGAAATACCAACAGACTTCTGCTTTGTCAACCTTCTCATCATCAATGACAGCAGAATGGGTCACAAAATTCAGGACCACAAAGTTCAGTCCTATAAATGTTAGAAATGTCCTTCTTTAGAACCCACCACTGTTCTTGCTGTTGTAACAACAATGCCCATCCACAGCAAAAGGAAATCATTATAAAAAGTATCTGTTTTACAAAAGAAAAAATAAATAGTTATGCAACCCTGAAATTGTTATGCAAGTGAAAAATCATTCTGATTCAGAATAGGTGTAACTCCATGCTAGCTATAGCAGTGTGGAGTTTTGGAAAGCATAGTATTTCAGACCCAGCTCTCTCATTTGCCAACTGTGTGACTTTGAGCAAGTCACTTAACCTCTCTGATCCTCAGTTCCTTTTCTATAAACCACTATCAATGATAAAACTGCCCTGTCTACTTTGTGGGTTATGGAAGATCAGAGGAGACTGCAAACATGAAAACTCTCTGAAAGCGATGTAAAAATGTTATTATTGATTTTAACTAGGTGAGTAATGACGATGCCAGCTTGATAATAACTCAACCAAGGTAGTATCTGGTCAGTCTTGAAGAAAAGAATGGCTCCTGGGAAATAGATGGCCAGGCCAGTTTAAACTTGAAAGAGCCTTAAACTTGCAAGTCTTTGGGCTGGGTGGCAACTGAGCTGTGTAATCTGGTGAGCGCCTCTTCTAGGCTCTTGCTGTGACAATATTGGCTACACGAAATCACTGTGCTTTCCCACCAGACTTTATTTGGGAAAAGTTTACACACTAGCGGCCTGGCAGAGCTGCTAGGGTGTAGAGTTCTACAGTTGTACCCCAGAGAGAACAGCATTTCACTGGCATTCTATTACCTCCCTCCCTGGGGGCTCAACAGATGGCACGGCATCAGAACCAGAAACCCAAGACAAAACTTTTGATTTGATGCTTTTAAGCCTTTGCAGAATCCACAATTAAAATAAGACAGAATGTCCATCAAGAGGAAAGAGGTAAAGAAAATAGGCCCACAGAGCATACTTTTTTGGGGGGCCTGAACATGGCTAAGGCTATCTGGAGACCCCCACTATAGAAAAGGAATTGTATCTGGTACAAGTTAAGCTGTTAAAATTAATTAAAAGAATATTATTGATAATAGCAATAATTAAGTAATTTTAATATGGAGCTTTATATTTATTTTCATTGAACTTAAAGAAAATCTTTCCAAGTCAACTCAAATTTGGCAGATCCCAGGATGAGTAAGTTTGCATCTCAGAACTGGTAGTAATATGCAGACCAGACCAGACCCCAAGTTGAGCAGAGCCTGATGTGTTTTGGCAACAACTAGTGAGGAGATAAAGTCTCTGATTGTTGTTTTTTCAGTAACTCCCAAAGAGAAAGCAGAGTTGCAGCAGATATGAACCAAACACTTATCTCTTTTGTTTAGGCAAATAGCTCCAACTACAGCCTTGTGATGGAGTCTGACCTGGGGACTTTCTTACCCTCTGGGCTGAAGTTCACTGGCTCTAACTCGGCCAGGATCATCATGGAGGAGGTCATGAGCCTGCTGCAGCCCATCAACATCACACAGGTCCTGAAGGCTGGAGATGGGACGGACATTAACTTCTGGATCCAAGATGGAGTGCCTGGTAAGAGCAGAAGATGAATTGGGGGTTCTTTACATACTGCCAGCAATTTAAAACAAAGTTTCTGTTCTAACATGCCACAATAGATACTGGTAGGATAATTAATACACGAAAACCCTTAGCTTCTGTCTACAAGATATAATCTGATGATTTCCAACATTGGGATAATAATACTCCTTTATGTTTGTTTATCAATCTGTCTGCTCTTTCTAAAGTATAAGTTCCTCTCTCCAAGAAATTCTGATTTAATGACTCAGGGATTGGGCCTAGAAATTGGTTTGGTGTTTTTAAAAACAGGTATAAGGTGATTGTAGCTCAAATGATCTCCTGATCAAAATTTATGAAACAGAGTAGAAGACAACTCAGTTCAGTTCAGTCGCTCAGTCGTGTCCGACTCTTTGCGACCCCATAGACTGCAGCATGCCAGGCCTCCCTGTCCATCACCAACTCCCGGAGTTTACTCACACTCATCTCCATTGAGTCAGTGATGCCATCCAACCATCTCATCCTCTGTCGTCCCCTTTGCCTCCTGCCCTCAATCTTTCCCAGCATCAGGGTCTTTTCAAATGAGTCAGCTCTTCATAAAGTATTGGAGTTTCAGCTTCAACATCAGTCCTTCCAGTGAACACCCAGGACTGATCTCCTTTAGGATGGACTGGGTGGATCTCCTTGCAAGGGACTCTCAAGAGTCTTCTCCCACACCACAATTCAAAAGCATCACAATTCTTTGGTGCTCAGCTTTCTTTACAGTCCAACTCTCACATCCATACATGGCTACTGACTAGATGGCCTTGACTAGATGGACCTTTGTTGGCAGAGTAATATCTCTGCTTTTTAATATGCTGTCTAGGTTGGTCATAACTTTCCTTCCAGGGAGTAAGCGTCCTTTAATTTCATGGCTACAATCACCATCTGAAGTGATTTTGGAGCCCAAAAAAATAAAGTCTGACACTGTTTCCACTGTTTCCCCATCTATTTGTCATGAAGTTATGGGACCAGATGCCATGATCTTAGTTTTCTGAATGTTCAGCTTTAAGCTAACTTTTTCACTCTCCTCTTTCACTTTCATCAAGAGGCTCTTTATTTCTTCTTCACTTTCTGCCATAAGGGTGGTGTCATCTTCATATCTGAGGTTATTGATATTTACTACTACTGATATCCTTCTAGTTCTAGTCCTGTGCTGCAGAAACTTCTCTGACCCAAATAATCCCCTACCCAAAATCAAAGTATCTGAAATTTTACCATTAGAGATTTATTCTTTGAGGTTGGGAACATTTTGTTAATCATTTTTTCCTAATGCAAAGACTGCTTTAAGAGGTTGGACATAAACTAGTTTATCCTGATCAGGTTCATCAGGTTGATATTTTTAAGACAAGTCCTGGGCAGGTATGAAATTATATAGTAGGACTAGGCATGGGATGATTACAGGACAAGAAAGAAGACAAACAAATTTCCTTCATAAATTGGCTGAGACTGGCCATGGGAGAGGGTTATTGATGATATTAGACCTCTGTGATCAGAAGTTGTTCCCTCAACACCATTATATCCATAACCAAAAACACTGTTAAAAAATCTATTTGCATATTATTCTGTACTTGTATTATGCAAATAGTAAGCCTAGCTTTTGAATAGTCTTAAAAATTACAGTTTCCAGAACCATTTTTATAGCTACAAAATATTTCACAAAATTTTTTTAAAGTCTCTCTAGATACACCACACTCTAGCCTTTTTTTTTTTCAGCCTGCAAAATAGGCTTTAGCAATAGCATACTGTATGGATTTAAGGGGTTTTTTTTTTAGTTCATTCTTTAGATATTACAGATTAAAGCATATTTTAGATGTTAAGGTTGGTATAGTCTTTTATAACTAAAAAGAGAAGGAGCTTTTCTTTATTGTAAGACAAGGACCTAAATTCTCTCCAGTGGTTTGTGTATATTTTAACCATATTTTGAAATAAGACAACATTTCCATTTTCAGTGCTGTGGTTCGTCTGTACAGAACCGAGACTGTCTACATATGTGTGCTTTTAATCATGATCAAGGTCTAGGGGAAGGGCGTTTGCCCTTTGAATTGTATAAAACGTTTTTGCTTGAATTTTAGATTTTTCTTGACCCTTAAATTTTCCAGAAAGAATCTTCTTAAAATTTCAGAAAAACCCAGTAAGTTTGCTGGGTGGTAAGAAGTGAGAAAAAACTTGACAGGTTGTGGGTGAATTAGAGTGAAGACTGGAGGTGGTTAAGGGGGAGGGGAGGAGCTGAGACCAAAAACAGAAGAACAAAAACATGTGTGCTCCCTCCCGCCAGGTAGCTTCTGCTTTTGTTGCATTGGATACTTGAGAATCAGCTCTAGCTTTATTCCTTCTATGTAGATATTCCATAAGAATGGTTCTATTTGGAATTAACAAGTTGATTTGATCGTCTTCACAAAGGTAAGGAGGGCTTCCCCTCTTGCCTCACAGTAGTGGGGAATTTGAACCCCATTGTGATTGCTTAAGAACTAATGTGAGTTATAATATATTCAACATTTAAAAAACTAAGATCATGGCATCCAGTCCCATCACTTCACGACAAATAGAGAGGGAAAAAGTAAAAGTGACAGATTTTATTATCTTGGGCTCCACAGTCACTGCTGATGGTGACTGCAGCCATGAAATTAAGTTGCTTGTTCCTTGGAAGGAAAGCTATGACAAACCCAAAAAAGAAAGTGAAAGTGTTAATTGCTCAAAGACTTGTGTTCAACTCTTTGCAACCCCATGTGCTATAGCCTGCCAGGCTCCTCTGTCCATGGGATTCTCCAGGCAAGAATACTGGAATGGGTAGCCATTCCCTTCTCCAGGGGATCTTCCCAAACCAGGGATCAAACTTTAGGACTGACTGGATTTCCTGCATTACAGGCAGATTCCTGCATTACAGGCAGATTCTTTACCATCTGAGTCACCAGGGAAGCCCCTAGACAGCATATTAAAAAGCAGAGACATCACTTTGTCAACAAAGGTCCATCTAGTCAAAGCTATGGTTTTTCCAGTAGTCATGTATAGATATGAGAGTTGGACCATAAAGAAAGCTGAGTGCCAAAGAACTGATGCTTTTCAACAGCGGTGCTGGAGAAGACTCTCGGGTCCCTTGGACTGCAAGGAGATCAAACCAGTCAGTCATAAATGACATCAACCCTAAATATTCATTGGAAGGATAGATGCTGAAGCTGAAACTCCAGTACTTTGGCCACCTAATGCGAAGAGCTGACTCATTGGAAAAGACCCTGATGCTGGGAAAGATGGAAGCCAAAAGAAGGAGGCAGCAGAGAATGAAGATGGTTAGATAGCCTCAATCTATCTAAATGGTCATATACATTCACGACTCAGTGGACATGAATTTGAGCAAACCCAAGGATATAGTGAAGGACAGAGAGGCCTGGTGTGTTGCAGTTCATCGGGTCGCAAAGAGTGGGACAGAACTTAGTGACTGAATGACTTAGCAACTGAACAAAAACAATATAATTTACTCAACTCCTGCTAGCTGTCAGACACCCAGTTAGGCTTTTTGCATACACTATCTTTTTGCTCTAGATGACCATCCTAAGAGTTAGGTACAGTTACTCCTGTTCTGAAGATGAAGAAGCAGACTCAGAGGGACTGAATGACTTGCCCAAGTCTATCTGGCTCTTAAGTGCGGAAGTCACCCTGAGAACAGGCCACTTTGGTTTCAAGGCTGGTGGCCCCTTTCCCACACTATGCAACAACACGGGGTGCCTGGAATGCTGAGATGGTCTTCCAGATCTATGACAGTGTCTGAAATGTTTATCTTGCTCAGCTCTTGCTTATGCAAAGGATTTTAGTTCATTCCTGCTCCAGAATAATTTACCCCTGAGGAAAGGAGTTTGTTATTGTAAATAACTACTTATTTCTTCTCACATTCTTTGTTCCACTCCTCTCTCTATCAGGAAGGTTTATGTAAACTTGGTAGCTCATTTAGACTGCAACTTATGTTTCCTGGAATTCTTTTTCATTCCGCTTAGAGTATTGTAAGATGGAACCAAATTATTGCTGTTTTCCCCTATTATTATTGAGCTATCTTCTGGTATTTCAGGTTTGAGGTCTTCCTGGAAGAAATAATGGAACTGTTTATAACCCTTGTTACCCAGGAACTTTAGAAAAAGATGAAGAACCATAGTTAATCTGAAAAAGAAAATTAAAATATACTAGTTGTGTACTCAGAATTCTTGAAGACATGGCAAGTTACAGTGAGTTAAAGCTAAAAATAGGACTCAAAATACTAATTTAGTTATGATTTAAATAACTGTTAGCTCACTTTTGAAAAATTAGTGAGAAATATTTGCAAACTCCATTCATCCTTTCTTCTTTCTCTTTTTCTTTCCTTTCTTCCATTGAACTAATAAATACTTATTGAACCCTTTCAAGTCATTGGCCTTTCACATTTCTGTAGTGTGATGACTGAGCCCCATTTTTTTAATGGTTTTTGTATACTCTGTATCAAAATACTAATGAAGAGCACAGATAGGATTAAAATTCAACATAATTATAGAAGTCAAATGGATAAATTTATGAAACAATAATCTTTGGAGAGGAGATAGGATATCTTTCATCCATCTAGGTGATGTCCATGATGAACAGGATAACTATCAACATAAACGTAAGGCTTTGGGTGGGAGGAAAGTTTAAAAAAATTCTTAGATGTATTTCTCACATAAACTCTCTGTTCTAGACATCTTCATACTCTTGCCACCACCCACTTCCTCCCTCTGCCATACTTCTTCCTATTTTCTCCTCCAAATCCTAAATGCTCTTTAAGGCTCACTCCATGTTCATCCGTGTCTGGGAATCCTTCTTTAACACAGCCTGGTGCTCTATTGCTTTTCCGAATTTCTAAAACACTTATGTAGCCCCAAGTATGGCACTCACTAACATTGTCCTTGGGTTACTAGGAATTTCCCTTCATCCTGCCTCCTATACTCAATGATCAGTTCTTTGAGGTCAAGGGTTTCTATTTCTTGTGTGTGTGTGTGTGTGTGTGTGTGTGTGTGTGTGTTACATTTATGTTTATTAAAAAGTGCTACAAACAAACAAAGCCTGTACAAAAAACTTGAACATCCACTCCTGTGAAACAGTAAGCTCCAGGAACATTATCACTTAGGACTTCACACTCCTCTGCCTTGGCCTCATAGTCTTCCTCTGTCATAGATTAGTCTTCCTTCCCCAGTACTTTGAAACAGTAGTCTTGAGAGACATTATTGCCTAGGACCCCCTCTTCCTCCGCCTCGGCCTCTTCCTGCAACAGCTTCCCTTTTCTTAGCCTTCACCTTTGGTTCCACATCCACGAGTAGTGTATCCAGAGGTAAGCTGTCCGGCAGAATAAAATACCGAATGTTATTTCCTCGAATACTCAGTATCTCCAGCTGTACACGTTCTCTGTTCTTCAGGGTCATTGTCACTGCTTTAAGATGTGTATTCATACTGACATCTACACCTGTGATTGTTCCATGGACCTGTGTTCCATTCTTTAATTCAATGGTTACACTTTCGTGACTCAATTTCATCAAAAATCTCACGAGCTTCATCCTAGCAGCGCCGTCACCCTTTTGGCCGGATAGTACACGAAATCCGACCACCAAGAGCCAAGGTCGGGCGTATGAATGGCCGGAAACACTTACTCTCGGGCAAGGGTTTCTATTTCTTTGCGTCCTCTTTAGCTCTTAGTTTAACTTTGGGAAACATTTAAATTCTTGTAAATATCACAAGAGAAAAAAAAACGTAGAAGTAATTGTTTTCTCAACAAGCTTTGGGTCCTTCAGCTTAAAAGTGTGGCTAAATTCACTATGGAAAACAGTGTGGAGATTTCTTAAAAAACTGGAAATAGAACTGCCATATGACGCAGCAATACCAGTTCTGGGCATACACACTGAGGAATCCAGATCTGAAAGAGACACGTGCTCCCCAATGTTCATCGCAGCACTGTTTATAATAGCCAGGACATGGAAGCAACCTAGATGCCCATCAGCAGACGGATGGATAAGGAAGCTGTGGTACATATACACCATGGAATATTACTCAGCCGTTAAAAAGAATTCATTTGAATCAGTTCTAATGAGATGGATGAAACTGGAGCCCATTATACACAGTGAAGTAAGCCAGAAAGATAAAGAACATTACAGCATACTAACACATATATATGGAATTTAGAAAGATGGTAACGATAACCCTATATGCAAAACAGAAAAAGAGACACAGAAGTACAGAACAGACTTTTGAACTCTGTGGGATGTTTCGAAAGAACAGCATGTATATTATCTATGGTGAAACAGATCACCAGCCCGGGTGGGATGCATGAGACAAGTGCTCGGGCCTGGTGCACTGGGAAGACCCAGAGGAATTGGGTGGAGAGGGAGGTGGGAGCGGGGATCGGGATGGGGAATACGTGTAACTCCATGGCTGATTCATGTCAATGTATGACAAAACCCACTGAAATGTTGTGAAGTAATTAGCTTCCAACTAATTAAAAAAAAAAAAAATTAGAAAAAAAAGTGTGGCTAAATTAAAAGATGCTGGGAAAAAAAGACATACAGATGGAAGGATGACATAAATTAAGGAGGTTAAATAGGATTATTTACCTTAAAGGAGTAAAGACTGAGAGAAGATGTTGATTAGTATTTTCTAGTACATTAGTGATTCTTATACCTAAAATGGTAAACAGTTGTTCTCTGACTCTCTTTGAAAGATAATGTAAGAGCATCAAAAGTGTCCAAGATGCATTTAGGTTAGTCTCTATTGATTCCAGATAGCAGAGAGGCTTTCAATCTTAAATTTTTGCCTGATTTTTCAATTATGAGGTCTGAGTTAGAATGACAGGAATCTATTTCATCCTGAACATGTCAGTAATAAGATCTAATTCAACGATGCTCAGATGTCCATAAATGCATCCTTCTTGAACAATTTTTTTTAGAAACTCTTCTATAAAATATACATTAATGAAAAGGTTAAATACTCTGTTAAGGTGACCTGAGGGAGTGAGCCCACCATGACTGCCCATCTTCCAATTAGAGTTTCTTCCTCTGCTTCAGAATCTGAGAAGCAGTCTTTTGCTGATGATCTTGGCAAGTAGCAGACAGTGTGCTGGGAAGGATTAGAGAGTGTGTTCTGGGCTCACAACTTTGAACTGCCTGTGCCATCTTGGGCAAATGATGTAATTTTTCTCAGCCTTGCACAGTTATTATTGAGCATTCTTTTTGTATAACTTTTTAAATTATTTATTTATTTATTATTATTTTTGGCTGCACTGGGTCTTCATTGCTGCGTGCAGGCTTTCCCTAGTTGTGGCAAGTGGGGGCTACTCTCTAGTCGCGCGCGATGTACTGGCTTCGCATTGCAGTGACTTCTCTTATTACAGAGCACAGGCTCTAGGGTGCACAGGCTTCAGTAGTTGCAGCCCATCGGCAAAGTCGTTGTGGTGCATGGGTTTAGTTGCTCCGCAGCATCTGGAATCTTCCCCGACCAGGAGTTGAACTGGTGTCCCCTGCACTGTAAGGCAGATTCTTAACCATGGGACCACCAGAGAAACCCAGACTGTTCTTATCCTGCTGTAAGGCACTTGGAATTAATAGTAAAGGAGACAGACAAGATCCACAGTCTCTACAGTCTCGTGAGTGAGACTGGATTATCTCATGTGTAAAATGGGTATGGTCACCGCCAGGCCCCCACATATGTTCCTCCTCCTTCTCTATCCTCTCTCTCTTTGACCAGGACCACCTTCCAGAAACCACACAATCATCCAGGACACAGAACCAAATGCTCTCAAGTCCTGTTTACTCCAAATTCCTCTTATTTTTAAAGCCCATTCCCTCCTCTCTACCCCACAAACCTTATCTCAGCAGTACTCACTGATTTTCCTGTTCCAGCCTGCTGCTAGCGTCTCAGCCTGCATTCTTTGTTCCCTTCCATCTAATTGTCTCACTTCTCCCAAAGTGAACTTTCTATATTAAAAATCAGACTATCAGTTGGGTTGCCCTTGGCTGCAAAATAACACAGAAGCTGCAACTTAGAATAGTAGTAAGGGGATTTTTTAATTTACTTTTAAAAAGTAGGATAGGTGGTTACAGAATGCTTGATTTAGTCATCAGTCATACCAAAGATCTTGGTTCTTTACATCTTTCCACTGTGCCATCATCAGCATGAATTCTGTCTTCAGGCTTGTCCCCTCATGGTCCCTAGATGGCTGCAGTTGTTCCAGGCAACAGATTCTCACACAATGGACAGTAACGGAAAAGAGAAATTCCATAATGGCTGGCCTTTTATAACAGTGAGGCTTCATCCAGAAGCTTCAAAGCAAATGTTCCTCATTTTCATTGGCCAAAATTATAACACGTTTGTGGTAGTAAAGTGGAACTACCCAAACTGGATTATATTGATTAAGTTTTACTTCATGAGTCTAGGATGGAGCCCAGTCTCCCCTGAAAATGTAGCCTCCTGATGCGTGAGAATAACTGGGATTCTTTAGGAAGAAGATGAGGGTTCCCACTTGTGAGCAGTGAAGAGTAGCAGCATATTTAATCATCTCTCCTCCTTGCTTAAAACCCTTCATTGTCTCCCCATTGTTCTCCATGTCAGGTCTTTGCTTAGCCTGAAATTCAAGGCCCTTCTGGTTTCATCCTGGGCTGCTGTGCAGCCTCCCCTCTCATGGCCATCCCACTTCTCTCTGTCCATCTCTTATTCATACAAGTCTCATTCACTGAGATCCGGTGCACCCTGTACTCTCATTTTCCTTGCCATTGGGCCTGCCTCATTCTGTCTTCTTCACCAGCTAATTCCTACTCGTCCATGGTTCAGCAGCCTATTCTCTTCTCACAAACCTTCTTTAATCCCTAGCTGTCTGGGTGAGTAAACCTTGGATGTGTTCTCATCACCCTCTCTTCACCTCCTCATCACCCTCTCTTCACCTCCTCATGGCAGTTACCCTTTTAGAGCTGTGATTGCAATTTCCTCATCATTTCCAGCACCTAAGGAGTGCCTGGCCCTTGACAAAATGGCCTGAATCAAATGATGAATCAGTAGTGTCTAGGTTTGTAGGAAGAGTGAGATGTTGTACGAGAGGTTTGTAAACTGAAGTGCCATAAGTTGTGATTACTATAGTAATAACTTTGCTTCATCAAGCTGTCCTGTTACATATTGTTTTTAAAATCACATTTTAATTTCTTTCATTTTTAAAGAATAATTCAGACTCCATAGTATAGTTCCAAATATGCAGATTACTCAGAATTTCTCATATTTTCCATTTTGCTTCTTTCTGATACTTTATATGGCATTAAGCAGAACTAAATTAAAATGTTTCATTTCTACATTTCCAAAGGCCTTTCTTCTAAAATTTTCCAAGAAAGGAGAAGATCAGGGCACAAATAAGAATGTACAGTAAATTGAAGGTTCAGACTCTGGGCCTAGGGCTCAATGTTTTCCAGTCCCAGATGGAATAGTGCAATATAGTAGTTCTATGTCCCCTGCTGTCCCTAATGAAAAGATGCCTCTTTTGTGGTAAAAAAAAAAAAAAAAAAAACTTAGCGCTAGTGATGTGTGAGAGAGTGATGCTGCATGGTGAGTAGACTTCACACCACTGGGAACATGAAAAGGACACTCTCTGGTTTGTGACTATAACCCTTATTTACATAGTCCAGCAGTTTCATTCCATCAGCAAGCCTGTCTTGAGTGCCTACTGTAAACCAGGCACTCTGGACACTGAGGCTAGAGCGTGAAAAAGGCCAGCTATCTGCCCTCATGGAGCTTACATTGTAGTGAGAGGTACGGAGAAGGCAGTAGGAAGAGACAAACTGTAACAAAGATATCCAGAATGGAAAACAAAACAAAACATTAGAGAGTGATAAGGGCAATACAGAGAATTATAGCAGGGGTATCACAAAAGAAGTGACAATTCCCCTGATTTTCCAGGAAGAATAGAATTTTGTGGAATGAAGAGGGAGTGCATCCACATGAAAAGATGAGGATACACAGGACTAGAGGTGAAAAAGTTCAGTGGGTTTTTGAAATGATGTGTGTCTGATTTGGCCACCCCTTCAGGGATCACAGGCTTCCCTGGTGGTTCAGATGGTAACAAATCTGCCTGCAATGTGGGAGACCTGGGTTCGATCCCTGGATCAGGAAGATCCCCTGGAGACAGATGGCAACCCACTCCAGTATTCTTGCCTAGAGAATTCCATGACAGAAGAGCCTAGTGGGCTACAGTCCATGGGGTGGCAAAGAGTTAGACATGACTGATCAGCTAACACTACTAGTACTCAGGGATCAGAGCCTTGTCATGGCAAAGGGTCTTGCATAACTTAATGAAGCTATGAGCCATACTGTGCAGGGCCCACCCAGGACAGATGGGTCATAGTGAAGAGTTCTGACAAAACATGCTTCACTGGGGAAGGAAATGGCAACCCATTCCAGTATTCTTGCCTGGAGAACCACATGGATAATATAAAAAGGCAAAAAGATATGACACTGGAACATGAGCCCCCCAGATAGGAATGTGTCCAAGATGCTACTGGGGAGGAGCAGAGGGCGATTACTAGCAGCTCTAGGAAGAATGAAGGGACTGGTTGAAAGAAGAAACAATACTCAGTTGTGGATGTGTCTGGTGGTGAAAGCAAAATCTGATGCTCTAAAGAACAATATTGCATAGGAATCTGGAATGTTAGGTAAACTGAATCAAGGTAAACTGGATATGGTCAAGCAGGAGATGGCAAGAGTGAACACTGATATCTTAAATGGACGAGAATCAGAGAATTTATTTCAAATGACTATTGTAACTACTATTGTGGGCAAGAATTCCTTAGAAGAAATAGAATAGCCCTCATAGTCAACAGTAGAGTCCAAAATACAGTACTTGGGTGAAATCTCAAAAACAGCAGAATAATTTCAGTTCATTTCAAAGGCAAACTAGTCAACATCAGAGTAATCCACGTCTATGCCCCAATCACTAATGCTGAAGAAGCTGAAGTTGACCAGTTCTATGAAGACCTACAAGACCTTCTAGAACTAACACCAAAAAAAAGATGTCCTTTTCATCATAGAGAGTTGGAATGCAAAAGTAAGTAGTCCAGAGGTACATGGAATCACAAGCAAGTTTGGCCTTCCAATAAAAAATGAAGCAGGGCAAAGTCTAACAGAGTTTTGTCAAGAGAAAATGCTGGTTACAGCCCAAACCCTTTTTCAACAACCCAAAAGATGACTTATGCAGGGACACCACCAAATGATCAATACCAAAATTAGATTGATATGTTCTTTGCAGCCAAAGATGGAGAAGCTCTATACAGTCAGTAAAAGCAAGACTTGGAGCTGACTGTGGTTCAGATCATCAGCTCCTTATTGCAAAATTCAAGCTTAAATTGAAGAAAGTAGGAAAAACCACTAGAACCATCCAGGTATGACCTAAATCAAATTCTTTGTGATTATGCAGTGGAAGTGATGAATAGATTCAATGGATTAGATCTGGTAGAAAGAGTGCCTGAAGAATTATGAGCAGAGATTTGTAGCATTGTACAGGAGGCAGTGACCAAAACCATCCCAAAGAAAAAGAAATTCAAGAGACAAAGTGATTGTCTGAGGAGGCTTTGCAAATAACTGAGGAAAGAAGAGAAGCAAAAGGCAAGGGAAAAAGGGAAAGATATGCCCAACTGAATGCAGAGTTCCAGAGAGTGGCAAAGGGAGATAAGAAGGCCTGCTTAAATAAACAATGCAAAGAAATAGATGAAAACAATAGACTGGGGAATACTAGAAATCGCTTCAAGAAACTTAAATATATCAAGGGAACATTTCATGCAAAAATGGGCATGATAAAGGACAGAAATGGTAATGACCTAATAGAGGCAGAAAAGATTAAGAAGAGGTGGCCAGAATACACAGAACTGTACAAAAAAAAAGGTCTTAGTGATCAAGAAAACCACGTTGGTGTGGTCACTCACCTCGAGCTGGACATCCTGGAGTGTAAAGTTAAGTGGGCCTTAGAAAGCATTACTATGACCAAAATTAGTGGAGGTGACGGAAATCCAGCTGAGTTATTTAAAATCCTAAAAGATGATGCTGTTCAAGTGCTGTGTTCACTATGTCAGCAAATTAGGAAAACTTAGCAGTGGCCACAGGACTGAAAAAAATTTTTCATTCCAATCCCAAAGAAGAGCAATGCCAAAGAATATTGAGACTACCATATGAGTTGTACTCATTTCACATGCTAGCAAGGTTATGCTCAAAATCCTTCAAGCTAGGTTTCAGCAGTTTGTGAACTAAGAACTTCCAGAGGTACAAACTGGATTTTGAAGAGGAGCCAGAGATAAAATTGTCAACATCCATTGGAGCATAGGAAAAGCAAGGGAATTCCAGAAAAACATATATTTCTGCTTCAGTGACTGTGCTAAAGCCTTTGACTGTGTGGATCACAAGAAACTGTGGGAAATTCTCTTAAGAGTTGGGAATGCCAGACCACCTTACCTGTGTCTCCTGAGAAACCTGTATACACGTCAAGAAGCAACAGTTAGAACCAGACATGGAACAACTAGTTCAAAACTGGGAAAGGAGTATATCATGGCTGTATATTGTCACCCTGCTTATTTAACTTATATGCAGAGTACATCATGCAAAATGCTGAGCTGGATGAATCACAAGCTGGAATTAAGATTATTGGGAGAAATATCAACAACCTCAGATATGCAGATGATACCACTCTAACAGCAGAAATTGAAGAGGAAATAAAGAGCCTCTTGATGATGATGAGACAGAAGAGTAGAAAAGCTGGCTTGAAACTCAACATTCAAAAAACTAAGATCCTGGCATCTGGTCCCATCACTTCATGGCAAATAGATGGGAGGAAAGTGGAAATAGTGTTTCTTCAGCTGCAAAATCCCTGCCGATGATGACTGCATCAATGAATTTAGAAGATACTTGCTCCTTTGAAGAAAAGCTATTGATGAATATACACAGTGTATTAAAAAACAGAGATATCACTTTGCTGATAAGGGTCCACATAGTTGAAGCAATGGTTTTTCCAGTGATATATATGGATATTAGAGTTGGACCATAAAGAAGGCTGAGCCCCTAAGAATTGATATTTTTCAGTTGTGGTGCTGGAGAAGACTTTTGAGAGTCCATTGGACAGCAAGGAGATCAAACCAGTCAATTCTAAAGGAAATCAACCCTGAATATTCATTGAAAGGACTGATGCTAAAACTGAAGCTCCAAAATACTTTGGCCACCTGATGCAAAGAGCTGATTCATTGGAAAAGACCCTGATGCTAGGAAGGACTGAAGGCAAAAAGAGAAGGGGTCAGTGGTAGATGAGATGGTTAGATAGCATTACTGACTCAATGGACATGAATTTGTACAAACTTCAGGAGATAGTGGAAGACAGAGGCAGCCTGGTATGCTGCAGTCCATGGGGTTGTAAAGAGTCAGACGTGACTTAGCGACTAACAACAACAACTGATTTGGCCACAGTTTAGTTTAATATAGGGAAATAGAGCTAAAACTAAAAAGGTCTCTTGGGACCCCAGTTGGACCCTGACTGTCATTTAGGAATTTGGGATAGCCAAAAAGTTTTGAAAGTTTAGAACAGGAGGGAGACGAGATGGGGCTCAATTCCAACCCCTGAGAAGGCACCATCTAACCCACAGCATTGTCCTTGAGAGACTCAGAACAAAAACCAACACATCTCATGGGTTGGTCTGCATGTCCTCTAGCAATTTCTTGCTAAAATTGCACTGTTTTGGATGTTTTGCTACTTGATGGACTATCCTATTGGAAAGACAAAGAGAGTAGTCCCATAAAACATTGTGCCATGATTGGCAGTGGTAGCAGGAGTTCTTAGATGTTAACAATGAAGTCTGACTATAATTGGACATAATCTGCCTGTTGAATCTCCTTTGAGTCAAACAAAACTTTGAGTACAGTGACAGCTCATCGATTTCTTTTGAGCTCTTCTAAAAATATGCTTATCAATTTAATTACTTTAATAAGCATAAGATTATGGAAACAACAGAAAAACATCACAATGCAAGAGATATTGGTAAAATTGAGTTTCTGATTGAGTAAAGTCTTCTGACTATAGAAGTAAATTCTATCTCAATTATGTATGATAGATTCCTTAGATTATGTAATTTCATTGGCTTTAGATCCTTCCTTTTTTTTTTTTTTTTGTCTCAGTATTAAATGTCAAAAATGGCTACTTAACCTGATATTTTTCTACATTCCCCTCATACGGATTTCTAACTGTGAATTAAGTCTCTCTATTATCTCATTTTTATAAGAAAGTGTGAGATTGCCTAATTCTAGGTGACTAAACTTTCTTTTCCAGTATGACACTTGCTATCTTAATTGTCCTTCCAGTTTGTACTGCATAGGTCAAACATGGGTGAGCTCTGTGAAATCTATTAGTTGTGGATCTTTGTGATGTGATGAGCTGTTGCCTGTAACAGGACCAGTTATGAAGTGCATCCTCCGTATTCTTTCTTTTCTTCCTTTCTTCCTCCTTCCTTCCTCTTTTCTCTTCCCTTCCCTTCTCTTCCCCTCCTTCCTCTCTTCCTCTGTCCCTCCTTCTCCTCCTTCTCTCTCTCTTCCTTCTTCCCCACCCTCTTTTCTCCTCCCTCCCCCTCCCTTCCTTCCTTCTCTCTCTCTCTCTCTCTCTCTCTTTCTTTCTTGTTGCAATGGCTGCAATAACCTCCTGACAATTGAGAGAACAGAATTGTATGTAAAGATGGGCATGGCTTTCATCAGGGCTTTCATCACCCAAAACTATCCAGTTTTGAACAATTTAAACCTACCTGAAAATGTTTGCTGGACACATATTTACACAAATCCACATTTTTGGCAAAAGTGTTTCATTAAGTATTATTGATACCATATTTAAAGCATGAAGGTCCTCATAGATATCATTTTAATATCTTTAGTCAATGCTATAGTGCAAAGCGCAAACGGAAAGGTCAGTAATTCCACACTCACTATTCCTGACAGAGGATTTTACCTGAGATATCCAATTATCTGACATAATTGTAGCCACTTGGCATATTAACTTCAGTTGCTTTAATTTTTCATTTTGTGTTGGTGTAGACCCAGATATGTGTTCAGGTTATAGCTGTGGTTCACAGACCCAATTGAACTTTTAGATCACCTGGAGGCTTTTAAAAACATGTCGGCACTTGGGCCCTACCCCGAAAGGTTGAGATTTTATTGGTCTGGCTGCAGGGCCACAACAGTTGCACGAGTTCAGGAGAACCATGAGCAAGAACACCACTGTGTTCCACGTGGAAAGGTGCCCACTCTACTTGTGGAGACTTGGGGCCTAGAGAGAGGGCTGGAGAACACCGACTCCAGGAGCCACCTGGAGGTTCCGGCATGCAGCCGGACTTGAAAACCATTTTGCTCTTAAGGCCTAGGCTATGCTTTACTTCAAAATGGTTTTCAAGTCCGGCTGCGAGGAATCGGGTGGAGAGGGAGGTGGGATGGGAGACCGGGATGGGGAATTCGTGTAACTCTATGGCTGATTCATATCAATGTATGACAAAACCCACTGGAAAATAAAAAAAAAAAAAAAAAAGAAAGGAAAAAAATAAATAAATATACTGACAAAAAGTGAAAAAAAAAAAAAAAAAAAAAAGAGCATGGAGCTCTAGGGAGCCATGTAGAAATGGATTCAAAATCTTGCTTTTCTCTCTAGCTGTGTGACCTTAAGAAAGTCATTTCACCTCTTAAAACTTCAACTTCTTCATAAATTAAATGGTGATAATGATACCATCGCGTGAGAGTATATTGGAAAAAATACAGTCCAAGAGCTATGCTTGACACAAAGTTAACTCTCAAGAAGCCACTGCTACTATTTCAGTTATTATAGCATAATCTCTGTATTAGTCCAGACTCCTGCAGTGCTGAGTGACAGAAGTCCAACTCCGAAGACCTGAGACAAAAATGGAGATTCAGCACACCACAGGAAGAGGAGGGCTGGATCTGGTCTCAGGGACTCAAGCCTTTGGATGCTCTTAGCACTTGTATCCTCTCTCTGGTCCTTATTCCACCTTCTTTCATGCTGCCTTCATTCTCTCAAGCCAACTGTCTCCGTAGGTGCTAATCTATGACCTTAGGCGGCTTAAAGCTCAAAGGCTTCGATCTTTACAGCCTCTTTAGCACAAAGAGTCTAGTAACTCATCACCTCCAACTCAGCTGGAAAAATCACAGTGGCCCAGCCTGGCCCCTTTGCTCATCCCTGTGGCCAAGATGCACCGTCCTTAAAGTGGGGAGAATCAGTGATGTGCAGGTAGACGAACACAGAAACCACCTTTATTTTCACTGTTAAGACCTGATTCAAAATATGTAAAACACAGAAAACCTCTGCTATCTAAGATCTATTAGCAGATAGAAGGACAACAATGAAGTCCCAGAAGCAATTAAAAAAAAAAAAAAAAAAAAATATATATATATATATATATATATATATATATATATATATCCTGAATTTATAACACCTAATCTCTCAGCTCTTCATGATAGAAGATGAGTTTAGGGCAAAAAAAAAGCATTCCTTCACCTTTTCTGGCTCAGCTTACCTGAGACACTCAGGTAACCAGGTAGATGCAAAACTGGATAAACTGATACCTCACTCCCAGCAACCCACATGATCTAACACCGGAAGCGCTCTCTGCCGCCATTGCCACCCCCACGGTCTCACCTTCCTTCCACAAATGGGAAAACTTAGCAGACTTGTTTATAGGAATGCAAATGCTACAAATGCTCTCAGTATTTATCCAAGAAGAAGGCAATGAGGAAGAATGTCCCAAAAGACGCAGCCACACTCTCTAACGTTTGCACTGTTCTAACCACTTACCTAACATTTGTGTTAGAGTGGTAGCAAGTGTCGTAGAAGAGCAAACAGGCTTCGTAGCTTTTCATCTCTGTACCTTTGACGAGTCATTTAACTTCTGTGAGCTTCAGATTCCTGATCTGCGAGGTGAGGGGAATAATACTGCACAGGACTATTGTGAGAATGAAATGCATTTGATAAGTGATGATGTATTTGAAAGTCAATTACACTCTACAGAGTAGATCTTCAATAAGTGGTTTCAGGGTTTGGGGGATAGTTTTATACTTTAAAGAATTACTGTAGAGGCCTTGCTGTGAACATGCTCTTATGTGTTTAGACCCCGGAGAGAGGATGACCTGAATATTCTAGGAAATATTGCAAAAGATGCATGAGTATTATTGGTATTCACTGACCTTGGGGTTTTAGCATGCTTACTTTGTGGTTGCGCAAATGAGGGATGAAAACTGCTGACATTCACCGCAAGCAACCCTGGTACTTGACTGGTTCAACAGCATTATCTAGGAAAGCACCTGACTCCCTTCATTACAACATGGTGAATGCTGCGGAGAAGGAAGCAAAGAAGGAAAAAGCCACATGTTAATACCGTTAGTAGCTCTTCTATGTCAAATGATACTCCTGGGATTTTGAGGCCTCTTTAATGTTTCTATTCAGCCAAAGTAAACTGATTATGGGTTGATAAAAGTTGGTGGGAGGATTATATAAGTGAGTGTGTAAAAGCCAACTGGCTCATGGCCAAGGACACAGATGGCACTCTGGCTCTCTTGGGCAACATCGAGTTCTGGATTCTGTACTGTGAACAGAGTAGGTATCCTCTGCTGGCAAGAAGCCTCATCACAGACAATTGATATTCAGATAGTATGCAGCAAAAAATATATATAGTGTGCATCTTCTCTGACCCAAAAAATGGGAGAATTACATTTCTAAGCTTCTTCTAGTGTTGATTTCTTAACCTAATGCCCATATTTTTCCAGAAGTGAAAATTGCTTTTGATAATAAAACAGAGGTGTTTTAAATGAAAGAGAACTGAGATTACATCTACCTTTTAGGAGCAAGAGATTAAATAGCACAGAATTACCTATATCAAACAAATGTGAATAAAGGTCAGCTATGGATTTTAAATTGCTCAGAAGAACGGTACTTCACCATCACTAAAACGTAGGGAGCAAATTGATGAGCATATCTCGGCCATGAAGAGATGTATTTTCTTAATATTTTTTACCGTCTGGTCTTGGTACAATTTTATCTCAATTTCTGCTAATACAACCATATAAATGCCTGATTTATACAGCTTAGGTATCCCATGGCAACATGAGCTTGTGCTTCTGTCTTTCATTTCCTTCCTCTCCCTCCCCTTCTTTTCTTCTTGAGAGTGGCCAGAAAATGTTTCCTATTTTCAACTGTTGAATCTGTTTATGAAAATTGGAACGAAGCAGTTTAACACAATTAAGCAGGTTGCCTCATTCATCAAACCTTCATTTTTCTAAGACTCTCAGCCTGTCAGTCACCAAAAAAGCATTTGTTAAGTGGAAGCTGTATTTCTAGTCTGCTGGCATGCCACATCTGGTGACGATTACGGGGGCGCATACAGTGCCGTTCATGTCACGGCATGTTCTTCCCTGTGCCTCGGGTCATGGGCCCTCAGGGACATTTACAAGTGTGTGCTTTTTCACTGTCCTGGAACTAAAGGTTTTAATTTTGCCTGATAACATGTTTACGTGTCTTGTAAAGGAACTAATCATTCCCTTTTGCTTTCCCTTATTTTGTGGTATGTGTGTGTGCATGTGTGTGTGTGTGTATGTGTATCTGCACCAAAAAAGAACCATGCCATATAATAAATATAAAGACCTTTTTCTACATAACCACCCACTTTTCTTGCATACTGCTTCTTTTATTTTTTATTCATTCTTTTGTTAAATAGCACATTTCCTGGCTTTTCTTGGATTTTATCTGTCCTTTGAATACTACATAATTCTTATTTCATTTATATTCTTAGTCAAGATATATTCTTATTTCATTTATATTCTTAGTCAAGATCCATGTGATTAGAAATCACTGGGATTCCCCTGGAGTTATGTTTTCTTTCCTTAGGACCTCTAATTGACCTGAGAGCATATAGCCTTTTTCATTCTATAAACCATGCTATTCAAGAAGTATCTAGAACCTAGAAAAGTGAAGCTGAATTTACAAGTCATCCATCTAGGTATTTTATCTCTCTAAGTCTAGCACCTGGAATATTTGGCAAAGTCCAAAGTATTGACCTTTTTTCCTGCTTTCACTCAACTATTTAGAATTGGGTATGCATGACTATAGGAATACTAATTTTGTTTTCATCCAAGACATAGGTACTTTTGGACATTGTACCTCTTATTAACACTATGAGCAATAAAATGAATTAGAGTAGAAGAGCTACCTCAAAGAGTTATTTAATGGCTGAAAGAGAATTAGAAGAGAAAGAAGTTCAGACTGAGATTAAAGCCAGTGGTAATTTCGTCCATGGTGGATAACAATGTTTCTTAATTTTTAAATATTAAGTATGTTGTAATGCTTAACTATCCCTAATATCTAAACGAATTACCACCGTGTTGGAGAAGGGTGGAAGTGACCCACAGATTCTTTAGTGCTTGTTGAAGAGGAACAGCTCAAGGAGTTTTGAGAATTCTATAGAAGAGAGAAAGCTGTTACATCCAAGTTACCACATCTTTCAAGTGGGGAAAACAGGATGCACGAGCATGCCTCTTCTCTAGCATTAAATTTTGCACCGGTTTGCTATTAAACACAAGGATTTGTGAAGGAAGCAATTCTAATTGCTTGGCACTTCAAAAACTTGTTCTGCTGTTCAGTGGGTTAGAAACAGTTTGAAAATTTGATTGCATTATAAGTCATGCAAATTTACCTGTAATAAATTTTTGCTGTACACCTAAATAATGTATTATTCAAATGCAACTATAGAATTCTCAGAGGCGAAAAGGAAGCTAATATTTATTGAAGATCTGCAAGATATTACAGTCATTGTTTTATCTTCTTCTCTTAATATCCATCAGAAGATACTGCTGTTTCTGTTCTACAGATGAGGAAACAAGCCAGGACTGCCTAGGAGCATTCCCCTGACTGGTACGAGGTGTAGCACAATCTGACATCAGCTCTGCATGACTGCAAAGCCTGTTTCCTTTTCTGCTGTTTTTGCATCCCTGGGATATTGTTGAAAACAGCAGAGTGGCAGCTTCTTAGTTCACTTAGGCTTTACAAGCAGTGCAGCCTGACTTGCCAAAGACACATACCCAACTTCAAACCTACAAATCAACTTGAGGCTTGATTGATCTGGATTTGAGTCTGAATTATCCCATAGATCAAATAATGCTGCATCCAGTCTCTAGTTTCTACTTTGTAGCCAGCTTAAAATGTCTCAAGACTCACATTGTCCCAGGGAACACAAAGACTGTCGTCTTATGTTAAGTATATGCTGTGCTGTCTCATATTCATTAAATGTATGGCACCTAAATTAAGAATCCTTCAGGTTGGTTCTTGAACTGGTATGGGAAGACCCCATTTTGAGATGTTTCTACACAAAAAGAAAGCTACCACTGTGTATTGTTTCCAACCCTCTTAACTATTATCCCCAAACATAAGAGGAACCTAGTTTCTATGGAAGCTTTTATGGAAGCTTCTTATGGAAGCTTTTAATGAACCTCATTGCTTGACAATTAGTCAAATGTCTTAAATACGGCATTCCTTCATTCTTTATTTTTCCGCTTATGGTTGTATGTTAAAGCTCTTTGGCTGTTGTTTGCCCCCCAGGTGGTGGTAAATGACCATGACTGCTAACAGGCACAGGCGCGTGCTAACAACTGCCTCATACATATTCAACAGGGGCGCTCTGTGCGAAGGGCTGTGAAATTAGGTAACTTGCCAAGTCTTTCCACATCTAATATCTATGATAATGGCTGCAAATTACATGGGACAGAAGGAATGGCCTTGCACTGTGAAAGAATGAGAGGGAATCAAGATAGCCTCTGGCCTCTGACTTGGGCAGGCAGCTGCCTCCGGAGTCCACCTCTCCTGGCCCAGAGAGCTGAGGTCACCCTCAGCCTAACGAGCTTTCGGCCCTGCCTAACGAACAGTTCTTTCTCAGCAAGTCCTCACCACCCCGCAAAGTAGCAGGCTCTTCTCTTTATTTTAATCTTTTGTTATAATGGTAATTAGCATTACATCTTGAATAGTAAATTAAGAAATCCAAAACAGAATTTTAAATTTTAAAAGCTTTTCCTCTAGGAATCCAGTTGCATTAATTTTGTGGACGGGAGGTAAGCTAAATTGGCCAAGTTTGTGCATTCATTACCTCATTCTAATCCTCAGCATCACAAATGCAAAAGGCTGTCATTAAATTTGAGAACTGACAAGAACTGGGATTTCTCAATATCAGTGTTGAAAGATTAATTTGAAAAGATCTCACTAAAAAACACAAAAGGTTATTGCTAACATGGGATATTTTATATTCATAGTCTGTAGCTGGTTTTTAAAATACCTATTTGCAGAACCCGATTGAGAAAGAAGTTATACATTTAGAGCACTTTATCAAATTTTAAATTGAAATAGTTATTATTTTGTTCTGGTGAGATGCAATCACAGTTTATAAGATAATATCAGAAGTTTCTTTTCTCATCAAAGGATATTTGACTTCCAGTTATTAAACATTTTGCATCCAAACAGAAGTTAAAGAGAGAAAAAGGAAGAAAATTACCTTTTTTTTCACCTATTTTCTTCACAGTATGATTTTAAAAGAGAAAGTACTTAGTTCTTTAATAATATTTCATACTTTGTGTTTGCCCTAAAATTACTGATGGCAAAAAGGAAATGGTAGTGATGAAAGGAGTGGTAATAAATTTCAGGTAAGTATAGTTAATTTTCACCCAACTATTTGCCAAGCTGAAATTAGGGTAAAAAATGTAAATATTTCGCCTTTGATCAATGGAATTTTAATTTTATAAATGGCTATATACCTTGATGTATACATCTATAGCACATTTTAAACATCTGTGTTCAAGATGACCATTTGGGGAAAGGAAGCTAAAAGGCTCATTGACTTTACTTAATACCTGTTTTCTGGTTCTGTATACTGTATTCAGATCCCAAATGAAACTTTTATAAAGAGAAATTTTATACAAGTTGATTACCTTAGTTTAAACTGTTACCTAGAATGGCATTTTAAAAACCAGAATGTGATTTTGCTGTGAGTTTTTAAATGTTATATAGTTGTCGAAGAACTGAAACTTAACTGGTTTCAGCCATGAAAATGAGAATAATTGAGACTGAAATGCTAGACAGGCTGATGATGGTCTCAGCTCTGTTAACACAGGCCCCTGACTCCCTTGTGTTGCTTTTATTAGTCAGGAGAGATCTCTGCTTTCAGACCTAGGGCTTGGTTTCAAAAATGCTGCTTTAGGGTAACAGAGTGGTCTGTTGCATTATTTTCATCACACTTGATTACTTTTAGCCATAGATAGCTTAAAAAACTTGATTAAAACTAACTACATATACAGGAAGAAAATAAATAGGTTGCCTAAAGCATAGCTATAAAAAAATATAAAGTCCAAGCTATGCTTGAAATAACTTTTATAGGTGAGCCTTCTATTAAAAAATATAATAATGTACAATGTTGCACTCCTAAGATTCCTAGGCAGCCATTGCTAATAAGAAAATTACATTGCTTCTGCCTCCCCTTGCTGTATATTTGCTTCTTTCCTAAAAGCACAGGCCTAGAAGCAATTTTAATGATCCAGAATATATCCTAAGGCCCCATTTCAACCAAGACCAGACCTAAAGCCACAGATTCTGCTAACATCAAAATAGTCGCTAGTTCTTGCTGTCAATACAGGGATTACCTGCCTGCCCCATGAGTATAAGAGCAGCAGTTTTGTTGTAAGAGGATCTGAAAACCCTCTGGATCCCTTTATGCTGGAGATCTCTTTATTTTGTAGTCAATAAAAACAAAGAAGGCCCCTTCTGACACTTTTGTTTGGTGACTCCTGAATTAAACATTTGCCACTTTTTCCTTTTCAGCACTATTCCTAACAAGTAGAGGATAGGGGTTCGAGGTGTTGATCCTTTAACTTTGAGTGGTTTTTGCAAACACGTGCTTACCCTGCACCAGTAGTATTCAAACAATACAATTAGGAAACTCTCGGAAAGCTTATTGAAAGTGCAGATTCCTGAGTGTCATATCTGAAACACAATTGTAGTAAGTCTGTGGTGGGCCCTGGAATCTTCATTTTTCTCAAGTTCTCCTGATGATTAATAAGTAGAACATAGACTGTCTGGGAACCATCCTTTGATGAAGAAGATGGTTTCTGACTTTTTACTCACACATCCAGAACTAGCAAGTATCTGCTGTAGCCACCTGAGGATTAGGTGACCTAGGCAGTGTTTTCCTGGGTTTATTGACATCATCAGGTTCAGTACCAAAGGCTACTTTGCTGAAAGCAATTTAGTGGCTACTGCGAGTGCCCTGGGGTGGGAGGAACTGGGTGAGTTCCAGGGCCCTGTTGATGAAGCTTTGGCAGTGTTGAGCGAGTTATTATCATGACTCACTTTTCTGGTAGATGAGTAGAGATCATTAACTTTGCCTCCTACCTACCTAATACCAAGGCTCTGACAAATGTTGAAGCACAACTTGTGAAAAGAAGCTAATGCCTATGTGGTGGTGCAGTTACATAAGTAACAGATTTCCAGAAACCAAACACCTTGGAAAACCTATCCTTTTCCTTATGTTTTATAATATTGTCCCTCAGTTTTAGATGATGGTTTGTAAAACTACTTCCTCAGAGACTTTGCCCATAACTTTCAACGTTTCCCTTCGTCCTGTCTCAATTCATTTCTATAAAGGTATTGAGATGCCAGATTACGTGTCACGTTTCTAAACCACCCTCTGACTGGTGCCCTTGGAAATTTTACATTTCCCATGCTCAGAGCTAGGAAGTCAACCATATTTGACTCACCAAAAATAGCAAACAGCTGCTGAGCTAGCCTGAGACAGTGTGTGATAAAAAGTCAGGTTAAACCACAAAGCCTTCCCAATCACGAGTCAGCCTGTGGGTGCCTGTATGTAGGACTTCATGCAAAAGAGACGGGGCCGAGTGAGGGAGAGCTCTCGAGTGGCTCTTTGGAATTGGAATTTTTGCAAGGGAGCCTCCTTGCATCCTCACTAGAGGAGCCTGTCTCGTTTTACCCACTTCTTCCTTTCCAGACACTGTGTGAACTTCACTTCAGAGCAGTGTGCTGTGAGACTTCTGTCACGTCTGCTTTGTCGACCCAGGGAGATGCCTGTGACGGAACCAGGCGAGTTTAGCACTCGTTGCAATGAGGGAGGGCACATCCCATGAGGAACCTTGAGGCATCTCAGTCAAAGGATGTTAGAAAGGACTTGGGAGATTCAGGGTTTGGTGAGGAGAGGGTTTGGGAAAGTCCAAGGAAGTTTGAGTAAACTCTGGGAGTTGGTGCTGGATAGGGAGGCCTGGCATGCTGCAGTCCAGGGGGTCGTAAAGAGTCGGACACGACTGAGCGACTGAACTAAACTGAACTGAAGGAAGCAGGGCTTTCCTCTAACTTGGTTGCCTTCTGGAAGAGGGACGGTTCAATGACTGGATATCTTCAGTCTCATGTGTTGGAAGCAGGCCAAATGCAGACTAACATGAGTAAAGAAGGAACAGTCACTCATATTACTCAGAAAAAGGGATGTTTAGTATTTTGTGGCTTGCACAGTAACTTTGTCCTGGTCTGGACTTATACAGAACAATGAAGTGTCTTGTTTTTGACTCATTTTGTCAGTCACAGAATGACCTTTCTGATGCTGGTGTTCTGTGAGGTTCTTGATGTGTCCAGCAGGAGAACGAGATGGCCTGGCTTCTAACAGCCCTGCCACCTACCTGTAAGTGTCACGTCAGTTTCTGAATGTCAGGGGCTACTTTCTCCTTATTCTGATCAAATGTCCTTGTAGTATAAAAATCAGTTTTAGAGCAGCATGATTTATTTTGTTGTGAATGTTTCAAGTTCTCTTTGTAGATATTGTAGATTTTTTTAATTAATCTTCAGCTTTGCCATTGTTTATGATTGGTTTATCTGATCTCAAGTTGTCTGCCCCTACCATTTAGGAACTTAGGCATTAAGGACATTTAGGGACTGAAGAACAGTAAGTAGAGTGAGGAGACGTTCCTCCACATGAAGCAGTAGATCAGTAGGAAAATGATAACGAGGGGCAAGGAGAGAGACAATTGAGGCCACAGTCTACTCAAGCTTGGAACAGATGAATGGACAGGTGAGTGGATGTAAAATACCAAGTCCATCTGAACTCCTTGCCACCCAGACAAGTTGCAGTTATCCTAAATACCTCTAGAACCAATAACCAACAAGGCATACGATTCCTCCCATTTTATTACTTGTTTATGTGTGTATACATATCCATACATACATATTCCACCTGGCATTGACACATAATACTGAAATTATGGGCTACTGAAATTATGGGCTACTAAAATTATGGGAAAAAGCAACTAATGTTTCAGGAGATTTTCTTAACTAAGGGGAACACAAGTAGGATGAAGATTCAGTAAAAAAAACTATTTGCAACGTCTCCCACATGACAGGCAGATTCTTTATCAGCTGAGCCAGAAGGGAAGCCCAAGAATACTGGAGTGGGTAGCCTATCCCTTTTCCAGCAGATCTTCCTGACCCAGGAATCAAACCAGGGTCTCCTGCATTGCAGGCAGATTCTTTACCATCTGAGCTATCAGGGAAGCCCGTTTTAATTCCCATTGCCTTTGAAATCTATCAGAAGTCTCTTGCTGACTGTGGTTGTCATCAGCATCATACAGTTTGAAGCCTATGAAATGTTCATTTTCATACAAACATAGTAGAGAGTCAGGGTGTGAGGGATGCATTCCTTTCCAAAAGACACTTCTGTGGAAACACTCGGTGGAGAGGCATCCTTCCTCTAGAGATGTGGGAAAGGACCCAGTGGTGCCAGGTGAGTGGTATAGATGACTACAGAGGCTGAACGCTCACTCAGCGTTTAGGACCCTGGCCACAGGACAGTGGTCCCTCTTCTTTTTTGGATTCTTTGTAAGGACTAACCTAGTGAGAGGTTAAACCAGCAGTCAGAATTTGAAATCTCTAAGGGAAACAAATGGCCCGTGATTTCTTTTCCTTCTACTTCAAAGCCTTGTCATAGCCAATATCTAGAGCCTGTGACATCATAAGGTCTGAGGTTTTATAAATAAAGGTAGGGAATGCCCCTGGTAAGCTCCTCCTTCTACTCTCGTTGGAATATGTGAAAATCTCCTTGCTCTTCTTTTTTTTTTTCTCTCTCGTTTCAAATTGAGCATTCCACAAAGAACAAAATTCTTCTCTGATAACTCTTATAAAACATTTTGTGCTTGGCTCTCCAAGGATTAAGAATTGGACACATAATTCTCCATTCATTTCTCAAGTGTCAAGAGAAAATGGAGTTTGAAGGCTCCAGTTCCCTCGCAGGTTACCCTGTCTATCTAGATGAATTAGTATTCAGCACAGCTTTGGGGAAATCTCAGATGATTTGCAGTTTTGCAAATTGTTCTGACTCATAATAAAATCTCGGGCTGAGGAAATCACTAAACAGTTCATGGGCATGAGCTTTTCTCCGGATGTCTGGACACCTTGGATCAATTCCTTCGTGTGCCTTCTTTGCCTCTGAACAACCAAGGGCTGCTTGAGAAAGTCACGTACACACTAACTTGGTGCCCCTGCAGACTCAAGGCCTCCGACCTTAGCTGAACCCTTGATGAGGCCTCATACTTCGGCAACATGTCCTCAGTCACTTCCTCCCCCAAACCATCTCCACTGACATTCTCCTGCACTGCATTTGCTTCCTCTCTCAGCAAAGAGCCATCCAATATCCATCCTTTCTCATTCTCCCTTTTGGATACAGTAGGGTATGTGTCTCTCTTCTTATCTTGGGCCACATTCTGGGTCTTGTATCCTTGTATGCCCTCAAGCAACTCCAACTGAAAAGTAGAGTTTCTATTTGGAAGCTTTGGCTTCCCAGGTGGCTCAGTGGTAAAGAATTCTCCTGCCAAGCTGGAGTCGCAGGTTCAATCCCTGGGTCAGGAAGGTCCTCTGAAGGGTGGCATAGCAACCCACTCCAGTATTCTTACCTGGAGAATCCCATGGACAGAGGAGTCTGGTGGGCTGCAATCCATGGGGTCTCAGAGAGTCAGACATGATTAGCAACTAAACAACAACAGCAAATTCTATAGCCTCAGTCCTCTTTCTTCCCTGAAAGGTTTCCCTTCAAAATATAAAATATTCTCAAGTCTTTAGCATTAAGAAAAAAAACAAAAACAAAAACATGTTTGCATGACTCCATGACCTTCCAGCTCTTTCTTTTCTTTGCATCCTAACTCATGTCCTCCCATTCATTCCTTTTCACACTACAGACTGAGTTCCACCTGAATCAGTCCACCAAGACTGCCCTTCCCAGGACTCAAAGATTTTCCTTTTGCCCAAATCAAATGAGCCCATGTTAGTCCTTTTTAAAGTTGATTCTTCTGAAGCATCGGCACTGTCAAACCCCTGTCCACATCTTGCAGCTCTTTACTGCCTTAGCTTCTTTGCACTTCTCTTCCCCAGTTTCGCACCTCCTTTTCCCTCTTTGTTTTCAAGTTTCTCTCCTTGCACTGGCTTCTTCAGTGTTAGTTTGTATAAGGTATCATGTTTAAGCTCTTATTCAACTCACTGTTCCTAGAAGATAAGTCCATAGACCCCCAAATCTGTATCTCCAGGTGCTGAGACCCATGTAGCCACTGTCACCGCTTGGGTGCCCTGTGTTCTTAGTCGCTCAGTCCTGTCCAACTCTTTGCGACCCCATGGGGTATAGCCCACCAAGCTCCTCTGTCCTTGGGGATTCTCCAGGCAAGAATACTGGAGTGGACTGCCATGCCCTCCTCCAGGGGATCTTCTCAAACCAGGGATCAGACCCAGGTCTCCCGAGTTGCAGATGGATTCTTTTTTTTTTTTTTTTTCATTTATTTGTATTAGTTGGAGGCTAATTACTTTGCAGTATTGTAGTGGTTTCTGCCATACACTGACATGACTCAGCCATGGATTTACATGTGATCCCCATCCCGATGCCATCCAAGCCACCTGGGAAGCCTTTCAGTGCCCTGTAGGTTCTTCACTCCACACATCGGAAGCTGAACTTTTCTCTCTCTCACCGCAGCCTATCTCCAGGAAGAGCAGAGAGTCATTCTAGTCACTCAGACCTGCAGACTTTGTACTGACGTGGCCCTCTCTTCCGCAGTCAGCCCTGTGCATTCAGTCAGTCCCAGAGATACACCAGTTCCACCTTCTAAATGCAGCCTCTTCTCTGTTTATTGTGCTTTAAGTTACAGCACTCAGATTCCTTATTACCACATTGTTTCTACCTGTTTTCCTAAAATGTCACTTCCCATTGCTTTCTAGGCAAACTCTAGAGCAAGACATACGTATAAGGTCTTTCATTGACCTGACTCCAGTCAAATTCTCTAGTCTGGACTCTTACCAGTTTTTCATGTGAACCTCCACTCTGGCGATAATATCCTACTCAACGTTCCTTAAGTGAAGTGAAGTCACTCAGTTGTGTCCGACTCTCTGCGACCCCATGGACTGTAGCCTACCAGGCTCCTCCATCTGTGGAATTTTCCAGGCAAGGGTACTGGCATGGGTTGCCATTTCCTTCTCCAGGGATCTTCCCAACCCAGGGGTCGAACCCAGGTCTTCCACATTGCAGGCAGTGAGCCACCTGGGAAGCCCACAAAGTTCCTTAAAAGCACTAAATTATTTCACCATTCCTCCTTTTATATTCTGCTTCTTCTTCTAACTGTCTTCCTTTCTAATCCTCCCAGCTAATTTCTAATTTTAGGCTCAGCTCAGATAGCTTCTTTACATGCTCATTCAGGAAATATTGGCAATTATTTTAGTCGCTGCTGTTGTTATTATACCTCCATTTAGTATGTAAGGCTGTTTGGTGCCCCTCCTGTGTATTCTTCTCATGGTAAACCTGCAACACAGCATTAATCATACTATTCTATGTACGTTGTAATCAGCTACTTGTTATCCTCACCACCTACTTCTGAACTTCAAGCATCTCACTTTACTCATCCATTCTACTTTATTTCACTCACTCACACTACCTACGTGGACCCTAAAGGCATTTGAGTTTGCTATCCCTGTTTAAAATAACAAAGACCATCCATAGTTTTCTGGTCAAATTCTTGTGATGCTGATAATGATTACATTTATTGAGTTCCTACTATATGCTAGGCACTTTCTAAGTGTTTTATGTATATTGTTAATTTCATTTTATGGGTGAAGGAACATAAGATGAGAGAAGAAAGTACCTTAGTCAAATGATACAACTTATAAATAGTGAAGTGGGGATTTGAACACATGGAATAGTTGTCCAGAACCCAAAAAGAGAGGAGAAATATCTCCCATGTCCTGATACTAACCTTAGTCCATCCTATTACTCTGTGAGAGAGAAAGCCTGGAAACTCAACTCAAATGTTCATTATATATCCAATTTCTAATAGAATTATTAGGTTGGTGCAAAAATAATTGCAGTTTTGCATTGTTGAAGTTAGCTGTTTGATATCAGGATCCTTCCTTAAATTAATGTGGCTACGTTATACATCATTTTAATGCACATTTCTCACCTTATGTTTTCTGCTACTGGCTTCTCACTTGCTGTTTATTTTATATTTATTTTAGTCTAGGGAAATGATGTTAGAAAAAAGGCAGATTCAAAAGATTTCCTTGCTCAAATTCAAAATGGGTGGTAAAGCAGTAGAGACAACTGTCAACATCAACAATGCATTTGGCCCAGGAACTGCTAACAAACGTGCAGTGCAGTGGTGGTTCAAGAAGTTTCGCAAAGGAGATGCAGGCCTTGGAGATGAGGAGCGCAGTGGCCAGCCAGCGGAAGTTGACAACGACCAGCTGAGAGCAATCATCGACATTGATCTTCTTACAACTACACAAGAAGTTGCCGAAGAACTCAGTGTTGACCATTCTACAGTCATTAGGCATTTGAAGCAAATAGGAAAAGTGAAAATCTCTGTAAGTGGGTGTCTCATGAACTAACTGCAAATCAAAAAAAAAAAAAAAATCATCATTTTGAGGTGTTGTCTTCTCTTATTCTACACAACAGCAATGAACAATTTCTTGATCGGATTCTGACGTGCGACCAAAAGTGGATTTTATAAAGCTGCCAGTGATGACCAGCTCAGTGGTTTGGAGCGCAGAAGAAGCTCCAAAGCACTTCCCACAGCCAAACTTGCACCAAAAAGAGGGTCATAGTCACTGTTTGGTGGTCTGCTGCTGGTCTGATCCGCTGCAGCTTTCTGAATCCTGGTGAAACCATTACATCTGAGAACATCTGAGCTCAACAAATTGATGAGATGCACCGGAAACTGCAACACCTGCATCCAGACTTGGTCAACACAAAAGGCACAGTTTTTCTCCATGACTTCACTGGGCTGCACGTCACACCGCCAATGCTTCAAAAGTTGAATGAATTGGGCTACCAAGTTTTGCCTCATCAGCCATATTCACCTGACCTCTTGCCAACTGACTACCACCTCTTAAAGCATCTCAATAACGTTTTGCAAGGAAAATGCTTCCACAACCAGCAGGAGGTAGAAAATGCTTCCCAAGAGTTCACTGAATCTTGAAGCATGGATTTTTATATTACAAGAATGCACAAACTTATTTCTCATTTGCAAAATATGTTTATTGTAATGGTTCCTATTTTGATTAATAAAGATGTGTTTGAGTCTAGTTATAATGATTTAAAATTCAGGATCCAAAACTGCAATTATTGTCACATCGACAAAATAGGTCTTTGAATAAAATATACTTCTCTCAAGTTTATCACCTAGACCTGTAAATAATACACAGCCATACCACAACAACTAGGAAAAATATTATAAATGGTAGAACTTACAAATGATATGAAAATTAAGTAATGAGAAAGCTTAAACCTGGTTGAGGAAAACTCAGGAAAGCCTTTTTTTAGAAGAGATGGCATCTGATATGCTCCTGAAAAGTTGGGTCCTAGTGGGTGAAGATGAATGACCAGGGTGCAGAGTAGGTGGCATTTAAAGAGTGGTTGAAGGGAAAAGAACAACCACCTTTTATTATGTGACTTTATGGCACAGGAGTAAAACAAAAGCAGGAGGCTTCAGCAGTCTTTCTCCCTCCAGAGAAAGGAAGGGTAGAAGACAGTCACTCCTGGTTCAGAACCCCCTGGTCGCTGCCATGCAGGGGTCTCTGGGAGCAAGGAAGTAGGCCCCAAAGCTTTAAACTGACGCACACTTACTTCCCAGAACACAGTGCACTCGCTCATTAGTTGGTCTAAGTGTACCTACTTCCCTGGACAATAAGGGGAGCTTTTTTTTTTAATGGTATCTTAACATCCCAGGAGAGAATTGAGCTATCCCAAGGCCTCAAAACTGAACCTTGTGCTTCTAGTCTTGAAAAGTTGCTGGTTCCTAGAAAGCAGCACAGTAGCCTGGCTCTTCTACTCTGTTGATTTCTCAGGAGATTGCAAGGATTTTTGCTCAGTGAAACTGAGCACTTTTTTGTTTAACACAGAACTATTTTTTTGGATGCAATTTCTTAGGGAAAATAGGTAACAGTCAAAGGAAACCTGACGCTTTTGTTATTCAGTCACTAAGTCCTGTCTGACTCTGTGACATCATGGACTGCACCACACCAGGCTTCCCTGTCCTTCACCATTTTTCAGAGCTTACTCAAACTCATGTCCATCGAGTCAGTGATGCCATCCAACCATCTCATCCTCTGCTGTCCCCTTCTCCTCCCACCTTCAATCTTTCCCAGCATCAAGGTCTTTTCCAAGGGCTGGGTTCTTCGCATCAGGTGGCCAAAGTATTAGAGCTTCAGAATCAGCATCAGTCCTTCCAATGAATATTGATTTCCTGGAGCCGGTAGCAGCCAGCTCTTTACATGACTACTTGGTTAATATGTCAGCCTTAGACTCACTCCTTTTAATGTATGAATACACAAACAGTCATTTTGAAATGCCTTGCTTGCTATTTGATGCCTTGCATATGGAAAATGCTTAAGAAGTTGCATTTGTGATTCAGTGTACACATACGCACATGACTGTAATCCCCATTTTCTAGTCCTACCCTCTGTCGGGAACCCGTGGATGCCAGGTCCCTATAACCGACACAGAATTCGGTAGCCTTTTATCAGTCAGAGCTGTAATGCTGGCAGCTACAACAAACATCCCCAGCTCAGGGACTTAACAAATAAATGCTTTGTTCTTACCCAGGTCACAGTCCAGTGGGGGTGAGTGTTTGGGAGGAGGCGCTGTGTACCACCCAGTCTTCAAGTTCTCAGACTCCTCCCCTCTGCTGGCCTCGCTGTGACCTCAAACCTTTGAAGTCCTCCACTGAAACCTCTGCATCTATTCAGGGAGAGGGGGATGAGAAAGGGAAAGAAGGAGAGAGGGGAGGAAGGAAGGAAGGACTTGGAAGATGACAGGACAGGAGTTTGGAGCCAGGCCCTGGGAGTAATACAGTTTTAGGTGTTTGTTTTTTGGGTTTTTTTTTTTGCCACACTGCAAGGCTTGTGGGATCTTAGTTCCTCAATCAGGGATCGAACCTACACCCTCTGCAGTGGCAGCACAGCATTTTAACCACTGGACCACTAGAAAAGTTCTGGAAGTAGCACATACCACCTCTGCCCTACATCCCATTGCTCAGAGCAGGTTACATAGCCCTGTCTAGATACAAGGAACCTGGGAAATGTAGCCTTCCTGTGTTCAGGAGAGAAATAAAGTGGCTTGGTGAACATGTAGTATTGTCTCTATCACATTCTGGTTATTCATCATTCTGGTTATTATGCATATTTTGAAAGTTTCCCAAAGTTGCCTTCCCCCACTCTCAGATATCCATAGGTTGGTGAAGAACATTGGGAATACACAAATAATACAGTCTTCTCAACTTTGCCCTCCCTACTTTTTCCTTGATCATAGTTTTCTGCAGCTGCTTCCGATTTAATTCATTCAAACACACTGAGGTTCCACCATGAGTCGGCCCCTGTCCTAGGTCGCAGTGAGTCCATCACAAACAAGACAGTGTCTGCTCTTAAGATGCTCAGTCTGTTGGGGCCTTACTGTGTCATGTTCTAACATCAACTCCAAAAGGCTTTCTCCAGAGACGTTCTCCTTCAAGGACATAGGTTCTTCAGAGAGAAGGCATAGTCCCCTCTCCACATCAGCTCTAGACAACAGCTCTTTACAGAAAGCCTACTTGTTCTTCCAGAAGTTCTCTGTTTCAAAAGGCTCAAAACCTTCTACAAACATCCCTAGGATTAATTTTGAGAGATAAGTGTAGGGAGCATAAGCCAGTGCCATACCCCTGCTTATAGCTAAGATTCTGTTTCAACAACTGTGTCCTGAGGCATGGCACAAATCCACTGTGTTGGCAGGTACAAGGTGAGCTCTCATACCTCTCTGTGTGGCTCGGGATATCCCAGGCTGGCATCACAGGCCTCTGGAGGAAGCTTGCTCTGAGGTAGATAGAAGAGTTGGCAGGAGCTGCAAGTTCCCCTTCTCATGTCCTCCCATAAGGAAAAAGGGGACTTTATGCAAATCAGTTCCCACAGACAGCCACTGAAGTCTCATGATTCCTCAAGGAAGGCATGGGTGTGGGTGTGTGTGGGTGTAGGTGTGTGTGTGTCTACAAAATTCAGAGGGAAATTTTGTGGAGGAGACTGCCTTAGGCTGTTAAATATAAGCTTAATTTAACACAGCAAGCAAGTATCTTTTTAAATCAAGTTTTAAAAACATTCTAGATGCCAAATTTCCTAAGATGAATTCTCTGGAAGAAGTCCTAAAACAACTTCTTTGATCACTTCCTATCATACTTGAGAGGGGAAAGTGGTGTTTTTTGTTGTTTATTTGGTTGGTAGGTTCAATTCCACCCTTGTTCATTTTGGTTATAATAAATTAGAATATGGGTTATTTTTTTTTTCTGAGCAAGTAGTTTCTCATAGTGCTAAGTTTTCACCACCCCTGAAATGTTGTAAGAGTAATTCTAGTTATCCTCAAGGAAAAGATCAAAGGAGGGAAGAACATGCTAATGAGCCATAATGATTCAAAACCTCTTAAACTGTTGTTCCCAAGTTTGGTGGAACTTCCCAGACATATCTCTGAAGAATGAATATTTTGGATTTTGCTTTAGCATAGACAAGGAAGCATCTCCAGGCAATATCCTCCTCAAGACTTTCTAAAGTCACTTACCCAACAGTGTTGTAGATTCCCCAGAGTTAGAAAATTATTAGAGAATGGAGTGAACTGGTATCTCAGGTGAGGTTGCTTGTCCAGTCCTCTGACATTAGCTGGCTCTATACTCACATGACCAGGACACCACTTTATCAGTGATAAGCTGGACAGCACTGAAGTTACGTTGCTCTGTCATAGGCATAGAGAAGACGCAAGCATGGTTACTGTTGTAAAGACGCTTAAAACCCAGAGGTGGACCCTAGAGGCAGGAACCCCAATTGGAACTCCATGAGAAGCAGCCTTATGCACTGCTGAATCCCTAGTGCCTAAGTAGGACTTGGCATGTAGCGGCTCCTTTCGTGGCCTCATATTTGTTAAATGAACGGAGATGAAGAAGCATAGAGGGAGTTGAAGGAGCTCAGCACGAATAGCAGCAGTCCATGAAGATCGTAGAGTTGAACAGAGCCATGAAGAGTTATAGACTTGGGAGTGGATGGAGGAGAGTCAGATGGGCAGGCCGAGCCAGGAGACAAGAAGAGAGAAGCAGAGAAGAGGGAACAATCGCAGTGCAGTGGGGAAATGGGCTTAACTCAGGTCAGAAAATCACACGGTGACGTGATAGAATCCAGGCAGACCAGGCATGCAAGTGTGGACTTTATCACACTATTTGGGTTTCTATCTAGTTCGGCCATTTATTCAATAACCTAATTTAAGATCTATAATTTGGGGATAATACTAAAAGATATGTTAAATAAAAATCAAGAAGATACAGCAGGTGAAAAGTTGTAAACTTGAACTATTTAAGAGATGGTATTATTTTTGTTATTATTGATGAAAATAATGTGTTGGGTGACCTTTTGATTGTGGAGGGTTCTCTTAGAGTGGGGACAAAAATGGTTCATAGAATGGCCTAGGATGTGTGCCTGGGAAGAGGTAGGTAAAAAGATGAAATCTAGTGACTTCTTATTGAATAATTTCAAAATAGGACAAGTGAGAAAAGTCTTTTAAGATTCCTAAATAAACTTTAAAAGTGACTGTAAAGTTAAATTTGTGTAATTAATTTAAATTACTATGAATTGGATATATTCATATCACAAAGTTATATGTGGGAAGTAAAGATCCATTGATTCACTGAGTCAGTGAAGGAACTTGATTAGAATAATACCCAAGCACACTTGTATTGTTTAAGAATGTTAAACAAAGCTTGATTGTTGCTGATGTTTTGGGGGCATGTATAGCATTCCTTATCTTTAGAGGACTTGACAAACATTGATTTAAATTTCTTTTCAAATACATTTTCAAATTAAAGTCATTGTTTCCGAGTATGCCTAGAAGCAAAAAGTAAGATCCAGTGGTTGTCAGTGAAAGAAACTATTGAAGAAGCAGAAGTGAAAACTACATATTCATAGAGTAGAGACAGTTTCAGATGATGGCATTGTCTTGAAACGAATTTGGACAGTAAGCTTTGCCCGTAGTTAGCTGTGTGGAAGTTTTCCACAAATGCACAGCACTCCTCTCTTATTCTTAGTTCAAAGCAGACATCACTAATCATACATTCTTTCCAGCTGAGTCTTGGTTTGGCCATTAATTCTTTTTGCCATATAGGGTTCTAGAAGCCTGTACCACTTGGAGAAGGAAATGGAAACCTGCTCCAGTATTCTTGCCTGGAGAATCCCATGAACAGAAGAGCCTGGCCAGCCCCAGTCCATGGGGTTGCAAAGAGACGGACATGACTGAGCGGCTAACACCCACTAGGTCAAAGTTGACAGAGACAGAAGAAAAACTACTTACTCTCCTGGAGTGAGGGATGGCTCCACAAGGTTTCAAATAAAGAACCCCCCTTGTCACTGTTAATGGCCCAGAAGTGTATAAGTGCATATGATTAAAATGCATAGATTCAGTACTGATACGAAGGTAAGCTCTCAGCTTCCCTTCCCACATCTTGCTTTCTTCATTTATTTGGCTCTTCTTTATTTATTTATAGGACTAATGACTCCGCTACCCCCAACCCACTTTGGTTTACTTATAGCTCACCTTATACTGAGTGCTTAAGAGAAAAAAGTTATAAGGAGACCATTTCCTGCTCTGGAAGCATATAGAGTACTGTAAACTTAGACAAGGTCAAGCTATGTGAACCAGACAAATCCTGCTCCCTTTTAAGATGTGATCACTTGAGCTTTTTGTTTGTTTTTAAAATGAAAAAGCACTCAAACTGGAAAAAAAAAAGTAAAAAAGAATGTGTTTCATTCTGAGTAGTTTCAAAACTACTCATGATTTCTAGAAAGCTACTGGAGAATCTCTTGTTAGCTCAATTCTGATAGAAGACAGAAGATAAGAATACCTTAGGAAGCAAAACACCTAATTACTAAATTACCCTTGTCCAACCAGCAGTGTGTTTGGGTTAAGCTGCCCTTTTCCAGAAACATGGAGAGGAACAGGAAAGAGGTTCTATGCTGGGAGAATCAGGTGAGGGCCAGAGCGATTTGTGTCCAACAGGAAGGTGGTGTATGTTGCTGTTTCTTTACTGTTTCTCTTCTGGTCATCATACGACAGAAGGCCAAGGCGGCTGCAGTGCAACACTGACAGTCAAGGTCCTTTCATCCTCCTTTTACCCTTAGTGTTGAGGATTCAGATTTTGGAAATTTTATTAGAAATGTGGTTTGGGGTCAGAAAGGCCTGAGTTCAGGTATTAGCTTGTGACTTGAGGCAAGTTCTGAACCTAAGTCTCAGCTTCCTCATCTCTAAAATGAGTAAATTAGAAATAGTTCCTCACTATTTTTATGAAGACTAGAGGTTAGATGTTCTCATAAAGTTCTCAGAACTATGCCCAGACACAGTCAGGGCTGAATAAACATTATCTGTTACTATTTAACTATTATCACTAGGAATAAACATTGTCTGGTGGTGGTTTAGTTGCTCAGTTGTGTCCAGTTCTTGGAGACCCCATGGGCTGTAGCCCACAGGCTCCTCTGCCCATGGGGTTCTCCACGCAAGAATACTGGAGTGGATTGCCTTGCACTCCTCCAGGGGATCTTCCTGGCCCAGGGATCAAACTCACATCTCTTATGTTTCCTGCATTGGCAGGTGGGTTTTTTACCACTGAGCCACCAGGGAAGTCCAAATATTATCTATTATTACATTATCATTATCACTGGTAATGTTTAGCTGACTGTGTCAGTTCCCTGTCACCCGTGTAATAGACCACCACAAACTTGGCTTACAACAACACAAATTTGTTCTCTTACAGTCTTGGGGGTTGCAAGTCAGAAGTCAGTTTCATGGGGCTACAGTTAAGGCATTAGCAGGCATGGCTCCTTCTAGAGGGTGTGAGGGAAAACCCATTTCCTTATCTTTTTTGTCTCCCAGTGTTGATACATTGTGGCCCCTCCCTCCATTCTCAGAGTGCATCATTCTGATCTCTGCCTTCCTCACTCCATTATCACTTTCTCTGACTCCTTCTAAATCCCTCTTGTAAGGACCCTTATGATTACATTGTATCTACCCAGATAATCCAGAATAATCTTCCCATCTCAAGATTCTTAATTTAGTCACATCTGCAAGTTTCCCTTTTTTCATATAGACATTCAGGGACTTCCCTGGTGGTCCAGTAGTTAAACATCCACTGTCCAATGCAGGGAACGTGAATTTGATCCCTGGTTGGGGAACTAATATCCCACATGCCATGGAGCAACTCAGCCCACGTTCTGCAGCTACTGAGCCTGCACTCTGGAGCCTGCATGCTGCAACCAGAGAGTAGTTTGCAGGTCACAACAAAAGTCCCACAAACTGCAACGAAGACCTGACCCAGCCAAACAAATAAAATTAACCAATAAATAAAAGAACATTCACAGGTTTGGGGGTCTGGAATTGTGGACACCTTTGGGAGCCATTTTTCAACTTCCCACATGGATCAGACTTGTGAACAACATTGTGATAATTTGCTTCATGTCTCTATGATGCAAAGTGGTGGGTAGAAACTCAGAGGACATGAGTACTTGAGATACTCACCAAACACATCATTTAGAAATCTCAAGAGCTTTTTCTGAAACATCCATTGTCTCTTTCTATCTTATCTCTACTTACTCAGGAAGGAAGATGTAATTAAATTCGTAGAAGAGCAGCTGTGATCCTCAAACATAGATAGACTTGGGTTCACCATCCAACTCTGCAACCTGGTGGCTGGCTGGGTTACCTTGGGAAATTACGCGATTGCCCCCAAAGCATCCCTGAGGCAGGGATTTGAGGCAGGTAGTTTATTTGAAAGGTGACCCCAGAAGCACTGATGGGCAGTGAGGAAATGAGTCTAGGAATGGAAGAAAGTTAACAAGTAGCATGCTCTTGGGCAGGTTACTCCTGTGGGCCCTGGGTGCACTTTGGGTTCTGGGAGACAGTATAGAACTTACCTCAGAGATACCTAACCTGGGAGGAGGAAGCTTTCTTCATTGACCAAGTGCTGATCCAGAGGTGTTGTCCTCAGGACTCCCCGCCTGCTCAGGTTGCCCACAACTGGTGAGAAATGCTATGTGCGTTGGGACTCTGAACATGGCACTGACCACATCTGCTGGTATGACCACTCTGAACTTCAGTCCCTCCTCTGAAAACTGAGGACAATAGTTCACTTTGCAGGGATTTTGTGAAAATTAGCAAATCGCATGGTGAACCTCCTAATAGTATGCCCCACGTATGTTAATTGCTTAATAACTGGTAGCTCCTCAATTATGATGATATCAAATATCTCTCTTTCAGTTTCTGCAGATGAAATTCATTCACACTTGGAAAGATCACTCAACACTTAACAAAGATCACTCAATATTTCTGAGTCCCAATTTTTTGTCTCTAAAATCAGGGAGGGGTGTAAACTAAGCAATCCATTGTTATTTTCCCAGGATTAATAATTCAAGTCTTCACACTTTGGTTTCCTGTGTCCTTTGACACTAGAACTTTCTTCTGGCCTCTGTATGTGTGACTGTGACCTGAACTGGGCTGATTTGGCCATCTGTGACCCTTAGGTTCTCCTTGGTAAATCATGGTAGCCCCTGAAGAAGTTTCGAGGTAAGAGTTTCCTACTTAGCTGACAGCTTCACTACTAGATCATTCTTATGATCAGATGGAGCAAGTATGGCGATGGTCTCAAATAATTTCTGCCAGTCCACATCTGAATATAATGTAGTATTTAGATTTCTATAATGAGGACATATTTCTAACATTTACCATGCTGCATCACAGATTACTAATTTCATCAATTAAAAGAACCATTTCTGACTTTCGGTATAATAATTGGCACAGCACTGCGTGTGACTTGAGACACAGAAAACAGACCCCTGTGGGAGCTAACTGGAAAGACCAGCCCACACTGTGCCTTTTTAACTAGAACGCGGCACATTCCAGCACCCGGTTATAGCTTAACCTGAGGGATGGCCACACGGTATCACATGGCACATGCTGATAATTTTTGTCTGTCTTTGTTCAGTAGTAAAACATACTTAACAGAAATCTCACCCTTTTAACCAATTTTAAGTGTACTCTTCTGTGGCATTAAGTACATTTACGTTGTTACCCATCACCATGCCCTCCATCACCGGAAATTTTTCATCTTCTCAAACTAAAACTTTGAGCTCTATACCCAGAAAACAATATTAACAATAATTCCCCTTCCCAAAGTAGAAATAACCATTCCCCTTTGTCTCTGTGAATTTGACCATTCTATGTTTCTCATATAGGTGGAATCATACAATGTTTTTCCTGCATTATTTTGCTTAGCATAATGTGTTCAGGGTTCATCCATGTTGTAGCATGTGTCAGAATTTCATTTCTTTTTAAAGCTGAATAATGTTCCATTGTATGTATATACCATGTTTTATTTATTTGTTTATCAAAATATTAACTCAGTGAACATTTGAATTGGTTCCATCTTTCAGCTACTATAAGTAATCTGCTATGAACATGGGTGTATAAACATATGCTGAAGTATTTTAAAGTAAAAACTAGAGATATAAAAATCTATTGCTTTTAATAGAAACCCAAGGAGCTAGTCAGATAACACAAGGAAAATATTGCCTAATCCTTAGCATTATTGTGGCTTAGTAAATCACTTTTAACTTCTTCACTACCTTAGTAATACTGAAAGCACTGGTCTTATGGATCTTCAAAATAAGATTTTGGAAGGAAACAGTTTGAAAATCTTGATTTGGTATTGTAAGACTGATTCTCTACTTCATCTCCAAAATATCTTTTAAAATACCATTCACACAATGGTTATTTAATTTCCTGCATGGTATGTTCATTCTACCAAATTCACATAAATTTCCACAACTCTTCAGTACTTTTGCTTGGTTTCCAAGATGCAATTGCATAAAACCTTGTATTCCATGACCTCAGCATTTTCATCAGTGATGCTGATCCATGCCTTCGTATTCCTCACTGTTGGGATGGTGTAGAGTTACACATTCGTATTAACCTTTCTCTGCAAGACCATGCCTGTGGGGAGCCTCTGCCCTGAATTCTGATGATGGCCACAAATGAACCGAGTTGGTTACACACTGGTAGTGATTGGAGATTGGATTCTGTGCAAGAGAGACTCTTTGTTTTCCTAATTTATATGTGCGAGGCACTGTGCTTACTGAGAGGGCCCTTGCTTGCAGAAAACCCTTGCCTAGACTTTACTTACAGGGCCCTTACTTACAGACAGCCCTTGCCTTGACTTGTGGATTTTTTTCTGATATGCTGGGAAACTGGGCTTCCTATTGATGAGTTCCTGATTCTGCCTCTATCTCTTATCCAGTGGTAGGCTGCCGGATCTTGGAAAAGTTGGCCTTGGACTTTGATCATGCATTCATTAGCACATTTTTATTGAGAATCTACTGTGTGTCCTGCACTCTGCTGGGTATTTGGGTGACGCTGGTGAATGAAGCAAAGTTCCCGGTCTCATGGTACCCAGATTCTGGAGCTGTTCCTGATGCTAGCCACAAGCCATGTGTGGCTACTTAAACAAAATATAGATTTAAGTTAATTAAAATTAAGTAAAATTTAAAATTCAATTCTAAGTACATTTGAAGCGCTTGATAGCCACATATGGCAGGTGGCTACTGTACTAGACAGTACAGATGTATAACATTTCCATATGATGTAGGAAAGAGAAATATTAAATAAAATATAGAATGTTAGAAGATAGTAAGTGGTATGGGGTAAAGAAAAGTAGAGAAGAGTGTGGGGAATTAGTTGGATGGAGACAGGTTGTGATATTAAACAGGGTGGTCAGGGTCAGTATTATTGAGAAGGTAAGATTCACACTGACTTGAAAGAGCTGCAAGTGCTAGTTAAGCAGATAACTGAGGGAAACCTCCCAGCGCACTACTGATTCAGGAATCCACGTGACACGTTTCCGGACCTTCAGGGTCTTGAGTGACTAAGGCTGAATGAGCGAGGGAGGGAGTGATCCAAAGGTATCACAGTCTAGAGAACATAGGACTTTGAAGAATGTTAATGATTTTCACTTTTACTCAGAGTGAAATGGGGAAACCATTGCAGGATCTTGAGCAAAATGACATGATCTGTCACATTGGGATTGTATCACACTGGTGTCTGTACTGAGAATAGGCCAAAAGAGAGACCTACGAGAAGGCAATTGCAGTAGTCCAGACAAGAGGAGATTGGAGCTTGGACCAGGGGATGGCAGCAGAAGTAGTGAGAAATGGTTATATTTTGGATATATTTTAAATGTAAAGCCAGCATAGTTTCCTGACAGATTGTAAGAGTAAAAGGTGATTCCAAAAGGTTGCAAGGTTTTTGGCCTAAGCAGTTGGAAGAGGGAGTTGGCATAAAGTGGAATGTGGAAGGCTGTGACTAGAATGGATTTGGGAAAGAAGACAGGAGTTTATTTTGGTACATGTGCACATTTGAGATGCCTGTTAGGCATCCAAGTGGAAATGTCAAATAAAGAGTATGAAACTAGGAAAGAGGTGTGGGATGGAGAAACCATTTGGGAGTCATCGGCAGTCTAGCCATGGGTTGGGTGGATCAGAAGGGAGTGAGTATAGAGAAGTGAAGAGGCTCTGAGGCTGAGCCTTGGCAACCCTAGCATATAAAAGATTGGGATAAGATCAAGGAAGGAATCAGCATATATTTTCAATATATAAAATTTCTATAAACAGCTAACAAACTATTAGATTAAAATGTTTTTTTCCATGATACTGACAAATGCACATTTCATAAGAACCTGGAAAACTAGGTTCAGGTTTAGAACCCTTGACGCTGGAGTTCTACACCATAACTTGTTAGCAGAGGGAAAGGGCCTGTAGCCCACACCCCTTGATTGATGGCAGAAGCAGAAGAGGGCACCAGAGGATAAGATGGATGGATGGCATCACCGATGCAATGGACATGGACCTGGGCAAACTTTGGGAGATGGTGAGAAACGGGGAGGCCTGGAATGCTGCTGTCCTTGGGGTCGCAAGGGGTCAGACATGATTGGGCAACTGAACAACAACATAAACCTGAATGGTTGTCCTTTGGTAACAGGCAGGAAGACAGAGCACCTGGGTACTGATGCTGATGAGGAAGTAGCTGCAGGGGTGGGAGGGGATGGGAGTTCTCATCTTATTAATCAGCACTCATTTCTAGAAGATCTCTGATTAAGAATACCTTGCCAGAATGCTGTTTCAGGTCTAAGTTGACTTTTCTGTTGTTGCTAATTCTATTTAAGGGCTCACTAACTATTCAGTTTTCTTAGAGTATTAAAAATCCCAACCCTGTATAGCTCTTTTACTTGCACAATTTCCCTTTGAGGAACTCGAAGCACAGAGATGCAATATTTTGTCAAGAGATTACACAGTTAATAAGCAGTAGAAACAATTCTGCTGCCATTTCCTTCTGATTCATGATATACCAAAAAGCCCCCACTGGCCTTTGGAATGTATTTCTTGATGTATGAGTCTGGGAGTCTCTAAATAAGAATTTTGATTTTTTTAAGGGCTTGAAGGAATTATTCCAATAAAAAGATCAATAAAAGAACTGGAAAGATGAATAACAGAACAACTTATTTCTTCCCATAAATTTTACTTTTTAAGTGTCAAAACATACAGTACAGTTCTTTTCAAACATTGAAACCTATGCCATTCTGTGCCCTTTCTGAAGGGCAGGCCCTTTCTGCATAGTCCAGTGATTTCAGCAATTACTCTTGTGTACCCACATCCTACCCCCATCAGAAGGAAGGCTGTGGCGAGGAGCCTTGTGTGAAGTAAGGCTCCTTTCCTCATTTGTAAAAAGAGAATAAAAACCACTTTGTGTTACTCATAGGGACTTGATTAAAATCAACTTTAAAACACACCCTGAAGCATTTTCATCTTCATAGAATAGAAAGAGTTAAATATAGCCAATTGCATATTATTTAAAGCAATACTTTATAATCCAAGCTCAGGTCAACTTCCACTTCACCTGGGGAGAGAGAGGAACTTATAACTGAGGACATGCCACCGCATTTGCAAGGACTTCAGCCTTTGTCTCAGTCTCACTTTCTATGTGTCTTCTGCCATCATCCTTGTTGACTCCCAACTTCCAAGGCTGTGTCATCACCATTCCACCCGGCCATCGTTCAGAACCGCTCTCCTTCAGACACGGTGAATCGGAAAACCACCTTCACTGATCAACACTGACTCGTGTGCTTAGTCGCTCAGTCGTGTCTGACTCTTCGTGACCCCATGGACTATAGCCCCCCAGGCTCCTGTGTCCATGGGATTCTCCAGGCAAGAATACTGAAGTGGGTTTCTTCCTCCAGGGGATCTTCCTGGCCCAGGGATCAAACCTGGGTCTCCTGCACTGCAGGCAGATTCTTGGCTGTCTGAGCCACTAGTCAAATGTCATGCCTCCTGGAGTTGCTCCTCATCTTCCTGACAGCCAGAACCTTGACTGTTCTGCGATCTCCATCGGCCCCACGCTATCTCACCCCTATCCTCTAGCCATGACCCACTTGGGGTGTGCGCTCAGGGAACACCATATGCTTTCATCCTCCATGCCCTGCCGGTCCCCAGCCTGACCACTGATTTCCATTGGCAATTCATGATGCGTAACTCTCAAAATGTGTCCATTCGTCTCAGGAAAACCCCCTTCCCGATTCTCTGTAGCATCCTGTTCTGAGCTTTGTCCGTGCTCCTCAAGCCTCAGCCCTCGCTCTTTCTCCCTTTCACTGAGGGTCTCTCCTCCGGCTGTACTGAAACGTGAGGACATCCGATGGGAGCGCTCCCGCACCGTGCCCATCACAGCTTCACTGGAAGATGCTCAAAGCAGCATCTCCATGAAACCATGCTGCCCTTTACCCAGATCCTTTCTTGTTTCATACCTTTTTTACTGAAACAGAATTGACATACAGTAAAATGCACTCACTTTGATACCTTGGTAACCACCACCCAAAGTTAAGATACAGCATTTCCAGATAGGTTCTTCATTCTCCTTTCCAAACAACTCCCAACCTCACCCCATCCCCAGAGACAACCACTATTCTGATTTCTATTATCCAAGTGCAGTTTTGCCTGTGCCTGAACTTTGTGTAAATGAAATAAGTGCAAGGAACTGTGTCACACTTAAGCACTACCACGTGTTTGAGCTTCATCCATGTTTTTGCATTTGTCAGCAATTCATTCTTTTTTACTGATGAGCACTTTCCATACACAATTTGTTTATCCATTTTCATGTTAAATGCACATTTAGCTTTTTTCGGGGCTGTTTTTTTTTTTTTGTATTTATGCATAAAGCTACTAGGTATATTCTTTTTATTTTATTTTTTATTAGGTTATAGTTTCTTTACAATATATTCTTATACAAATGTTTTATGTGGATACAAGTGTTTTCCTCATTAGGGAAATATATAGGAGTGGAGCTGTGTTTAACTTTGGAAGAAACCGCCTAACTGTTTTCCTAAATGGTTTTACCATTTCCCATTCTTTATATTCGCACCTGATGTGAAGAGCTGACTCATTGGAAGAGACCCTGATGCTGGGAAGGGTTGAAGGCAGGAGGAGAGGAGGGTGGCAGAGGGTGAGATAGTCAGTTGGCATCAGCGACTCAATGGACATGAAATTGAGCAAATTCTGTGAGATAATAAAGGACAGGGAAGCCTGGTGTGCTACAATCCATGGGTCATAAGGAGTCGGACACGACTTAGTGACTGAACGACATTCCTGCCAGCTGTGGACGACAGTTCCAGTTGCTCCACATCATCTCTTCTTTTCATGTCCTCATTCTTGGTTTTCTTTGACATGTAGCCCTGAATCATTAGAGCACCTTCTCTCTGTTCCACTCGAGCTTCTTAAGGACTGCAGCTGTGCCTTGATGGACTTTGCACACACCAGTGCAGCCTTCCTTGGAGTTGGCTCTCTCTACATCTGTACGAAACAGGAGAAAATGGAACCCAGTGAGCGAGGCAGGGACTCTGGGGATTCTGTACACACAGCCCAAGAGGCCCAACAAAATCAATATGATCTGACTCTCCTGGCCGTGTCTTACAATACTGCAGCTTGAATGCAGGGCTCCCGCGGCCATTTGTTACAGTCTTCGGGAAAGGCTTTTTATCAGATTCATAGCGGCAAGTGATACAAATTATTGGATTTCTTTTCCAACATAAAAAATAGCTATTTTCAGCCTTTTGAAGCTGGGTAAATGAGCCATTGATCTTACCTGTAGAGCACTGCAGGGTATTTTTGTCCTGTCTTCACTTCCAATATTCTATGACGGGAACTTTCCTCTCCAGCCAAGTCATTCTAATCGGTATTCCCTGGGCATACCCCATTCATGTCCTGCTCCTTGCCTTTTCCCACATTAGGGGGAAATGCTTACATGGAATGCCCTCTCTTTTTCCCTCCTAGAAGTTACATCTTCAAGGCCTGGCATATGCCTATGTCTCTGTGATGCTCTCCCTACCACTTTACCCTTCAGTAACTATTCTCTCTTGTGAATTATTATAACCTCCCCAATGGAGGGTGATAGCCCCCATCCTGGCTTCCAGGGGCTTCTAGGTCAATAGGGGCATCACAGGACCCCTACATGACAAGTGTACCCCAAATGTCTGTGGCCAACATTCCAGGGGGCCAGCTGCTATGCAGAATCTCTCTCTTTTTTTTTTTTATCCATTGCTCAAAAGGATCCGCTCGACTTCCAGCCAGAACTGTCTGCCTCCTGCCATCATCTTGAAACGATAAATTGCTTCAGACCAGGTTTCATCACTCACCAGTCAGTCGAGAGCTTGAGTTGCATTTCAGAGCACTTGTGAAGGCATTCAGTGCTGCGGGCATATGGAGAGGCACACAGTGACATAGCTCCTCACCCCATCCGCACAGGCTGCTCACTTTCCAAGGGATGCACAGAGACAGCTGGCTTAACTTTGGCAAATACCCTGAGCAGGACGAGGGAGGGGCCTTCTAACCCTCCAGGTTTCCTCTGCTGCTCCCTCTCACTCTCTCGCGAAACAAACTAGCGCCTTGTCTCTTTCCTCCTAGACTCTGGTCAGTCTCCCAGACATCTTCCTGAAAGACAGGCTGGACGAAAGAGTCTTCTCTTTCAATTCCCTTTGTCTTTATTCAACTCCAGAAAGATCCTTCATTTTAAATATTGGACAATGTGAGCAGGAATACTATGGAATATTACCTTCCCAAGCTTCCTTAATTCTGTCCTTCTGGTCATCCCTTCACCAGGCTAGGCTGCTTCACTTTCTCCTCACCTCCTAGTTCCTACAAAGCATGCTTGTTCATTCAAAAATATTTAATGCTACTTTAAATTTTTTAATGTTTTCACTAAACACCATTATTGTTGTTCCATCACTAAGTCATCACCAACTCTTTGCAACCCCATGGGCTGCAGCATGCCTGAAGGACAGGCTTCCCTGTCCTTCGCTGTCTCCCAGAGTTTGCTCAAACTCATGTCCATTGAGTCAATGATACCATCCAATCATCTCATCCTCTGTCGTCCCCTTCTCCTCCTGCCTCTAATCTTTCCCAACATCAGGGCCTTTTCCAATGAGTCTGCTCTTTGCACTGGTAAACATTATGTGCTCAGTTGCTCAGTCATGTCTGACTCTTTGCAACCCCATGGACGTCAGCCCACCAGACTCCTCTGTCCTCAGGACCTCCCAGGCAAGGATGCTGGAGTGGGTTGCCATTTCCTTCTCCAGGGTAAACATTATGGTAGGAGTTAAAGTCGAGCAAAAGTCAAGATACAAACAGTGCCTACTTCTGGAGCTTATGTTTACTGGGAGACATAGATACCCAAAGAGACAGCTACCCAACTGGCATCCAAGGCACTGGAGGGACACAGAGAAGGAACACTGCGTCTAGGCTCAGGAGGTCTGGGAAGGCTTTGAAAAACAGCTGACCTTTAAGCCAGTAACACTTACCTAGAAGTCAGCTGGAAGACATGAGCTTGGGGGTGGGGTGCTTCATGTAATAAAGGCCATATGTGGGGACAAGTGGAAACCGTGAGAGTGTGACACAGCAAGGAACTGAGAGAAGTGTGATGGTTTGGAACACAGGATGCAGGAGAGACCCTGAAAAGTGAAGCCCAAAAGGCAATTGTGGGGATCCTAACAGGCCTTGCCTGTACATTCTGATAAGGAGTAGGGATGTCTCATAGCAAAGGGGAGTCATTCAAAGGCTCATGGAGAAGAGAGAGGTCACCCCTTTTGCGGTGCAAAGGTCACTCTGGCAGAAGCTTTGACAGTGTGGATTGGAGAGGTGAAGCTGGAGCGGCCGGTGGACCAGACGAGCAGGACAGGGGCTCAGCCAGAGGAGCGGCAGGGGGACTGGAGAAGGCAGTGGGCTAGCGACTCTCACATTTACTTACGAGAGTTGGGGGAGTAGGAAGGGTAAGGGTGAGGCCAGGAACAGGCTAGAGAACCCAGGAGAGGGGAGGGCTGAGGACAGCAAGGAGAGCGGAGGAAGAGGAATATACAGAGAAGACTGGAAATGGGCGGCCAGGGAGGGGGCAAAACTGGAAATGGATCACCCTAACAGGAGGCAACAGGTGAGTCTTTCAAGAAAGATGGATGGTCAACCAGGTCTGATGTCCCAGGAAGACACCCTTAAACCCACTGGAGTTACCACCCAGAAAGGCTGCAATTTCAGGGTAACAGTGGAGGTAATGCAGACTGAACAGCAAGCCGGAAGTGAGGAAACAGAGATGGCAAGACAGGAAACTCTCAAGAGGACTGTCTATAAAAGGAGGAGATAGAAAGAGCAGTAGCTAGAGAGGGGTGTGGGGTAAAAGAATGGGTGGTATTGTAAGGTGGGAGAAACACAAACAGGACTGGAACGTGCTTTAGAATGAGCAAGGAAGATGAAAACACAAAATCTGTGCTGAGAAGCATTAGTAAGATATAAAGCAAATAACAGATGGGACAGTATAGGCCCTGTGTTCACTCAATAACAACAAAGTTCTACGAGGTTGGGCTGAGTCCCCAATTTGCCAAAGGGCTGAAGAATCTGATTCCACATGGCAGCAGGGGGTGCTGGTCCCGGGGCAGACCCTGTGGCACATTCAAAGCTGAGGCTACCCAATCTCTGTGCCCGAAGTTGGGATAAACATCCCCACCTCGTCAGTGCAAGGAGCTAAGACGCAGAAGTGCTTAAAACAGTGCCTGGCACACGCAGACAAGTGCTAATGCAATGTTGGCTGGAATCATCTAAGGAAGTCTAACTTTCCAGGGAAGGGACTCACCTAGTGACTTCTCACCTGGGCTGCTAGTGAGTCCGAAAAACATGTCCTGTTCTGTTACTCTCTAGACTGTAGAAAATCAGACCCGTCCTGCAGAGCTGGGTCCCTCGTGCTAGAGGCTTGGCTCCGCTCAGAGGGGCAGGAGGTGTGCCCATTTGGAAGGCCGTGTGAGCATAGCCCAGAAATCTCTGGTGGACTCCACCCCATTTCTTTCCAAAGCCTTTCCTCTGGTTTTCAGGTGAGATTTCCCTGTTCTGGCAGGGTGCCAGTGCTGGAAATCTCATAGTACTCCCAACCCCAGGCACCAGGGTTGTGTAATTGCAGTGGCAGAAATTTGAATTGTCTTTTTGAAGAGACCACATACTGTTTGTCTGTCAAATCATCTGTCTGTGGGTGGAACTGACATTGTGGGAGATGAAGAATGTGAGAGTGTGTTCCAGAGTAACTGGCGTATGGTTGGTGGTGATTCTTCAGTGTTGGTTTCCTTTCTGGAAGGTATGGAGACTGTATTCTTGGAGGGCAGCATGACCAGGTATAAGTCAGATGGGTTCAGTTCAGTCCAGTCTCTCAGTCGTGTCCGACTCTTTGCAACCCCATGGACCGCAGCAGGCCAGGCCTCCCTGTCCATCACCAACTCCCGGAGCTTACTCAAACTCATGTCCGTTGAGTCAGTGATGCCATCCAGCCATCTCATCCTCTGTCATCACCTTCTCCTGCCGCCTTCAATCTTTCCCAGCATCAGGGTCTTCTCCAATGAGTCTGTTCTTTGCATCAGGTGGCCAAAGTATTGGAGTTTCAGCTTCAGCATCAGTCCTTCCAGTGAATATTCCAATGAATATTCAGGACTGATTTCCTTTAGGCTTGACTGGTTGGATCTCCTTGCAGTCCAAGGGACTCTGTAGAGTCTTCTCCAACACCACAGTTCAAAAGCATCACTTCTTTGGCGCTCAGCTTTCTTTATAGTCCAACTCTCACATCCATACATGACCACTGGAAAAACCATAGCCTTGACCAGATGGACCTTTGCTGGCAAAGTAATGCCTCTGCTTTTTAATACTCCATCTAGGTTGGTCATAACTTTTCTTCCAAGGAGCAAGCGTCTTTTAATTTCATGGCAGTAGTCACCATCTGCAGTGGAATTTGCCCTCAAATTTTTACTCTACTGTTGAGCAGCTAAATGAACTTGGGTTATTTACATCTTCTTGAACTTTTTTTCTCATCTGGGAATGAAGACTAATAATACCCCCTGCATCAGTGTGAGTTTGGGATAGAGACAGAGGAGATGTAGTACCTGGCACGCAGTAAGCTGTGTTTTTTCTTTGTCCTTCCTTGTGTGACTGTTCTGACTGTTGGGTAAACATGTTTACTCTCACGGCCCTGATATATTTCCTCACATCTACTCAATATATCAAGGATTTAGGCATTCTGCCCCCTGATGCCTAGATCTCAGGGCGTGGAGTTTATACCATCACTGGACCCGCCATTGTCTTGTTAGAAACAGACAGACCTTTGTGTGACTACAATAGAGACATTATTGCCCATTGTCAGTATTGAAATGATGCTCTCCTACACTCTCCAGTGAAATATCTGCAGGCGTTCCTTCCCCCTTATTGAACATTTTGCAATTGCCTTTACAAACAATGCGCTCCTCTCCCTGACCTGCCTCTTCTCCTCCCTCCCAGCACCCTAAACCCCACCTCGTTTCCCTGTATTGTTTGCTTAATGGGCACTTTAATGAGTATAGCGTTTCCATACTGAAATGCACAGAACCCAAGACAGAAATTGGATTTCTTCCTGGACAGTTTCCATCCCTTCTCCTCCTTTACAGCTTTCTCCCTTGTTTTTCATTCTGCAACACAACTGAAATTTGCTGAACCAGAAAGGGGTGGAAGGAGGTGTGAAAGGAGAGGCAATCCACCTTCTCGTTGTTGCAGGAAGAGCTTATTAGCGACCTGCTCTCTAGAAGAGACCAAGTACTCTAAAGATACTCCAGGTACCTCTTCTGTTTCCACAAAAGCCCAAGGCCTGAGTACACCGTGCATGACAGAATCTAATTACAGAGATAATTACCGTTACCTGGACTGCCCAACTGTTGTGCTTCGTAATCAAAAGCAATACTGGCAGGTGTGAATCTGAACCTGCTGAAACTACTGAACGCTTACCAACCTGAAGCAATTTTATTCTAGCCAGTGGGCCTGTGTTGCTCAGCCTTTATGTTAGCAGAAAGTTAGGGGATCTGGGGAATATACCAGGGCGCTTCTGCCAACACACAGACATCAGTCCCCCTGTAGGAGTGTCCTCGGCTGAGTCAAATACTCATGCTTTTGAAACTGGACTTCACAGCAATTTCAGAAAGCTCTGGGCCAGTTTTGAATTTGTTCTCTTCTTTAAATAGAGGATCAGCACCTGACTTCGACAGCCTTCATTTGGCATTCGATAAGAAGAAATTGATTTTTCTCTGGGCCCACACAGGCTGTAGATATTCGGTGAGCACAGAGTGTGCTGAGCTGGATAGAGGTGTATATTCATACCCCTCGCCACCTGCTTTGTATTCATTCTGGCACAGAGCTACAAATTGGCTCTCTTCCGCATCTCAGCCAGCTCTAGTTAATTTATGTCTCTACCTCTCTGCCACAGCATGCTAAGGAAATAAAGTCTCCACTTTCGAAATCAGGTTTACTAAAAATGAAGCAGCATGGCAATAATTGTTCTTTTTTTAATAGTTAAAGATATTCCAAGTGGAAAGCAAGAAACAAGTTCCGAAAGAGGAAGAAAAATCAGGACACAGAAACAAGGACAGTTCAATAGAGAGAGGCAAATAGCAAAGAAAAGTGGGAGAGGTTGACGGGGATACATTGGAAAGGGAGAAAGCCTCAAGGAAGGAGCAGAAGGGAAGATAGGAGACAGGAAAAGAAATGATGTGGACCTGAGTAATGGACTCAACAAAGGAATAGAAAAAGTGAAGGCCAAAGTAAGGATTAAGGAGAAAAACGTCAAAGCCAGTGAGGGCTCTAGAACTGCAGGATACTGGGAGGATGTGGGCAGGGCTAGGAGTCCCTAGTGGGTTAGGTGTCTGAATGCCTTTGGACACATGATGGTCAGGGAGACCGCCCCCTGCAGATGCTAACTCAGACTCAGAAATAAGAGCCAGGCAGACTCATTAACTGTGTTTGGCCAACCTGTGATGGGCAATACAATTTACTGATGCATATTTCTACTGAATTTTCTAACCAAGTTCTTAAATAAACAGTCACCAGATGTAACTGAAAAAGCAGAATAAGGCTTTCGATAGTGAGCATTTCTATAGGAAAATCTGAAAATCCTCTGTGTTGCTTTTTCCAAAGTTTTTAGTCATTTGTGGTTTTTAACCCTGGCTAGTATGGTAGCAACTGTTCCAATGCTGGACTGTGTGGATCCTTCTGGTATTGACTTTTAACATCCTCCAGGGTAGGGAGAGTGGCCAACACCTGTGGCGGCTAGAGAAGCCCCTTGGCAGGAAAGTTAACTCCACCAGTAACAAAGGAACCTTTGAGAGACTTGGGTTATAATGGGACCACCAGAAACTCCTTTCCCCAAAGTTGGGAAATCAAGAGCAGGTCTTCTCAGCCAGCCCACATTTGCAGAAGCAGAACTATCAGAGGAAGGAGAAATGGCAGGAGACCTGAGAGAAATCTCAAGAAGGTGTCATTTGGCCAATGGCTTCAGATCCAGGGTCTGGAAACTTGGCATCACCTCCTGGCCTTGCTGTGGATCCTGTGTTGGCAACTGGATATTCTGTTGAGTCTAAGAACTGATGTTCTCCAGTAGCCTGTGGATAGTTTTCCATGTTGAGCAGACACCTTCTTTTATAGTTGGAGCTAAAAGCACTCTTTGTTTATGTGTTTCTTAAGTGATTATGTGTTGATTAAGTGACTGATTCCACGATTTTCATCAATGAGTGGGAAAAGTAGCAACAATAATCAAAACTGGTTTATATTTGTCAGTAAGCTAGTCTTTCGATACCCTCTGATATTTTAATATCTTTGGGTTTATATAGTTAGATTTCTCTACAAAGTCATGAAGCCCTGTCATGCTCAAGTGTTGCTGAGAAGCTGTTCTTGTCCTGTTCTTGTCCCCCAGTCCCTTTCCAGAGGAGCATCATTACCTCCAGTCATGCAGAGTTATGGTTAGTGGTCAATTCATTGAACACATATGATTTAGCAGTCAGGGTGACCATTTGCCAGGGACTTTTCAGGCTTGAGCACTGGAAGCCTTGTATTCCAAGAAACCGCTCAGTCCCAGGCAAACCAGGATGATTGATCACCCGTCATCTTCCATATTCTGACAGAGCCTGAAGAGACCCTAGAAACCATAGTGATTCCTATTGAAGTGCTGGTTAAAACCAAGTCCTCTTTACCAATTGTCTTTCTTTTTCTTTCTGATTCACACATTCCTTGGATCAGAGGAGATAATTAAATACTGTGACCAAAGATGTAATCATCAGCATTCAAGAATAAAATTAAACAAAAGGTACTGCTGTTTAATTTTATAAAAAGAATTTTATAATCCAGATTGGGATTTTGAAAAGTAGTCAAAGACATTAAGTGAATCACAATTCATTATTCTCCGTCTGGATACCTCAAAGAGATCATTTCTAAAATGATATCGTTTCAGGAAGCTTAAAGAATGAAATACAATGAACATGTCATAATTCTATCTAGTTACACCATTTTTTTCCAGAAAATGTTCACAATAATGTGAAGGGATAGAAGAACAGCCTAGAAGCCAACAGATGAGGTTCTGATCCTGGCACAAGTCACTAAAGGATCACTGACCCCAGACAAATCATGCCTCCCCCGGTCAAAGCATTTTCACATTTCAAAATGAAAGTGTAGATAACAACTCTTAATGGAATAGCTAGCAGAAAAGAAGTATTATAAGTCAGGAGACTTGTATTGCAGTCTTCACACAGCATTTACAACCACCTGGCCTTCCTTGGAGGCTCAGACAAAGAATTCACCTGCAATGTGGGAGACCTGGGTTTGATCCCTGGGTTGGGGAGATCCCCTGGAGGAGGGCATGGCAACCCACTCCAGTATTCTTGCCTGTAGAATCCATGGACAGAGGAGCCTGGAGGGCTACAGTCCACTGGGTTGTAAAGAGTTGGACAGGACTGAGCGACTAAGCGTACACATAGCCTTAGACAATGAGCTAGCCTCGGTTTTATCATATATAAAATGGAAAGTCATTAATAACCTATATAGCAGGGTTCTTGTGAAGACCAAGTGAAAATGCAAAAGCAAGGACAAATATCACATTCTATTGGTTATGTAGTATCCTTTTGATCCTAAGGTAGCACCTAACATGGGTCACAATATGGTGTAAGTGTTGTTAAACTTTTAAATGTGGGGCCAGTGTGGCCCATCACCTGCTTTGTGTGTGTGTGTGTGTGTGTGTGTGTGTGTGTGTGTGTGTGTAGAGAGAGAGAGAGAGGGAGTCAGTCATAATAACCAGCCATGCTCATTCATGTACATTTATACTCTGTGGTTGATTTCATGATACAACAGCAGAGTTGAATAGTTGTGTTGCCACAGAAACAGTATCACCCACCCAATCTAAAATATTTAGCCTCTAGCTCTTTACAAGAATACTTAGCTAACCCTGATTTAGCAGAAAGGTTTCAAGATTGGTGTTCCAAGGTCCAGGATTCTCTTGGTTTCCATGTCACTGTAGGATATCATGCAAGTGGTTTAGTCTCTGGTTCTCTGGTTCTCATGCTCTTCAAAAGTGCATGTGTGTGTGCTAAGCTGCTTCAGTTGTGTCTGACTCTTTGCAACCCTATGGACTGTAGCCCTCCAGGCTCCTCTATTCATGGGTTTCTCCAGGCAAGAATACTGGAGTGGATTGCCATGCCCTCCTCCAGTGGATCTTTCTGACCCAGGGATCGACCCAGTGTCTGTTTCATCTCTTATGTCTTCTGCATTGGCAAGCAGGTTCTTTACCACTAGCACCACCTGGGAAACCCACTCCTCAAAAGATACAGATCCAACCCCATTTTTCCTCTTAGAAATGTTGTTAAGGTAGATAAGAAAACAAGTGTATTGATTTTTTTGTGAAGGAAATATTATTTAAATTCAAGTATTATTGATAGGATGGGCTTCCCTTGTAGCTCAGTCAGTAAAGAATCTGCCTGCAATACAGGAGACCCGGGTTGGATCCCTGGGTTGGGAAGATCCCCTGGAGAAGGAAATGGCAACCCACTTCAGTATCCTTGCCTGGAGAATCTCATGGACACAGGAGCCTGGTGGGGTACAGTTCATGGGGTCGCAAAGAATCGGGCACGACTGAACAACTAACACTTACTTACTATTATTCATAGGTCAGTTGCCGTTAGATGATTCAGGAGCAATAACTGGTGTGTTATTACTCGGTAATATTAGTTGTCTCATGTAGATCAGTGGGGGGTTACTTAGATCGGTGATAGCATGCAGACCCCTGTACCATTGTACCACATCAAAAGCTACAGTAACACACCAGAATCTGATTTAATCAACAGTATTCAGTCAAGAGATGGAGTTTTAATTGCTTCTTTATTCCTTTATTCACTGAAGACTTTCATTAAACATTTACAAGACATGAACTTCAGATCATGCCAGCATCTCTGCTGAGGTCATCTGAGAGCTGGCCATTTTAATCCAGGACCAAGAAGCAAAAAGGACTATTCCCTAAACAGAACAGTGGTGGTGGGGTAACAGATGGGCTGGTTTGCCAAGCAAATACCAAAGATATTTGTCTATGTTAAAATGTTAATTCATATTTGATTCTTAGACACATGACTGATAATAAGGCTGGTTAAGCACATACACAAGTGAGTAACAAACCTTTGCCTAACACATGTAAATATTAAGACCTCCTCTTTCTCAAGAATCCCTGCAGAGACCCAGAGAGGAGCTCCCTAAAGGAACAACACTTAATATGTCTCAAAGCAGCCAGCTAAGTCTTAGCTTAGTCAACCCTACTCTTTGAAGGTACCACTGGCTCAGGTGCAGCCCATTTACACACATACAAATCTCTAGATTTATGGCAGAGATAAATTAGTGGGCAATCATATGCTCTATAAAGGAAATCTTCACTTTACAAGCAGATTCACTGCTGTGCTCCTTTTAACTGATGTAGTGCCAGTGATGCAGTTCTAATAAAATCTCATTGTTAGAACAGCAGCACACATGTGCTTTTTCATTGCCAACCTAGATGGAAATATGCAGAGCAGGGCGCACTTAAGTCCCCTTAGATCTTAATGCGGCTTTTGTCAAGGTCCTTTTTTCTCAAGCTAGGAGCTTACTGTTACTTATTACTTACAATAGGCTGGGAGAGGTGGAGGTCCGTGATTCTCTAATACAACAGTGAAACAATATCATGTGCTCTCACTGATTAACCTACTCTGATTATCTGCATGAGATTCCAAAAAAATGAAGGATCAGTCATACAGGAATAAGCTACCTGGCCCTTTGAAGACAAGCCATCATAATATTAGAAATAGCACTAGTATTGAATATTATCATATGCCAAGCAGTATTTTAACTCATTCAGTTCAGTTCAGTCACTCAGTCGTATCCAGCTCCCTGTGACTCCATGGACTGCAGCGCACCAGACCTTCCTGTCTATCACCAACTCCCAGAGCTTAATCAAACTCATGTCCATTGAGTTGGTGATGCCATCCAACCATCTCATCCTCGGTCATGCCCTTCTCTTCCCACTCTCAATCTTTCCTAGCATCAGAGTCTTCTCCAATGAGTCAGTTCTTCACATCAGGTGGCCAAAGTATTGGAGTTTCAGCTTCAGCATCAGTCATTCCAATGAATATTCAGGCCTGATTTCCTTTAGGATTGACTGGTTTGATCTTGCAATCCAAGGGACTCTCAAGAGCCTTCTACAACACCATAGTTCAAAAGCATCAATTCTTCAGCTTTCTGTATAGTCCAACTCTCACATCCATACATGACTACTGGAAAAACTGTAGCTTTGACTTGATGGACCTTTGTCGGCAAAGTAATGTCTCTGCTTTTTAATATGCTGTCTAGGTTGGTCATAGCTTTTCTTCTAAGGAGCAAGCATCTTTTAATTTCATGGCAGTCACCATCTGCAGTGATTTTGGAGCCCCCCAAAATGAAATCTCTTACTGTTTCCATTATTTCCCCATCTGTTTGCCATGAAGTAATGGGACCAGTTGCTATGATCTTAGCTTTCTGAATGTTGAGTTTTAAGCCAACTTTTTCACTTTCCTCTTTCACTTTCATTACGAGGCTGTTTAGTTCTTCTTCACTTTCTGCCATAAGGATGGTGTCATCTGCATATCTAAGGTTATTGATATTTCTCCCGGCAATCTTTTTTTTTCCCTCCCAGCAATCTTGATTCCAGCTTGTGCTTCCTCCAGCCCAGCATTTCACATGATGTATTCTGCATATAAGTTAAATAAGCAGGGTGACAATAGACAATCTTGACGTACTCCTTTCCCGATTTGGAACCAGTCTGTTGTTCCATGTCCAGTTCTAACTGTTGCTTCTTGACCTGTATACAGATTTCTCAAGAGGCAGGTCAAGTGATCTGGTATTCCCATCTCTTAAAGAATTTCCCACAGTTTATTGTGATCCACACCGTCAAAGGCTTTGGCATAGTCAATAAAGCAGAAATAGATGTTTTTCTGGAACTCTCTTGCTTTTTTGATGATCCAGAGGATGTTGGCAATTTGATCTCTGGTTCCTCTGCCTTTTCTAAATCCAGCTTGAACATCTGGAAGTTCACGGTTCATGTACTGTTGAAGCCTGGCTTGGAGAATTTTGAGCAATACTTTACTAGCGTGTGAGATGAGTGCAATTGTGTGGTAGTTTGAGCATTCTTTGGCATTGCCTTTCTTTGGGATTAGAATGAAAACTGACCTTTTCCAGTCCTGTGGCCACTGCTGAGTTTTCCAAATTTGCTGGCATATTGAGTGCAGCACTTCCACAGCATCATCTTTCAGGATTTGAAATAGCTCAACTGGAATTCCATCACCTCCACTAGCTTTGTTCGCACTGATGCTCCCTAAGGCCCACTTGACTTCACATTCCAGGATGTCTGGCTCTAGGTGAGCGATCACACCACTGTGGTTATATGGGTGGTGAAGATCTTTTTTGTACAGTTCTTCTGTGTATTCTTGCCACCTCTTCTTAATACCTTCTGCCTCTGTTAGATGCATACCATTTCTGTCCTTTATTGCACCCATTTTTGCATGAAATGTTCCCTTGGTATCTCTAATTCTCTTGAAGAGATCTCTAGTCTTTCCCATTCTATTGTTTTCCTCTATTTCTTTGCATTGATCACTGAGGAAGGCTTTTTTTTTTCTCCTTGCTATTCTCTGGAACTCTGAATTCAAATGGGTGTATCTTTCTTTTTCTCCTTTGCCTTTAGCTTCTCTTCTTTTCTCAGTTATTTGTAAGGCCTCCTCAGACAACTATTTTGCCTTTTTGCATTTCTTTTTCTTGGAGATGGTCTTGATCACTGCCTCCTGTACAATGTCATGAATCTCAGTTCATAGTTCTTCAAGGACTCTATCAGATCTAATCCCTTGAATCTATTTGTCACTTCCACTGTATAATCTTAAGGAGTTTGATTTAGGTCATACCTGAGTGGTCTAGTGGTTTTCCCTACTTTCTTCAATTTAAGTCTGAATTTGGCAATAAGGAGTTCATGATCTGAGCCACAGTCATTTCCTGGTCTCGTTTTTGCTGACTGTATAGAGCTTCTCCATCTTGGGCTACAAAGAATATAATCAATCTGATTTCGGTATTGACCATCTGGTGATGTCCATGTGTAGAGTCTTCTAACTCATTAGCTCAGTGAAACTCAAAGAAACCCAAAAGCTAGATTATTACCATCCCTGTATTCTAGATGGGAAAATTAATGCACAGAGAATAAAATACCCTTTCCCGTCTCACAGGCTGATTGATACATGCAGTCAAGATTCGCACTCAGTGAGGCTGGCTTTATAATTTGTGCTATTGATCACTGTGCTATGTTGACAAGTAAAGTATCTGTCAGATGCTGAAATGTAGGAGCCTATGAAATATTTTATACCTTCAAGAATCTGTAAGTATATCTACTTCAAGCCATAAGAGAGAAACTTAGACTTGCCCTTGCCGTTTAAAAAAAGAAGAAACTAGAAAACTAGACAAATATAGCAGACAACTAATGCATCCACTATACAACAAGATGGTGAGGACTGTGACCCCTGGATTAAAGAAAGCAAAAGATGACCTCTGTAATTGCCCTAGTTTTCTATCGTGAGGCAGGGAGGGAACACCCAAGCACAACCCAATGGACTCACTGAGTTACAAAGAGAGGAGCTCAGGGAGTCTGGGGGAGCTGGGTTTGTGGGACAGGGTACCAGAGCAAGGAGCTACACAGAAAAGTGGCTCCAGAAATCTGCATGAGGGTCCCCTTGAGTCCTTTGCTGCATACTAAGCTGAGCATGTAGAGAGTAAAATTCCACAAGAATCAGCAGAGAACAGCTAGCAGGAAGCTGGAGGCCAAACAATATCCAGAGACCACAGGACTGCGAAAATGTTACATTTTGATCAGCCAAAAACTGGATCAAGCTTGTTGAATATGTGGTACATTCAATGGAAGAACAAAGAAGAAGTGACACAAATGTAAAACAGCAAGATTGTAGACTAAAATTCAAGCATATCAATAATTACATAAACATAAACAGCCCAAACCCTTTAATTAGAAGGCAGAGATTGTCAAGCTGAACAAAAAATTAGACTTACATATATGCTATTTGCAAAAAGCACACTTTAAAAACACAAGTAGGCTAAAAGTAAGTGGATGAATAAAAGATATACAACAAATTCTGAACATGTGAAGACCATAATAACTGTACTTTCCATAAAAATAACTGTCAAAGTAAAGAATGTTATTATAGAAAAGGGGCATCTTGTAATCATAAAAGAGTCTATTCATCAGTAAGGCATGCAAGTCTTAAATGTGAATGCACTCAATTACAGAGCTTCAAAAACACATGAAAAAAAAGACAACAGAACTGAAAGAAGAGCCAAATAGATAGTTATGATTGGAAATGCCAACACTCATTTTTTAATGATGTTAGAAAAATTAGATAGGAAGTCAGTATGGGTATGGAAGACTCAAACACACTATCAACCCACATGATCAAATTGATATTATGGGATAATGAATTCAGTAATAGCAGAATGTACGTTCTTATTTTAAAGTGCACATGGAGCATATACCATGATAGAGTATATGCTGAGTCATTAAAAGCAATCTGAATGAACTTAAAGGGACTGAAATCATATTTACTGACTACCATAGAATTAAATAAGAAGTCAAAAGCAGTAAGGTGTTAAGAAAATGTCCAAATATATAAAAATTAAACAGCATACCTGGGTCAAAGAAGAAATCACATGGAAAATTAGAAATTGTTTAGGATCTTCTTGATAATAGTACAACATATCAAAATGTGTGGGATGAAACTAAAGTAGTGCTTTATTGTAAAACATGATACGCTGATTCTAAAATCCATGCAGAAATGCTGTGGACCTAGAATACAGAACAATTTTGAAAAAGAAGAAAAATGTTGGAGGACTTACTGTATCTGATTTTTATTTTTTTTTTTTTTTTTTTTTTTTTTTTTTTTTTTAAATTATTTTATTAGTTGGAGGCCAATCACTTTACAACATTTCAGTGGGTTTTGACATACATTGACATGAATCAGCCATATAGTTACACGTATTCCCCATCCCGATCCCCCCTCCCACCTCCCTCCCCACCCGACTCCTTAGGGTCCTCCCAGTGCACCAGGCCTGAGCACCTGACTCATGTATCCCACCTGGGCTGGTGGTCCGTTTCACCATAGATAATATACATGCTGTTCTTTCAAAACATCCCACCCTCCCCTTCTCCCACAGAGTTCAAAAGTCTGTTCTGTACTTCTGTGTCTCTTTTTCTGTTTTGCATATAGGGTTATCGCCACCATCTATCTAAATTCCGTATATATGTGTTAGTATACTGTAATGTTCTTTATCTTTCTGGCTTACTTCACTCTGTATAATGGGCTCGAGTTTCATCCATCTCATTAGAACTGATTCAAATGAATTCTTTTTAACGGCTGAGTAATATTCCATGGTGTATATGTACCACAGCTTCCTTATCCATTCATCTGCTGATGGGCATCTGGGTTGCTTCCATGTCCTGGCTATTATAAACAGTGCTGCGATGAACATTGGGGTGCACGTGTCTCTTTCAGATTTGGATTCTTCAGTGTGTATGCCCAGAAGTGGTATTGCTGGGTCATATGGCAGTTCTATTTCCAGTTTTTTAAGAAATCTCCACACTGTTTTCCATAGTGGCTGTACTAGTTTGCATTCCCACCAACAGTGTAAGAGGGTTCCCTTTTCTCCACACCCTCTCCAGCATTTATTGCTTGTAGACTTTTGGATAGCAGCCATCCTGACTGGCGTGTAATGGTACCTCATTGTGGTTTTGATTTGCATTTCTCTGATGATGAGTGATGTTGAGCATCTTTTCATGTGTTTGTTAGCCATCTGTATGTCTTCTTTGGAGAAATGTCTGTTTAGTTCTTTGGCCCATTTTTTGATTGGGTCGTTTATTTTTCTGGAATTGAGCTTCAGGAGTTGCTTGTATATTTTTGAGATTAATCCTTTGTCTGTTTCCTCATTTGTTATTATTTTCTCCCAATCTGAGGGCTGTCTTTTCACCTTACTTATAGTTTCCTTTGTTGTGCAAAAGCTTTTAAGCTTCATTAGGTCCCATTTGTTTATTTTTGCTTTTATTTCCAATATTCTGGGAGGTGGGTCATAGAAGATCTTGCTGTGATTTATGTCGGAGAGTGTTTTGCCTATGTTCTCCTCTAGGAGTTTTATAGTTTCTGGTCTTACATTTAGATCTTTAATCCATTTTGAGTTTATTTTTGTGTATGGTGTTAGGAAGTGTTCTAGTTTCATTCTTTTACAAGTGGTTGACCAGTTTTCCCAGCACCACTTGTTAAAGAGATTGTCTTTTCTCCATTGTATATCCTTGCCTCCTTTGTCAAAGATGAGGTGTCCATAGGTTCGTGGATTTATCTCTGGGCTTTCTATTCTGTTCCATTGATCTATATTTCTGTCTTTGTGCCAGTACCATACTGTCTTGATGACTGTGGCTTTGTAGTAGAGTCTGAAGTCAGGCAGGTTGATTCCTCCAGTTCCATTCTTCTTTCTCAAGATTACTTTGGCTATTCGAGGTTTTTTGTATTTCCATACAAATTGTGAAATTATTTGTTCTAGTTCTGTGAAAAATACCGTTGGTAGCTTGATAGGGATTGCATTGAATCTATAGATTGCTTTGGGTAGAATAGCCATTTTGACAATATTGATTCTTCCAATCCATGAACACGGTATGTTTCTCCAACTGTTTGTGTCCTCTTTGATTTCTTTCATCAGTGTTTTATAGTTTTCTATGTATAGGTCTTTTGTTTCCTTAGGTAGATATACTCCTAAGTATTTTATTCTTTTTGTTGCAATGGTGAATGGTATTGTTTCCTTAATTTCTCTTTCTGTTTTTTCATTGTTAGTGTATAGGAATGCAAGGGATTTCTGTGTGTTAATTTTATATCCTGCAACTTTACTATATTCATTAATTAGCTCTAGTAATTTTCTGGTAGAGTCTTTAGGGTTTTCTACGTAGAGGATCATGTCATCTGCAAACAGCGAGAGTTTCACTTCTTCTTTTCCTATCTGGATTCCTTTTACGTCTTTTTCTGCTCTGATTGCTGTGGCCAAAACTTCCAACACTATGTTGAATAGTAGTGGTGAGAGTGGGCATCCTTGTCTTGTTCCTGATTTCAGAGGAAATGCTTTCAATTTTTCACCATTGAGGGTGATGCTTGCTGTGGGTTTGTCATATATAGCTTTTATTATGTTGAGGTATGTTCCTTCTATTCCTGCTTTCTGGAGAGTTTTAATCATAAATGAGTGTTGAATTTTGTCAAAGGCTTTCTCTGCATCTATTGAGATAATCATATGGTTTTTATCTTTCAACTTGTTAATGTGGTGTATTACGCTGATCGATTTGCGGATATTAAAGAATCCTTGCATTCCTGGGATAAAGCCCACTTGGTCATGGTGTATGATTTTTTTAATATGTTGTTGGATTCTGTTTGCTAGAATTTTGTTAAGGATTTTTGCATGTATCTGATTTTTAAATTGTCCTTTATACAACAATTAGAGCAGTGTGGTATATTGACATAAGAATAGGCAAACAGATCAATAGCAGAGAACAGAGAATCCAAAAATAGATACATATATACATTATCACATAAATTTTAAAAAGCACTACATTCACATAGAATATACATAAATGCCCAATAATTACATCAAAAGGTGCTTGACATTATTAGTCATTTTAGAAATCTAAATTCAGACAAAGATGAGACTTTCCTACATATTCAATGGCCAATAAAAAATAAAAAACAACAAACTATGCAATCGTATAGATGAACTCTAAAATCATCATGTTAAAGAAGCCAAACACTAAAGACTGTGTCCTGTATAATTCCATTCATGTGACGTTTCAGGAAAGACCATGTAATCTATAGTTCCTGGAAACAAATCAGTGGTTGCCTGATGCTAAAGGTAGGAAGGAATGAACTAAAAGGTGAACTTTTAGTAGCAGTGGAAATGTTCTATAGCTTGACTGCAGCAGGAGTTACACAGGTGTATACACCTGTCAGAACTTAAAGAATGTACACTTAAAGTGGGCATATTTTGTAATACACAGATTATATACAAAAGAAACTAAATATTTGTTGCATAAACAGTATTAGCACTTACTATTGCCTAACTCTTTCCCAAACTTATACAGTACATTGAATTCCTTTAGTGAATCTCAGAAGTCGGGGATTAGCATGGGTTGTCTTGTCTGATTGAATATTATAATTGAAGTTGACCTGTTCATCCACTGGGCTCCTACAGAAATTTGGATCTCACGTTTTAGTTCTTGGTGTGCATGTCTTAGCTCCCTTAGTTGGGCCTCATAAAGCACAGGGGCTTGGTAGAATGGTAACAGTTCTTTGCTTAAAACTTGCCCGGAAGCTCATTTTACGTAGTTAATGCTGAATGAATGCATTACTGGAGACCACTGGGCCACTTCGGAAGGTCCCAAGTTTCCTGTCAATGGAGGCGTTTAAGAGAAGACTGAATGACTATGTATTAAAGATGCTGCAAGGGGACTCAAACATCAGATGGTGGTTGGACTAGAGAAGTTCTCTCCCATCTCTGATTTATGTAAAACCAAAGCTTCCAGGATGAGGTGTTTCCCCAGAGAGAGAAGAGATTCTAAAAATTAAGAGGAGTAGTAGCCATCCTGACAATCCACTGACCACAGGTAGGGTGGGGTTCACTCTGAGACAGCAGAGTGGGATCCAGTGTCTGTTACCAGGCAAGTGAGATTTAATTATAAGCAAGGGAAGGATCTAATTCTGGAATGTACAGACCCGATATTCTATTATGAAATCTAATAGAAGGAATTTCAAAAAACACAGATTCATGTGAGAAGTTCCCCGGAAAGAAAAGATGGAGATGATATGGGCATGGATCACCTGAAGATGGGGAGGATGGCAGATTTATAGAATTGCCCTTTCACCCCACTCTGTGAGGGCAAGCCTCCTCACTCCTATGGGCCTTCATCCTTAAGATGAAGGAATGGATTCAGCACAACGAAATAAGTTCTGCACATCCTCTCATCAGACTCCTTTGCTTAAAATTGTCATTAAAATCTTTAAGTCTAAGTTTATCCATCTGCAAAAATTCTATAAAAATAATTATAGAATCTTCATGAAGATTTGATAAGACCTTGCATGTTTAGTTAAGTCCATTGCACATAGAATGTACTTAGTAAGTCCTGGCTATGAAAATGGTTATGATTTATTATCTCTCTCATCATTAAATAATATGTCATTGTACCCTGCCAACACTCCAGAGACGATAAGTAGGAATACCATGCCCAGAGCGAACCAGCCCGTGCCACCCTCTAACGTCCTCTAATCTTTACTACATTAAAATCAGAAACCTGGGAAGAATGAGCTTTCTCCTTTTTAAGTTTCATCTGCGGAGTCCTAAGCAGTTTTGGGTGTGATATACTTTATTTTCCAATCAACCTCATTTTTGCAGAGATATATTCTACTAAATTAAAAGTTCTATGAAATCCCATGAGAGTGGACACCTGTAAGTTATGTCCATCAGTGTTTGCCCAGGGCCTAGCAACATACTTGGCACTTAGTAGGTGCTCAACAGGTATCAGATGAATGAATATGATCTCCTTTCCAAAAGCCTTGCATACACATCATATCTGACACAGCCCCAGGTGGTTTGGGGTTATGCAGCAATAAAGTCAAGATTCCTACTTTGTAAGTGGCACTCTAACCATACTGAGTAGTCATTTAACCTGTCTACAGCAACTGGAAGACTGTTCTTCGGCTGTATGAAAATAACAAGAAATAATTCATGCTTCATGTTCCAAGTCCCTCTTAATAATGAGGGCTTCTTACCAGCTTAATTAGTTAGTAAAGGACAACATTCTTTTCTTTCCACCTTTTGTCAAGAATTCTGAAGACTCTAAGAAAAGTGACTCAGAAGGTGAAACAACTGGACTCCTGATGTTACTTATAAACTCTGCCCTGGAAATTATTTCAGGATCCTTAGCAGCCAATCTCACCTTGCCCATAAAGCTGGAGTCTGAGTAGAAAGGATGGGACAGCTAAGGACATGTTGTCTCACAAAGTAACATTAGCTTCCTTTTTCATCATCAGCCTTTTTTAAAAGAACACACAGAAACGTATAAATTGTGGTTTATCTCACAACAGGAGCATTTAATCAAATGTACTATAATTATATGTTGGGTGGCTACTGAGAATAATCACTGTTTCTTCACTATAAGGATGGTCCTAAGAATTGCATTAATGAGGGTGAACCATAATAGCATTGGGAATTCAGCTACATTTAAATGTTAAATTTACATCTCAGCCTTGCAGATTCCCTATAAATTGATTACTATGGGCCAGGATCTTTTCATGAGCATTGGCATTTAATGGACATTTCTTGAATTGATGCTTTACTTTAAGTGAAACTTGTTTGCATTAAAAGCATATTCATTTCCCAGTCTCCTTCTTATACATTTGTTTCCTTTGTTTTGGAATCCACAAAGCTTTTGATGTTTAGCTCATTTTTCCCCTCACTGCATAATGATTTTTAGAAGGTTGTACTTTAAAAGGTTTTGTGTTTTTAAAAAATGCATCCCTTAAGCAGATAGTCAATTAATGGGGCTGCATTTAACTGCCAAGTGGGAGCCAGCCAGGTGACCAAGAAATAAACTGGGTATTGGTATAAATAAAAGAGTGTATTGGAATAACTGAGCCAATAGTCACCAAATTTTTCACCAGTGTCAACTTCTAAGTTCACTTGCTTCATCTTCAAGGCTTATGGTTTGAGGCAGGTCAGTTCACCATGTTTCTATTTTCCTTGTAGTTCTTTCCCCAGAAGCTGGGTGTGGAGGAAATTTGACTGTATTTTGCAGCTTTATTCAAGTGGTTTGTGATCTTTTTGAAACCAATTGACTTCCACAAAAGTGTGGACATACTTATTTTGGATAAATCCATGCTACCTGACATATAAACAAACAATAAAGAATCAAAAGGAGTCTAGAGGTGCTCCCTCCCAGATCAGTTTTCTTCATTGGCCTGAGCTGCCTGTAAATTGATTCACAAGTTACCAGTCTCATTTTCCTGGATTTTGATTGCATGTTATTCGCTAGTGTTGTTGTTCAGTCACCCAGTCGTGTCCTACTCTTGGCGACCCCATGGACTGCAGCACGCCAGGCCTCTCTGTCCCTCACCATCTCTCAAAGTTTGCCCAAGTTTATGTCCATTTCACTGGTGATGCCATCTAGCCATCTCATCCTTTGACACCCTCTTCTCCTTCTGCCCTCAATCTTTCCCAGCATCAGGGACTTTTCCAATGAGTCAGCTGTTTGCATCAGGTGACCAAAATACTAGAGTTTCATCTTCAGCATCAGTCCCTCCAACGAGTATTCAAGGTTAATTTCCCTTAAGATTGACTGGTTTGATCTCTTTGCTGTCCAAGGGACTTTCAGGTGTCTTCTCTAGCACCACATTTAGGGTTACTTTTTATTGTTTTTAATGCTGCTATCTTTTCAGATGAGATTTTTTTAGTAGTAAAGCTTTCTTCTGTATATTCCCTATTTTCTGTTGTACAACTTCCCATGACCTTCACACTATGATATCAAAAAACAAAAAAGTCCATCTTGGTACAGACTCTTGGTCCCTCTAGCCCAGAACTCTACTGCTGACAATAACCCCCAAAGCCATTTTTGTGGAGGACTTGGCTGCCCACCTTGCCATAACCCCTAAAATTTGGAGTGCATACTCTAAAATAATGTCATAACTCTTTGTAACCCAATATGGCTTGATCAGCTCTGAATTTACTTAGATACCTTTAAAGGGACAATTCTAGCCTGGGTGAGGGCAGACAGGAGAGGGGAAATGAAGAGCCACAGTGTAACTGGAAAGGCCAGTGTGGGTTCTCAAAACTGATTCCAATTCCCAGTAGTGATACCAATCCGCAGGTGGGCTGCCTTCAGCAGTGAGAAATACCCAACTGCTTCTGTTCCTCGTCCCATAGTCAGCTGGACCCCTGTGCAGGCACAACATTCCCTGCAGTCCCAGAGCAAGTGTGACTTTTTGATTGTCAGCATAGTTTTATCAAAGTTTCTTTGAATGGATAAAATACCCCCTTTCTCCTTTTTTGTAACTTTTAAAAAACCTTTTTAAAAATTGTAAAAATAATACAACTCTTCCTTTTATGAAAACTATGACCTCTTTTTCCCGATAGACTATAGGAGAGTGCTTTAATATTAATAACAAACCTTTTTTTTTTTTTAAGTAAATTTTACAGATCCTCCAACCCGGCCACGTGGCAGTGAGTGTCACTAATCAGAGGTTCGTAGAATCTCCCTTGCAGCCTCTCTCATGAATGGACATCTTCCTATCGACCTGTTGCCCTCCAAAATGGTAGTCATTTACAATGGCTCTCTCCAGCTGCCCCATGTCCCCCAGGCATTCCTGCAATACCCCTGCCAGCCAGCCTTCCAGAATCATTCATATTCAGTACAGGAAGTGGGCCTAGCACATGTCCATGCAATACTCCCAGCTTCTCTCATTCCTTTGTGTCTACTTGCCAACAGAATGGAGGTGCAAGCAGAAACAAAGGTTTACATCTACTAACAGCTGTCTTCCACCGCACATGCAGCTTTGTAACCTTTATATATCTGTATCGAAAAATCAAAATCTTCCCACTTGAACACCATTGTAGAATACCGTGATGATTTTAAGACTTTCATTATAAACTCCACCAAGGCACCAAGACTTAGAGTCTTTCCAAGTCTGAAGACCTGTGTGTGTTGAATGTTCTCACAGTGTACTCTGTCAGAGACAGTTTTTACTGATGTTTTCTTAGGAGCATCATCCCCAGGTGTGGGAGAACTGCAGAAAGGCATTTACAAGAGTCGCACTGACTCAGATAGGTGGGAGCTTGCTTGACCATCAGGGCCATGAAAGAAGAATGGGCAATTATTTCTATATGGACAAAGGGTGATTAATAAATTAGGACTGACATGTAAACAAGAGTAAGATTCAAAAGTACACCTCTCAGAAGAAGTCTCAATATTAGTTTGAGTTGCAAAACAAGGTAGATGGAGAGAGTGGTAAAGATGTTCTTTATAGCTACATGTGGAAGCTATGACTACACATGCACACATATAAAATTATGAGTTCCAAGATAAGGAACCAATCATATATGAATGTGGTTGTACTTTTTAAGATTTCTTAGGGCAAGGGGTATTAAATTATAATTTTCTGAATGGCAAAATCATGACTCATGGGGAAGGTGCAAGGCAAGTCGGGAGAGAAATTAGGATATTAAGAGGTAGGTGATAGATGCTGAAGACAAGTCCAATTTTATACACACACACACACACACACACACACACACACACACACACATATGTTTTTCTAGAGAGAAGAGAGATACACATATAGATATATACATATATATTTACATTAATATGTGTGTGTCTGTGTAGAAAATTTGTTTTTTTTCTTTTCTTTTCTTTTTTTTTTTTTTTTTTTATTTTTCAGTGGGTTTTGTCATACTATTGATGTGAATCAGCCACAGAGTTACACGAATTCCCCATCCCGGTCTCCCATCCCACCTCCCTCTCCACCCGATTCCTCTGGATCTTCCCAGCCCAACAGGCCCGAGCACTTGACTCATGCCTCCCACCTGGGCTGGTGGTCTGTTTCACCACAGATAATATACATGCTGTTCTTTTGAAACATC